>NC_133433.1:2342500-2682500 GCF_011762505.2 Arvicanthis niloticus
AAAACGCTCATTACTAACCACTAGAAAGGCGCAAATCAAAACCATATGAAGTATTAACCCATTAGGATGACTATTCTTGATAGTCATGGGCTGACAATATATGGAGAAACTGAATCCTTGTAAACAGTAAATTGTAAAATGAACCAAAAAGGAAAGTGACAGGAAAATTCCCATAAAGAGAAAACCAAGGAGAGCTGCTGTCTGATTCAGCAGTTACTCTTCTGGGTAAGCATCTAGAAGAGGCAAACTAGAGCAGTGAACAGACTCTGCACACGTATGTCGCAGAGACATTAGCTGCACAAGCCAAGATGTGGAAGCAACTCAAATGTCCATGGACAGATGAAAGGCTCAATCATGAGGTACATACAGTTATACAGTGAACCCCTTCCACATGCCAACACGGACCAATGACCATGTTCTCCAGTGTTCTACTGACTGAAGGGAATTCTGGTGGCTGTTCATACAGGTGACATTCAGGAGCATACCTCTCCTTTGGTTTAGTTTTGTAAATGGGGACGAGAACATGACACCCACAATCAACCCAACCATGTGACCCACCATGAACTACATTGTGTTAACTCTGTGCCTTCTCATCTCTTCGTGCTCCCCAGAGGCCCTTATCCTCAGGTTTCTGGACTCACTTAGCCCTCAAATCCACTAAGCTGCTCTTCTCTTTCCAATGATCACCCCCCTTCCCCACTGGACTCAAAATTTAAAAGTTAGTCCTGTTGGAGTTGGTGAGATGGCCCAGAGACTGAGTGCTTGCTGATCTTCCAGAGGACCTGAGTTCAGTCTCTAGCACCCAGCCTTCAGCTCTAAGAGACTCCATACCCTCTGGTCTCTGTAGGCACCTGTACACACACACACACACACACACACACACACACACACACACACGGTCTCTGTAGGTACTCATGCCTACATACATGCATACATCAAAATACATAACTTAAAAAATTCTTTTACTTTACGCATAGATAGAGAATTAGGACTATCACCACCTTTTCTCCTTCCTGGGTTTCTCTGGTCATTCACTGTCTGTCCCTATCAATGCCAAGCTTGTGAGCATCAGTCACCACTAAATCTATGAATTTAGCAGGAAACTCATCTCTGTTCTTCCTCACTGTTTTCAATGTAAAGCATTCATCATAGGTTCTCAGTAACAATGGGCTGAATTGAACTGAGCTCGCTCTAGCAAGGGCTACTGTGGCAAGCAGCCTGACTCCTCTCATGTTTATCCACCACATATTTGAAGACATATGTCTTTCCTAGATTCCTGAAAGAACTGAAGTCATATTTTTTTCATCTGAAATAAATGTAAAAAATTTGGCAGATCACATGTCTCTTATGAAAAGTCTTATTTTCCTTCTTGACCTCTGGAAGCAAGAGAGTTTATACGTCACCCTTCCTCCAGTTAGCCACAAGGGCTTAGCGCACCAAGGAAGGATCACTAGTCCAATGGGGAAGGTATCCCTAAGCTACTCATCTTCTTCCAGTTTCTCCCTTTGTTTGCAAAATAGGACTGACCATGAACAGGAGGAGGGAATGCAGATAATCTGCTTGAAAGGGTGAGAGACAAGCACAGCCCTTGCCTTTGCAATGCAAGTTGGGGCTTGCAGGAAGAACAAAGGCATGGTGTGAGTCCTAGACAGTGATTGTAGTAGTCAGCACTCTTTGTTTTCCTTCATTTAAGTCCTTTTTTGACCACCACATAAAAGTAGGAGAGGCAAGCTGATTGCATTACTTGAGGCTGTAACAAGGCCATACAACAAAGTTGGTAAAAAAAAATCATGTATAAAAATTATTATTATTTTTTCTCTCCAAAGGAATTGATTTCTGTTCTGTTTCCACCATGGTCTATGTCAATGATTGGCAGTTAACACTGGTGCAGGCACCATCTGTGTTCTGAGAGGACTTAAGTAAAGTCACAAGTCAATGGTTGTCCTAAAGCCAAAGGCCAGGCAGACAGAGGTTAAAACTTTGCTGGGCTGGAGAAGTTCTGATGACACAACAGCCACATGTTTGGATCAGAACACAGGTCAGGCCTGCCACCCAGACACCCCTCTCCGTTTCTGCCTAGTTGGGCTCTACATTTTGTGTGTGAGAACGGAGTGGGGGCTCTGGGATGCCAGGACGATAAGCTTGCAAATACCAATAGCAGAAACTGGGGCAAAGTCTTTACTGGGAAGTGTAGCAACTCAGGACCTCATGTTGCTGGGGCATGAAGACAGGGCCTTGTTTTTTTATCAACTGTGTCATCTCTGGTAGCAGCAGAGCTGAGGCATGAGAGGCAGACATTTCCAACAATGACTGTGGTTGTCATATCCAGTTTCTGTGGGGCTGAAACATACTCTTCACAGTATCTTCAGAGATGCTGAGAAGGGGAAATGACTACAGGTGCATCCAGAATGTACCTGGGAGGTTGCTCTGGGGCCATCTATTTTGGACATACTGGGAATTATTATGCAAGAGCACGTTACTCATAACTCCCAACTGGGAAAATACCTTTAAAAAAACCCCAACTTTAAATAAGGATATCCAAATATCCTGAAAATGAACACTTTTTTTTTTTTTTTTTTTTTTTTTTTTTTTTTTTTTTTTTTTTTTTTTTTTTTAGAAATGTCAAACCTCAAGAACACCAGGTGGTCTCACTTTGGGTGATTCAAACCATTTCTGAACATGTTGTTAAAGACGCAGATTGCGGTTCCCACTGTACTCAGGGGTGTTCCAGTATTCTGATGGAACTGTAGTTACTGAAGGTGAAAACCAGGAACCTAAGGAAGAACAATGAACACCATGCTGGACAGGATGCACGTTTCTGCAGCAAGCATCTGGTTCATGGATAGCAGGAGCTACCGGGCTCATTCAATACGTTTTAAAAGCAGCAGTCTTAGTGTAACAGCTTTGAAAACCTCAACTAAGCTAGAAACAGCATTGCTATTTCATTCTGTAGTCAGAATGGAATCAGTGTGGAAGACCAGGGCTTAACAATTCTAGGTTGGGTTACCACTGTAGGGAAAATGTAAGTCATGGCCGGTTCCCTGCTCATGTGCGCTCTTTCCTGCTGATGCCTGATCTTCTCTCTAGCTGAACCTCCATGATCTCTCTGGAGTGTCAATCAGAGGAAGGCTGGAGAATCTCTGAGTGAATGCTCCTGACACAGTCTGCTTGAGAGGGGGCTCCCTTCTTTCTACCTTCTTTGCATGACTTCCAAAATCCCCCCAACCTTCCCATTTTGGTGTTTGTTTCTAGTTGTCTTCTCACATCCAGCCTTGCCTTCGACTTTTAGCATTTACTGAAGCTGTACCAACTGCTTAGGTGCACTCTGGACTTTAATTCTCCAATAGTCCTATGACAATAGCACCTATGGAAACTGTAGGGGATAGAATGGGGTCTCCATCAGTAGGGAATGAAGGGGCCAGGAGAAACCTCTATAAAGGGGGCATCGATTCAGTTGGTGCCTTCCTTTTTAGACCTGGGCAACAGATGGAGCTTGCAGACTGTCATATACATGCTGCTTCCCAGTGTTCTTTCGTATCATCTGAACATTCCACAATATCTCTCCAGATAATGAGTTCTCCAACGTAAAGTTTTCATGTGCCTTCTGCACGGACTATAATAAAAGTTTGTTAAAAATATGCACGCTGAAGATGATTCTGTAATTTTTAGAAGAAGATAACACTACACATCAGTAAAAGGTCACATTTTCATATTGAATCAAATACTACTATATTGGACAAAGGTTAAATGACGGGAAACCACTAGGTCATAAGGAAGTGCTCACTTTGTATTTTTTGTGCATGAATTCTGAATAAATTAGGTAACTTGCATAAATAAGATGTTACTAATTAACCAGCACAAAACATTACTTGAACATTTATTATATTGGGTCATAATGTAAACTTGACAGAAGCAAAAAAAAAAAAAAAAAAAAAAAAAAAAAACCCCAAAAAAACCCCCCAGTTCTATTGTGGAGGAACTTAGACTGTGCAGACGGCACATGAAACAGGTATAGAATTGCTCACTATCCATTGTTAAAGTTCCTGGTAAAATAGACGAGAGAAAGAGCGGGAGTGTGTGTTGTCTAACATGTTAAGCTGAAATGGATGCAGGCTGCGTGATGAGGGAGCACAGAACTAACACACATCAGTCACTGCTCTGCTCACACAGTGATCCTGACCTTGGTAAATGCAAAAGAATAACCTCGTGGCTTTCTAGGAAAAGACCTTCTGTAAACACCCAGAATGAATATCCTTCTGTCTTGAAAGGGGCAACAGAGCACAAAGGATATGACACCTTGGGAAAGCCTGGCAGTGCGCATGAAGCCACAGAGCAGAGCAGATGGGTGCTCAGAGAGGACACACTCCGTCATAGCTGAGGTTGGAGGGCACCGGCCTGCGAGCTGGTGAGAAAGCGGAGGTGTGGACAGTGAATTGTGTAAACTGAACTGTACTTTTCAGATCTGGGTAAGCCACTCCAGGTCAGCATGAAAAAGTAAAGTGTTTTTCTACAGTAAAGTAGAAAGGACAGAGTGGTTAGCAGGCAAGACGTTTTGGAAGTCTTAATGGGGAAAAGCTACACACGATGAGCCGGCAGGATTATGAGGTGCCTAAGAAGCCATTTATTCAAGATAGAAGGGAGCAGGGTCAGCCTTTGGGAGACCGGCGAAGTCATGACTTTCCTCACGTAGAGCATGGGACATAATGCTGTCCAGCCATCACCAGGGAAAGCCCTGTGTCCTGTCCCAGGCCTGTATGCCTGAAAGAAAGCACAATGTGGCCAGGCTCTGAAGAGCACTCACACTCTGGCTTTTGGTGGGAAAGGGGTATAATCTGCTCTTCACCATGACATAGGGCAGATATTACAAGACTTTGTCTGGTACACATTAGGAATAGGATATCAGAGGGGTTATTCCTGCACTAGATGGGATAATGCCGTAACTAGCACTATTAATAGACCAGCACATTCATACATGCTTCTACATGTCCTCAGGGAAACATTTTAAAAAATATAGTATCAAGCGCTTTTTGGGGCAATGCCTCCCCCTCCACCCCCTTTTCTGGGAAGCATTTCATTCCTTAGAAAGGATGCCTGGCTCATTTCTTTCCAGTGCCGGAACCGCCCCTCCTCACTTAGTCAGGCTACACTGCAAAGAGAAGAAAAGATTTTGTTTCTGGTTTCCCGGTGGATCTTCTAATAAATGGTGCTGAGCTGGATGGTGGCTTTGTTCAGCTGCTCAGCCCCCACCACCCAGCCATGCAAATTCCAAGAGCGTGCTCTTGCTAAAGGCAGGCCAGGAGAGGGAGCAAGAGAACACAAGATATTCCTATATCTGGGTCACAAGGAAAAGTCAGAGGATGAGGTTGGAGAGGCAAACTGCCTCAAACATACATGTGAGATCCAAATGCGCTACTTTTCTGAGGTGGGGAGGGGATTCTGAGCGTGCTGTCTGCCCATCACCTAGCAGATATTCTTTTAGCTGACTATTGAAATGCTGCTCTTTAATGGTTGACTGGCTTGTACTGGAGGGAAACTTTATGAGTTGCCAACTTGACCAACTTCTAACACCTTAAGACAGACACTCTGTAGTTCTCCTGGCTCACTGTCACCACAGGGTACAGTGAGTGAATGTGCCAAAGGAAGATGTGTCTGGATTAGGTTCATAGGCTGAGTTGTCACTCACCCAGGGAAGGCTATGTATCCCCTTGTGGGGACAATGTTGGTGACGATCAACTTTACAAAGTAGAATACAGATAACTTCCTTTAACAAATTCATCCCTGCCATCCTCTGTGGTTCCAAAGAAGTTAGATGCTTGGTGTGTGTGTGTGTGTGTGGGGGGCGGTGTGTGTGTGTGTCTCACACACATGCACCCATGAGTGAGCACACGCGCGCACGCACACACACACACACACACACACACACAGAGAGAGAGAGAGAGAGATAGAGAGAGAGATAGAGATAGAGATAGATATCAATGGAAAGAGTACCTGGCTAGTGAGGTTCTGGACTAACAAGCCAGGACAAGTCAGCAGAAATAACAAGCAAATTGCAGGTAGGATGTAGTCAGGATATAAAGCTGCTGGTGGAAGGCCATTTAACCCCGAGGGAGTGACATATAGGCTGTTGGTGCTGGCAGAAAGCAATGTGCAAAGACACAGGAGAGACTAGGGTACAGGGTTTGTGGGGCAGGACAGCATCATCAGTAGGGGAGGAGGAGCTATGCACTGGAGAGGTGGGAGCAGACGCCGGACTGGAACACCACAGAAGAGGTTGGCAGGCCATGGGGAGACACTGCAGTGTGCCAAGCGCGGGGGGGGGGGTGTGCATTAAGGAGAGATCATACTGACTGCACTTGGGGACCAGCATAGGCCAGGATAAACCAGTCACAGATGTCCAGGAGTGCTCCCACCGTGGCTAGAACACAGGCAGCACTGGAAGAGCACAGAGCTTAAGGAGGCCATGAGGAGGAAGCGTTGGCAATCGTAAGAACAACCTACCAGTCAGTCAGTTCAAGACCTTGGATGGCTAACACAACTCCACATCGATTCCCATTAACCCGAGTCACAGCCTGGACATCACGCTTATAGAAACAAGCTCCAGCTGGGAACCATATAGGCTATTTTACCATGTAGTTGCTTGCTATAACAGGAAACAGACAGAGATTCGCAGTCAAGGCAGGCAAGTGATGGAAGACAGGGCGTAGTCCTGTAGCCCACAGATTTCTTGAAGGACCAGTCATTGAGACCAGTCATCATTCATTTTACGCTACAGTTACTGTTGGATACAGGAATTGTAAAAAACAAAGGAAACAAAAGCTTCTATGGAACTTGATGATATTCTCAGTCTCTCTCTCTCTCTCTCTCTCTCTCTCTCTCTCTCTCTCTCTCTCTCTCTCTCTCCCTCTTTCTTTCTCTCTCATTCTGACACAGGGTTTTATTGTCTAGCTCTCCTGGGACGGGGATGCTATGTAAACCAGGCTGACCGAAAACTCAGGGAGATCCACTCGCCTCTGCCACCCCGGTGATAGGATTAAAGCCATGTGTCACGAACCTGTTCTTAAACTAAAACATTATACAGATGAATGGAATTTAGGTGAACTAGCACAGTGTGATGATGATATGTTAAAGGTAGCCATCTTCGGGGTTGAGAAAAAGGCAGGGGAGGCGCAGCTCTCCTCTGGGGCCCCATTTGTGAATCTTTGTAATTCTGGGGCAATCTCTGCCTCTGGAAGATTCTTCCACCAGCTGCTGTGTAGACTTCGAGCTTCAAACTGGGCTTTCTGACTCTGTCTCATGCCCCCCTCTCCAAGGGAGGTATACTGAATCCAATAGGTCAACCAGGACAATCGCTCATCTCAGGACACTCTCCTAATAGCTGGAGATCCCTAGCCATGCAGGGTGCCACATTTTAGGGACTAGCACACAGGTAGCTCTGGAGGTGGTTGTCCTGTTTATCACCATGGTTACTGTAACATTCCTGAGGTTTCAGGTGTCTTCTGAGGACCCAGACGAAAGTAGGTTCATCTAAGCTTAGTCACACAAAAATCTCTTCAGCGAGGTGGTTTGAATTGAAGAGAGGCATTAGTGGATAAAACCAAAAAAAAAAAAAAAAAAAAAAAAAAAAAAAAAAGATGATTTATTCCAATTTCAGGTGTTTTCTCTTGCTGAAAATTGCACCTCTTCAACATTTTTTTTTCTTTTTTGTTTTTTTGAGACAGGGTTTCTCTGTGTAGCCCTGCCTGTCCTGGAACTCACTCTGTAGACCAGGCTGGCCTCAAACTCAGAAATCCGCCTGCCTCTGCCTCCCAAGTGCTGGGATCAAAGGTGTGCGCCACCACTGCCCGGCTTCAACTTTTTTCCATGTTATTCCTTATATAAAACTAAATCCCTGGTTCAGGTTCATGATGCCTTCTGTGTGGTTCTTGGAATCCCTGAGCTACAGGGAATGCCATTCCCCTAGCCTCCAAATGTGCAGCTGCCAGGCTGGAGATCCCGGACTTCATTTCCCCAGCTGTTAAAAGCACAGGCGATTTTATTTTCTTATTGAGTATTTCTGTTTTCATCTCTGATGTGAGGATTCAGAACCTGGGCCATGGAGCCAGGCTGTCTGAGATGATATCCAATGTCCTCTGTCGAGGAGCTGACGCTGTAGCAAGTTAACGAACCTTTTCTGCCTCAGTTTTCTCATTTGGCATGTGACAATTTAGTATCACAATCCTATAGAGTCCATGTGCTAACTATGTGTAGGAGCATCAACACACAATAAAGTGCACGTTCAATAAAGGCTGCCATCATCATCATCATCATCATCATCATCACCACCACCACCACCACCATCACCACCACCATCACCACCATCATCATCTCTGTATTAGACACATTGGACATATGAAAGACAAACAATAGCCTTTTTACTTAGTGTTTGGTCACATGTCTTTAAGACTAAGACTCTGTGGTTCTCAGTATGTCACAGGAGGAAAGCTTACTTTACTTCCTTACTTCCCATGCACCGTGCTGTACTCTCAAGCAACATCATTCCTGCTGCCAACTGAAAGGTGCTGAGTCAAGGTTGCTATGACTACTATATTATCACTGACCTAGCCAATAAAGCTACCTAAGCACATGTGACTCTTTTTTTTTTTTTAATGGAACATGGTGGGACCAAAACTTGAGGTGTATGGGTACCAGCTTGTCCAAAAGTATTTTAGGAATGCTTAGGGACTGTCAAGATGGCTCAACAGTTAGAGTGCGTGGATCCTACAGAAGATTCAAGTTTAGTTCCTAGCACCCATACCAGGCAGCTTACAATTGCCTGTAATTCCAGCAGCAGGGCATACATATTTCTCTCTTGGTCTCCATGGACACACACACACACACACACACACACACACAGAGAGAGAGAGAGAGAGAGAGAGAGAGAGAGAGAGAGAGAGAGAGAGAGAGAGAGAGGAATGCACATGAACACACACACATACATGAATGAACACAGATACACAACGTGGACACACACATATACATGAATGCATACAACTAAAATAAAAATCTTAAAAATGAATGCTTAGTGCTTAATTGCATCCAAGTGATGTAAATGTCATCACTTTGGGGGGGGTTTAAAAATAATTTTCAGTAATTTTCAGGCATACGCATTCATGCTATGGTGCCCAGGTTACTGTCAAATTCCTAGATTCAAGTGATCTTCCTGTCTCTGTCTCCCAAGAAGCTAGGACTTCGGGGACACGTTACTGTGCCAGCCTGTGATAGTTGAGAGCCGGTCTTCAAGTGGCTCTCCTCCACTTGGAATCTGAAGTGTGGAAGAGTGGATGTGTGTTTTACTGTGAGAGTTAGTAATAAAACACAGAGTGTAGGCACAGCTGTAGCAAGCCAGGATAAGCTTACAGTGATTTCTGACCAGAGTCAATACTGGCTCCGGGTACCACCGAAAAGGAGTTTATGATAGTTTGCACCTTTACGATGATGTTTCTGGGGAAAGGCAGACCTTATCTTACACAAAGAGCCAACCAAAGCTTCAGATGCAGATTTTTTTTTTCTTCACATTTTCAAAGGAATTTGAAAAGGCAGAGATTGCCAATGGAATACAGGGACAAAACTGACCAGGGCCGGTCATTTTCTACTTGCTGGTAACTATCCTGGAATTAAACCGGACTGAGACTGTTTCTAATAACTGCCATCCCTTGTCATGATAGACAGTTACAACTTCATTTTTTCTTACATTTTTTTTTACCTTTTCTCTCTTTTACTAAAATATTTCTGCAAAACATAGTATTTATTTATTTATTTATTTATTTATTTAAAAAAAAAGCCAAGTCTCTCATTCTTCTACTGTTCCTTTGTTACCAAAGTCTTTCTGACTTCACTTACACTATTCTCGGTTGGCCTGGCGTACAGGAGGCGTATGTTAAGATTAATTTGTTCCTTCTTTCTGGGCTTGGCTCCTGCCTGCAAGTACACATCTCCCTTCTGTCTTTGGTTCAGCATCCACTTGCTAAATAATTGGCTCCGAGAACCTCCTTCAGAGTCTGTGTCATTTACCTTTGTGCATATGGAGATCTCTCTCTTAAGATGTCGTGGAAATGAGGTTTCAGATGAGGGAAAACTCCCACTTATCAAAACGAAGGGCTTTTATCCCCATTTCAGATCTAACAGCAGAAAGAAACACCAGCTTTCAGAAATCCTAGTGAAAAAAAAACTGACAAGACGTGAAAGCCTTTTCTTTATAATACAGTGTCTATACTACAGGAGAAAAACAAGACCAATTTAATTGATCCAACGCAGTGTTAGCAACAGATACACATGTAAACAAAGGCTCATGCTCTCTCTCCCAGCCAGAACATGATGAATCTATTTTAGAATCACAAAAGCTAGGAAATTAAAAGTCGATTGGTAAATTCCATCCTTAATTCATGTTGTCATGCCTGAATGTCACTTCTCCTACAGTAAGCAAGATCACCCACTGTTCTGAGGCCACCAGGCAGAGAGTGAGATCTGCTACAATGCCACTGTCACAGACAGGGACGAGGCAGGAGAACAAGGTTGTGAGCTCTTTGTGAAGCAGGACTAGAGTGAAGAAAGAAAGCAAGAATAAAGAGTAAGAGGGGGCGCATGAGACACAGGCCAGGACCTCGCTGTGTCTCTTCCTGACATATTCTTGTTGTCTTGTAGGGGATCTTCACAGCAGGGCACTGGATGCTGTTCTCACTACAGTGGCCTAAGCTATTACCAGTGTAAGACCAGAAATAAACCAGATAAAGTGCTACAATCTTACACTTGTGTAACTGCATGTGTGTGGATAGCAAAAGGGGGCTTGTCTTCTAGTCCAGCACCTGCTGGTTCGATCCTTGTGTGAATGGTATGGATGATGTTCTTTCAACATTACAGATTCCACACCTGCTCAAATGAGATGATCACATTCTATTTATACTGAGTCACTATTTTAATTTTTTATGCCAACCGAGCAGGGAATCGTGTGTTTAGCTCTGTTTGATCATGGCATTAATAAAATCTGTTACTAAAGAAATAAACGCACGGTCCTACCGCAGGTAAGAACAGATTTAGGCAGTGAGTCAGCCTGCTCTCTGCCCATTGGCTCTAGCGTAGCTAAAAAAAAAATCACATAAAATAGAAAAAAAAAAAAAAAACAGTATTAACTCGCTTGGGATTTTGGTTTTCATTTTCCACTTCTTCATCACAAAGAGGTCTGCTTCCTATTTATAAGCCTGCTTTTCCTCAAGGCTTTCTCAATGTTACAGGCCCTGTCCAGAAGTAACACTCTCAGTTCACTATTTGTCTGTAAACCTTAATGTTATATCTTTTCACTTTTACAACTTAGAACAGTTGCTCATGCACAAAGGAATTACTGTATCGACGCTTTCTGATAGCACAGAAAATGAGCCAGCCCCTTATTCTGCTCAAGGATTGTTTCTCACAGAGAAGACTGACATTGCAAACGAAGAATTCTTGTGAAAAATATATTTTACTAGCGTTTTCCAAGCATATGAGTTTACAAACATGTGTAGGACAGCTGCTCCTCCGAACGTAAATTCTGCCGTCACATTTGCATCACAGATGTGCTGTGCTCACAGTAGAGTCTGAGCACGCTGATTGGCTGGCTTGGGTTGATAAGTGCCCATTTCAATCACTAATGATGCTGGTTCAGGTCCAGTGACTGACCTCTGCACAGCCCCTACAGCTTCACCTTCCCTCTTATGAAAGTGCTGAGGCTGTCATGCAGTCCCTTTGCCCTTTCCTCATCAGAGAACAAGTACTAGAGAGAGTGTGAGAATCCCCGGAAGAAGAATAGAGAGACTCATGGTAAAGCAGTGTAGCATGTAAAAATGCTGTCTTACAAATAGGGTTATTTAATTTAAACCGTAGAGCTGTCAGGCTCCCATTACTTCAAATGGAGCCCGTCTTTTCTTGAGTTCATTATATATTGAGGTTAGATCACAATTTACGTTAGGCTAAGTCGCTGGTGAGATACAAGGTGGTTAAAAATATTACACAGCAGTGTCGGTAAATAGAGCAAAGTCACCGCCGTATCTGAAGAGGCAAAAAAAAAAAAAAAAAAAAAAAAAAAAGTCATCTCGCTAAATGAGGATCCAAGCTGTCCTGTACCAGGGCTGTTACTAATAAATAAAAGGCCTCTGGGAAAAGTGCTGAGCATACGCTGGGTCTATTTTCAGCTTGCATCAGCAGCTGCCGCCCCTGGGATCACATCTCTACGCACTCTACACCATATGTAATCACTGCAGCTCTGCAGCCGGGAAGACAATGAAAGAGCATGGCAGAAATCTATACTGAGTGGAATGCTAAATGAGAGAAATAGTACAGAAGGGGGGGAAATAAACCACATTTTCAAGTCATTAGGAAGAAAGACTTTGACATATGAAGTGCGGCAGCCATTAATAGCACTTATCATATAGAGTGGAGACAAAGAGACAAATTAATCAAACTGACAGAATTGGGACGTTTTATGCTAATGCAGGCTCCTGGGTTTCAGTCTGTAGCCCCTTGTGTCAGGAAAACTGATACCATTACAGGGCAGGAAACTGCAGGAGCAGCATGCAACAGATCATAAAGATTCACCAGCAACTGCAGCAGCACTGCCAAAAGCTCGGTTGCAAGGCGGATGGATGGAGACCTCGACAGAGAAACCACCAGCAAGCAATGACTGCAGATAAGTTGGGGAACATCTCCCATTCATGCACTGCAATTAACCATAGGCTTCTTGCTCATAATTATAGTGGGGAAACTGAAGCCTGCAGAGCAAAGTCTGCCTTGAACCAGTGAAGGCTGCCCAGGCTGCGCCCAAGGCTATCCACCCTCCGCCAGAGCAAGCCTCACTATGACCTAAATTAACGGGCCGGATTTGCGATGGCTTTAAAAAACACATAATGTAAACACAAAAGTATTAACATAAGACTATAATAGGAGGAAGGAAGGGAATAAAAGGGTAGTGCAAATAAAAAAGGTGAGCAGACTTTTCTCTGTATGCTTGTGTGGGTGGCACAGGGAAAAAGCACCAGAGACTGAATACATTTTTATAAAATACACGCTGTTCCTGACTTAGAAACAACTCCCAGTGTGAGAATAAGCTCGCTTGAAAGTGAATGGCAGGCGAGTGCCCAGGAAAGCTCCTGGGAACCACTACCCTTTGTTCTCCAATTGTGAACTCCGGGTGGGTGGTTGGTGGGGGTTCTCCTAGCTCATTTATACCAATCTACAGAGATAAAGCACTGCTGCCCCATACCCCATCTCTCCCCAGGGGGAGCTTGCGTGTCCCTGATACACAGAATAGACAGGCTGTTTACCTAGAATGCCAAAGATATTTCTCCATACAAAATAACTATGTCCACAGAAGTCAGCGTGGCTGCAAAAGCGTGTTGGAGCTTGCAGCGACCGGTTGTCGGCATTCTAGGTCTCTAGTCTTAGTGATCTGGTTTTGGTTTTTTCCCCCTCTCATTCTCATTTAGTGTACATGATACCTTTTCCTTTCTCTAGAATACTGCTATAATGTCCACGCATTTGATGTTTTAACCAAATGGCTATCGTGTTACTTATTTTAGGTAATCGTTTGGCTGACTAGAAACCACTGCAGCCACCACAGAGAAATCATGCATGGTGACTGAATAGTCTATATGGGAAGACAAGGCAGTCGTGGATGGTTCACTTGTAAGCTAACGCCATAGCTGCTGTAATGACAGAACAGAGAGGGCGCTACAGTAGTGAAGGGCACTTGACCCCAAGTAGCCTTTTCTCCTTTGTTGAAGTCTTACCTAAACTTTGCTCTCAGAGTGTTGTCTCATTCTCTCATGGGCAGCATCTACTTCTCCCTTGTACTTTCGTGGCCTTTCACTCTACAACAGACTATGGACTCCATTCCCTCCTGTTTACATGGTGATAAGTATTTCTTTACTGCAAGCTAGAAGACAAAACTAACTGTCTGATCATCCATCCAACCATCCATCCATCCATCTATCCATCCATCCACACTGATGCCAAGACTTGGGGGCTTATTTTGAAAACCAAGAATTATTCATAACCTATCTCTAAGAAAAAAAAACAAAAAAAAAAAAACCCAAAAAAACAACACAGTCTGTGTTCAGACAGCCAACTTTGGACTTCCAGAATGGAAATTTATCCATACTGTCCATCCTGCCTTTCATTCCTCAGATACCAGGTCATGAAAACCACAGGCTGCATTTGTCTAAACCCAAGTCACGAGATCACGGGAAAGTCTCAGGCACTTCGGACAGAAAGTGAAGATTCTTCCCACAGTCACGTAACTGGAATCTTCTTATATCTGACTATTTCAGAGGTTTCCTACCCCACCCACAGCCTGGCTAAAATGAAAACTGAAAAGCACACCTGGATGCACAGATGAATGTGGAGCTGTGTCCCCTCACGAGTGCTGTGTGCAGGTGCCTGGCTTAGTTTCCTCAGGGACCAGGCCACTGCTGCTCTAATTAGCAGATCTTACAGTACACCACTCCCATCCTGCGTATCCTTTGTACAGTTTCACTGTATGCATTTCACTGGATCTCACCCTTTGCTTGGATCACTGTCGGGTGTCACATGACGGGGTAGATGGCCATCAACTTTCAGCATGTTTTAGAGCCAATGAATGAATTCAGAGGAAGCCTGTTTTTTAATGTATTGTTTGCAAAGACATATTTTAATCTGAATAAAATTTGAAGATGGAAACAGTCTCATTTGTTCTAGGCTTGGTTGTTGATACGTGGAAAGAGAAGACTATAACAAAAAGGCAAGATAAAAGACAACCAATTAAGACTAAATATGACAGTAATCAGCCGGATCCACGTTGAGACGACATCTTACATTGAGAGGAAACACGCTCTTGCTGGGGGGAGAGCACTGAACCTGACTGTGACACATGAGTGTTAAGAGTTCCCTGACTGACGAACATTCATGGGGAGCATTTACAGCCAGACGCTTTCCCTCAGTGGCTATGTTAAACTCTCAAGAAATTAAATTAAATTACAGGGGCACCAGAAAGAGTTGAAGAAATGTGGTTATAAGTGAGAAAACAATCTTAGTGGCAGTTTATTATTTTTCCTCTTAATTCCTTTAAAAACCAAACAAACATGGGTTGGAGTGGGTGTGGTGGTCAGCACTGGGGACACTGAGGCAGGATGTGAGTTTGAGGCCAGCCACGGTTACATAAAAAGTTCCCGCACCCAAGTGGGTAGTGGCTAATAAGAGGCCAGTAGCAACTCCGAGTGCTCAACTGTAGAAGGGGGCATGCCAACCAACGCTCCTTCCCCAAGCCTTGGGAACATTGTGGACAAGGAGCTGTAAGAAATGTAAGAACTGGAGGAGAAGGAGGGGTAATATGAAATGCTGTCCCCTGGAAATGACAGGAGCTCCTAGCAACTACGGTTACCTATCTAAGACTGTACAAGATCTAGCCAGTTAAAAATTTCAGTACAGAAGGAAGAGGAGCTCCTAAGGCCCCAGCCTTGGCTAAAGAGCTTTTGGCAGTTGATGGCTATTGGGGAAAGGGAAAGTCACGCTTCCATGGGGGCAGAGAGCCCACTGGTACATTGTCTGTGTTCCAGTTTGTGACTCTACATCCATGTGCTACAAGCAACACAAACATGAGGTTTGGTGTGTCATGTGTAGGTGGGGAGTTAGAATGGGGGGTGGGATAGAGGATATAACCAGTGTACATATGGTACACAAATATCAAAATATTTCAAAGCCTAAATAAAAAGTGAAAATAAAAGAAAAAGAGAAATACTGTATCTAGATAGATAGATAGATAGATAGATAGATAGATAGATAGGTGAATAAGAAATAGGTTGGGGGAGCAGTGTGAGTCTTCCACACTTCCTTTCCTGAAGTCCCTGTCACCTGCATCAGGCGACAGTTATCACACAGGGATAAAGTGGAGTTTTCTGCTCTGGCCTGACAGGGTGAGACAGAGCTCTGCATATGGGCAGTTAGTAAGCAGAGTGCCCGTAATCAACTCCACTGCTGTTGGCATGAAGAAAGGTGTAGAACCAGGCTGGAAGGAAAGTGATGGCTTATGGGAAAGTTTCTCAGTGGAGGGTGATGGGTGTTGCAGGGGAAATTGGGAGTCTAAGGAAGTCAGCTCATGGAGGAGAGTCAGTGTATAAGATGGTGACCAGAGGGAGTACAGGTAAGAAGTTAAGCAGGGGACTGTAGTGCACCGGGGAGAGACTGTAGCGCACCGGGAGATGGTGCTTGGCTAATGGAGATGGGAAGAGGAAGCCCATGACTCTCAAAGCTCAGCAATCACTGGGAAGGCACCGGGACCCCCTGGCAGCAAGCACAGAGCCCACACACTAAGACCAGGGAGAGGGTAGAATCAGATTTCCCAGAGGCCTTTTCTTTTTTTCTTTCTGTCCTTTTTAAGAGATAAAAAGTCCTTTTTTCCCCCCGAGACTGGTGAGGTTCTGTGTTTGGATGCAGATAGAATCTAGCACCATTTCCCACCCCCAGCCTCAGACAGATAACAGAATTATACCTTAATAACCAGGCTTTTCAGGTATATGTTTAGATGTACTCTGGCTTGTACAGATTATAATGCGTACCTGACAATCATCTGGCAGATTGCAGAGCTATTATCTGTGCTGTTACTCTACTGCTTCTCTCAGTAGAGACTGATGTACGAAGATTCTTAGTCTCATTTTGGAGGCTGCCATTTTGGCAAGTGCAATGCCTGTCTACCTGAGTTTACATTCTAATTTTTCATTGTTTGGTGTAACGAAGCGGTCCTAACATGTTCTCTTCCCCCAATTCCTTCTGAATGTGTATTCCTGTTTTGGTTATTCCTCTTGCATGTTTGGGTGGGGGTGGGGTGGGCGGGCATTTAAGGTCAGAAATGAAGAGCCCGACAAGCAGGGACTGCGGAACAGACTCTGGCTATCACAGCCAGTTTTCATCCATCCCCTTTGGCTTCATTTTGCAGTTTTCATCCATCCCCTTTGGCTTCATTTTGTCTGCCCGAGGTTTCTGAGGGTTTATACATTCGGGGAATATCCCACATATGACTGGGAAACCCCCTTTTCCTCATCCTTTGAAACGTCTCTGCAAAAACAATAAACTGATAGGAATGGGGCTCAACCCTTGCCTAGATTTCACAGTGTTTTTAAAATTTACTTGTGCAACAAATATTGAGTACCTACTATGTGCTAGGCATTGCTTTAGACTCTACGACCGAATGGTCTGCAAATCAGGGATAAAGTCTGAGCTCACACTCTAGTCTGATATGGTAGTCACGAGCTATGAGTGTCAAAAGTGTGGTCTCTCAGTCATACTAGCTGTGTTTCGAGTGCTCGGCAGCTCCATGGGCAGATGTCTACCATCCTGGACTGTGTGTTCCTATCTTTCCAGAGGTGGCTCCCGCTCTGGGCTGAGCTGCAGCAGAGGGGGACAGTGAGCACAGCCTGGAAGGTCGACTGAAGACACACGATCAACTTTAGGTCTTTTCTATCTCCTTCCCATCTTTAACGACAACTCTGTTCTTCTCTTCTTGGACATGTCATTTCATGGTGGTTTCCTTGATGCCTGTGACATCACTGCCATTGTCTTGTTTTCCTCTAGAACTTTCTATGGTTTCTGTCCAATTAGTCCTTAAAGAAGCTCGAGGCTTCTCTACAATACTGCCCATCTCTCAGCCTGGCATTGAAGGTTCTTTGGGCCAGGCTCTATTGACCTGTCCTGCCTTTCTCTACCCTATGCCTGAGCAGCAGAAACATGCTACAAACACCCCACTGCCTTCCCTATCCCTTCTGTGGGAGAACATCTAACTTGCAAGGAAAAAGAGCTGCAAACTCAGGTTTAACACAGGAATTACACTTGCTTGGTTTTGTTTTCTGGGAAAGGGTCATTTATTCTGTGATTCAGGATGGGATTCATTATGTAGCCCAGGCTCATTCTGAGCTCACAGCAATCCTCCTGCCTCACTCTCCCAAGTGCTGGAATTTAGGTGTGCACTACTACACTTAGCCTTGAGTTATATAGTTTTCAGTTATGTGTAAATAAACATAATTTCCTTGAAGGGTGGGTTTCAGAGACACAGTTTCTCTGTGTAGCCTTGGGTACCCTAGAGCTTGCTCTGTAGACCAAGCTGGCCTTGAACTCACAAAGATCCTCCTGCTTCTGCCCCTCAAGTGCTGGGATTAACATGTGGCACCATCGATTGGCCACAATGCTTTTTAAAAATGTCCTTACAGACAAACTGAAATTGTGGTAATCATATTCATGTTTTGGAAATCCTTGGATTAGGAGCCTGGACAAGTGCACTTACTGAACCCTGAGTTTGAAGGATTTCTCCCTTTCCCCTGTGAATCATAAAAGAGGAATGTGTAGGACTCCCCTGTAGCAGGGAATGGGCACTCTGGAGAGAGAAGCAGTAAAAGGTAGCAGAGCGTTGGGCATGAGGTGCTGAGAGTTTAGCAATTGCTGCTGCAGTATTCCTGGGGCAGTGAGGGTGGATGCAGCAATGCTGACGAGGAGTGGGGGACTCCCTGAATGTCTACTGTGTCCCATAGTTTTGGAAGGAAGCATCCAACTGAGAAACCACTGCTTCCCAAGGACCCTTTCCTTGCAGAAGTGGATGGGAGTCTGGTTGGTGGGTGGCATTAGGGGGTGGGCCCTGGCTTCTAGGCTCAGTGGTAACAGCCCATGTCCCCTCTGTCTAGTTCAGAGCTCTAGATGTTGTATGGCAGCAGTTAGGTAAAGGAGGATGCTAATGTTTTCTTATCAGCAATAAACAGAGATCCAACATCCATCAGTCCCTGCTGAGTCCCAGAGAGCAACCCAGGGCCACCTTGGGGCCAGCATATGAGGTCATCTGAGGGATGAGCTGCCAGTATCTCTGCAGCCTTTTTTTTTAATTTTTGAAAAAAGGGAGTAAAATCTGACTCTTGAAACGATGGGGGATTTTATGTAGTTCTTTTGCCATTTTTCTCTTCCTCCTTTTGTATAGCTAAGCCCTAGAAAACCAGTGTTGAAACACTTCAGCAAGAAGCCAGGCAGTTGAAAGACCGCTCAACAGCTGTTAATGGTTGTAATGTGCAGGCAGACACTGGGGCCGGCAGGAAGAGAGCCAAGAAGAACTCACAGCAGTGTCTTCCAGTATTCGGTCATTTGTGATGTTGGAGGGGGACCTGAAGAAGCAAAGCATGACTATTTGAAAACAGTAGAGGAGCCCGAGGGATGAAGGCTATGGATGCTGACTCTCAGAACATTCCCTGAATAAGAAAGAAGATGGGTCAGAGTTGGGGAGACTGATGTTGGGGGTGAAAAGACCCTGGTTCTCTGCCTGTGGGGTGCTGGACTGTGTACCGGGGGAGTTGTATGAGAATGGGTATTTCTGGTGTGTTTTCAATCTGCTTTCCTTCTGTGGAATGCTGATCCCATTCCAGGACAAAGGAGCCGGGGTAGGGCTGCTTCTCCTAGGGCACTGCAGCCGGCCTGAGGAGGACTGCCTACAGAGAAGTTTTTGATCAATTTGCTTTCTGTGGGATTCTGAAACTCAGTTATTTATTTATTTTTCATTCAGTGTGCCCTAACATACAGCTTCCATTTATGCTGTTAAATTATCTTTAGTCTTTCCATGCATTAACCTCAGGACTCCATGAAGTGGTTTCTTTTTGCTGTCTTTAACTTTTTATAGTGACATACATGACAGAAGAAGCCTTTTCCTGCCGTTCCATTGGGTACACACAACACCCAAACATTCTCATGATGCTCTCAATGAGGGAAAAGCCAAGCCTTTAGCAGCAAGTTCATCTGGATTGTGTTTGACTTTTTGGAGCTTAGTGTCAACAGCCCAGAACCCAGACAGCCGAGTAGGAACTCAAGTCGTCACTCAAGCTCCACTGGGAACAAGCCACGCCCGGATGACTGCATTTTTGGTTTTGGAGGCAGTACAGTGGAGAGAATGCAGTGGAAACAGCACCCTGGGAATCCAGCCTGGCAACTAACACCTGCTGAACAAGGCCCGAGTGACAGGAGAATCAGTCAGCCACTGGATGGTGGACTGGGGTCAACTCCAACTTGGGAGGAGTGTCATCCCTATGAGCCAGATTTCCCGTCTACCTTGTTTTGCTTAGCTTCTATCTTGGACTTAGAAAACACGCTTAGCGTGACTGGGTGAGCTCCTCAGGCAGGCAGAGTGGAGATCCCCAACGAGGACCACAGGCTGATGTTATTAGCCAAATGAATAGACTGAACTTAACAAAAACTGATGTAAAATCCTGTAGTGGGATGAGAACATGACATAGAAGGGCAGGGCAGGAGAGTCTTAGCTCTGGCAGTTTCCAGGAGGCACATCGCAGTCCTAGGCTGCACTGAGAGAAGCATGACTTGAGGCGGGGAGTGAAAGGCAAGGTCCTCACTCAGAGCACAGGGACATTCAGACCTCAGAGCATTTGGTCCCAGAACTGCATGGGAGGAGCCATCCAGACTCACAAGAATCACGACAATCACTGAATCCACATGTCCTTGGGGCAGGGACCCAAGAGGTAGGGATTTATGGAAGCTCTCTTCAGGGATCTAACGGGCTATGATGCAAAGATGAGGTTTGATTCGTTCTCTTCAAACCCAGGGGCCATAAACATAAGAGCAACTGAAAATGGAGGAGGCTCTCTCTGCTACAAACCAGGGAAGGCATCTCTAGTGATGACAGAGGAGATGGAAGGTGTTCTTTGAAGGCTGGTGAGCACTCACTTCTGCAAGAGTTGGTGCAAGGTCTGGAGGGTCACCTAGGTCATTATTCCAATTCCAAACTGGCTGGGAGGTCACTCACTAATGTGCTTCATGTTCTCATTGCAGTAAAGGTGATTAAGTCCAGAGCCCTGCACACCTTAGGCAGGCACTCCACTATGGAGCTGCAGCTCCTGGCATGCCTTATTTATTTTATTTAAATGTACAGAGGATTCCCTTCCAGTTTTTAAATTAAAAAAAATTTAAAAGAATTATTGATGTATTTATGTGTGTAGCTGTCTTCAGACACACCAGAAGAGGGCATCAGATTCCATTACAGATGGTTGTGAGCTACCATGTAGTTGCTGGGAATTGAACTCTGGACTTCTGGAAGAACAGCCAGTGCTTTTAACCACTGAGCCATCTCTCCAGCCCCTTTAAAACGTATTATACAGTGTATTTTGATGGTGTTTCTCCCTCCTCCAACTCCTCCCAAATCTTCTCTACCTCTCTACCCACACAATTTTATATTTCTTTTCTATCTTTCAAACAACAACAACAAAACCACAAAAGGGAAAAATTGAACCAACCAACCACCACCAACAACAAAAAAAACCAATCAGACAAAAAAAAAAAATGCCAAAAGGAACACAAAATCCACACACACAAAACTAGGGAGTTCATCTTGTGTTGCTAACTCAACATAAAATTTGAGTTACCCTCAACATTTACCCTCAAATGTTCCTTAAATGTTCCTCAGCTCAATTACTCAAGAATCAGAACTCAGTTGTAGTCCTAATACTTCTTAAACCATTTGCACACAAAGGGATCCAAAGAAGGAATACTTGATAATATTTTCATTTACTCTGGATACCACTGGTAAAGATATCAGCTAGTGAGCTGACAAAACAAACTTCCCTAATTTTTCCAACAAGCATAGGAAAGATACCTCTACCAAGCTACTTTAGGCTGGAATGCTGTCCCCGTCCAACCAGTCTGCTAAGATCAGAAATGATGCAGCTGCAGAGAACACAGGGAGCCTTGACAGGAGCTATGGCCAGGCAGCATGGAGAAAGCGAAGGCAGCAGTGATTTCCTAGTCTTCAAAGGCCGGTGCCAGTCGATAGAAATTCAATTGTTTGACTGCAGAGCCTTAAAATCAAATAACCCAGGCTGAGTTGTCTCAGTCTCAAGACATTTGTAAGGCATTATTTTCAGGCATTAGTTTCCCTCCCTGAACAAAGCTTCTATTTAGACCTGCTGGGTGAGCAAGTGTAGTCAGTCACACAGGCCGTAGTTAGCAGCAGGCCCTATCTTGTATTTTCCTGGGCTTGACATAATGACTGAGCCATTTAAAAATATGGTAAATGCTGTACACACCCTGAGATTCTATAGTCCTTGAAGTGATAGGAGGAAAAGGCCCAAAGCCTTTCCTTTTTAATAATCTCTTGGCAGTCCTTCACCTTAACCACCCAGTCACCTTACCCATGTCAATAATCTGGACACATCTGAGGATGGAGCCAGGCGATACTGAAATCTTTGGTAGCAACAGGAAAAGAAACCAGATCTAACTGTAACTCCAATGAAAAAGGGCAGGGCTTACGAGAACATAGCTCTATATGAGGTAACGATTACAGGAATGTTTCTGGAGCCTAAGATCTCCTTTCTGGATGTGTCCTACTCTAGGCTTCTGTTTAGTTATTTGTTCTGGGCTAACAGTTTGGGCTTGACCTGGATTGGTATTTCTAGGTAGTTCTTCCAGGTCTAAAGTATGGATTTGAATGCAAACTCCAAACACAAAATTGAAGCAGCCTTCATCAGCCAAGGCCTCATACTTCAGTTGGCAGAGGAAGGACCTTATTTTGACGCCGGCCTTTGATCATAAGTGGTCACATTTGTACTGAGGCTGGCTATCAGTTCTGTAAGATAGGGCATGGAAAAATGCTGGGATGGCCAGACATCATGCTTTCCTAAGATAACAGCAGCAACAACAGTAGCATCAGCAGCATCAGCATTAGCATCAGCATCATCATCAGCAGCAGCAACAACAAACAACAACAAATAACACCCCCACGCCAACAAAAGGCCCTTCTTCTTTTTAGCTGAGCCAGAACTTGTAAGGCCACTATTTCAGTCTTCTAAGTGTTGGTATTACTTGTGTTTACTACCACACTTGGTTTCAGAAGCCTTTACTTTGACTTCAAGATGTTCAGATTTCTAGAACCTTGCAGCAGCCTGACACTGTACCTAATAAAACACAGCTGCAGAAACAAGGCTCTCCAGTTAGAGGGTTCAAAGGCCACCATGTCTGTCATGAACACTCCCACCGGTCCTTGTTGTCAAGTCTCTATTCTAAGCACACGCTCCCGTCCAAAGAACTTTAGCTATTCCTGAAGAATTCACATGAAAAGCCTTCGGCATTTCTTTTTTTGGGGGTGGGGTGGGGAGGGGAACAGGGATCTGAATAAATAGGTCGTCATTATTTTAAGAGCAGACTGCAGGAATTCTGGAGGGTGAGCAGAGAGGGAAAGGAATGCTAACGAATAGTGTGAAAGCTGCCGGGGCGTGCTCTCGAGGAGCAAAATATGCTTAGAATGTACGTCTCTCATGGAGCCATTTTCAGGGCAAAGAATAGAGAGAAAATTGGCTTGAAAAAATGAAAGGCAGCCTGTGAAACTTAGTGACAGGCCAGAGGTCACTGGCAAAAAAATGTCTGGGAACCACTGTTACACTCTGGCTGAACCTTGCAGGGCTGCACCCACTAACTCCGTGTCACGTGTCACCGTGAACACGGCCACATCCTCAGTATCACTCTTCTCTTTCTCCTGCTGAAACTCCCATCAGCACCAAACTCCCATCAGGGCGAGCCCCTCAATAGCTCTGTGTGGGGAGCAGGAGCCTGAGGCAAAAGTCAGTGCAGCTTGGAAGTCAACATTTTTCATCTGAGCTGGCGGATACTAACTTTCAATGAGTTAATTTGTAAACTGAAAAATTCCATGACAAGATCTTTATAAGGCACTCTAATTGTCCTATTATGAGATACCCAGCAGAACCTGGACCTGCCTGGTCCCTCTGCTAGATGATGGCTTAGTTTGCCACTTCTGTTTGCCACGAGTCACTTATGTTGCCACGACTCTGTCACTTGTTGGCCTTAGGTCCTAAGCAACTGGAGTCCTTTTCAGAAAGTCCACCCAACTGTCTGTCTCTTCGCCCACCCTCTTCTTGTATAGATTTTCCCATCTCGGTTACTGGCAAGTAGCATCTTACTGTCTAATCAACAGTTATCCTGGATGCTTTTCTCTCTCTCTTTGCAGTCTTCCTTTGTGCAAACTACCTTTTTCCTGGACCATCACAGTAGACACTACTTGTATCCTATTCTGTCCTTGGCCCTTGGCAGGCAAAACTCTGCATTTAAAGCTTCCACTTAAAGGAGAGGGTAAGAGTATGTAGTATGTATCTATCTTCCTTCTTTCTTTCTTTCTTTCCTTCCTTCCTTCCTTCCTTCCTTCCTTCCTTCCTTCCTCCCTTCCCTTCCCCTTCCTTCCTTCCTTCCTTCCTTCCTTCCTTCCTTCCTTCCTTCCTTCCTTCCTTCCTTCCTTCTTGTGTGTCTGTGTGTGTGTGTGGCGTGTACGCACATGCACATGGGCACATGCATCTCACCTTGCATATGTGGAGGTCAGAGGCGAATCTCGGGTGTCAGCCCTTGCCTTTTATTTTGTTTGAGATAGTTTCTTGCTCCTTGCTGCCATGTTAGCCTGCCTGTAAACTTCTGGGAATTCTCTCATCACTGCCTTTTACCTCCTTGTAGGAGCACTAGGACTGCAGACACATGCACCTATGTGGGTTCTGGGGATTCAGACTTAGGACTTCATGTTTGCATGCTGTGATAGTTTGAATGAGAATCCCCACCCCCAGTCAAAGGCTCATCTATTTGAATGTTTGGAACCCAGTTGGTTTAAGATGAGCTAGGAGGTATGGCCTTGTTGGAGGAGGTGTGTTACTGGGTGTGGGCTTTGAACTTTCAGAAAGCCCATGCCATGCCCAGTCTCTCTCTTTCTCCTCCATCTTTCCCTCTCTTTTCCCTCTCCCTTCTCTTTGTATGCCTGCCTGCCTGTCTGCTTGCCTACTGCCATGCTGGTCATTTACCAGCTCTCTGAAACTGTATGTGAGCCCCCAGTTAAATGTTTCTCTTTGATAAGCTGCCTCGGTCATCATGTCTCTGCACAGCAACAGAACAGTAATAGGACTTGGCAAGTGCTTTACTCATGAGCTCACCAGAGTCCCTGTCATTTGTTTACTTAATGACTGTCATTCTGAGTAGGTGACATGGAATCCTGGCTTAGTTTAGATTTGCTTTTCTCTAATGCTAGTGAGCTTCAACATTTTTGTCATTTTAAGTGGCCATTTGTAGTTCATCTTTTGAGAACTCCTTCACCAGGTCATTTATTGGTGGTGCCATTTGCTTTCTTGTGGCTGGGTTCTTGTATGCTCTAGGTATTCACTGTCCTTCAGTCAGTCAACTGGTTCCCTTAGTGCACAGAAGCCCCTTAAGTTTCATGAGGTTCCATTTGTCCACTGTTGGCCTTGTTTTCTGAGCATCTAGGGCCCTTTTCAGAAAGCCCTTGTCTATGTCTGTATTTCGAAGGTTTTTCCCTATTTTTTTTTTTCTCTCAGAGTTTCAGGTACTGTAATAAGGCCTTTGGCCCACTTGCAGATTTGCAGGGTGTTTTGTTTTGTACAGAATGAGAGACAGGGATCTGGTTCCATTCTTCTACACATGCACTGTCCAGTTTCCCCAACCCCATGCTGAAGAGGCTGCTTTCCTTAGATATACAAGATAATGTCACACCCCCTCAATTACTCTCTGCAACATGATTCTGTTTTTATTTTGCTTCTAGCACTTATTGTAATTTAAATTATTACAGTTTCTTATTTGTCTTACATGCTAAATGTATGCCCATGAGGCTGGCTGTTGACAGTGTTTCCCCATGGCTAAATACTGAGCCTTAAAACGCAACTGAGCATGGTACGGCTACTCAGTAGAAATTTCTCTTCTCTCTTCCTCTCTTTTCTGTTAACCTCTCCCCCCTTTCAGTTCCCTCCTCCCCTCCTTACATTTCCCCTCCCTCCCTTTCTCCTTCTCCTCCCCTTCCTGCCTTCCTCTCACCCCTTCATGCTGGAAATCTCACTTTGGTGCTTAGGCTAACCTCAAATTCCTAGGCTTAAGAGGTCTTTGTGTCTTAGCTTCTCAAACAGTGGAGGCAACAGCCATGAGTTGATGACTTGGCTCAGTAAAAACTTCTTGAAAGAACAGGACACTTTATAGAAAACAAACAAACAAACAAACAAACAAACAAAAAACCAAGCAAAGAAACACAACCTAAATCCATTATTTGTTTTTCCCATTCTTTTTTTGTTAAATTGGAAATTTCTAATTCACAGAAAAGATGAAAGAGAAGCACCACCATCTATATTTATCTGAGGTGAATCTGGAATTCTGGAAGGAGATGGATTTATGCTAAAATTGCTAATTTTTGCCAAGTTTCATGCCCTCCTTTCTTTATAAATATCTATCTATACATGTAAGATCACGTAGAAATCTCACCCCCTTCTTCCTCAACCATCTGAGAGTAAAATCCTGCACCATGTCATTTTACCTCCAAATACTTCGCCACACATCTGAGAACAAGAACATTATCAAAAAAAACAAAACAAAACAAAAAAAACCCAACAACCAGTGTTGGAACCATTGTCAAAGCTATGACAGCTTACATGTGGCTTCTACCTGGTCTGGACACCCTCCAGGGTCTCAGTGTAGGTCAGAAGACACACTGCATTTGGTTTTGCTAGCCTTCTCTAATCTAGGACACTTCCCATCATCTTGTCTTTGTGACAATGATAATTTTTAAAAGTTCATTCTAGTTTTCTTAATGAATGCTCCACAGATGATATATGCTAATAGCTCTGAATTCAAAAAGCTAATCCATTTTCTTTCTCTGTTGTCAATTAATAAAGAAGTGAGTCAATTTTTCTATTTGTTTTAAAATTTCAGGTTTGTTGATTATTGACTGTTAAAATGCATTTCAAAGGCTCTACTTTGTAGAGTATTTTAAAATGTTCAGGTCAACAGCAAATTCAAAGGTGTAGTCAGTTTCTCTCGTGACAGCAAGCTCGCTGTATCTAATCACTCTTTGCAGTGGCCTTTCCTACTAGCTATTTTATTTTTTAATAAAAGGTGCCTGTGCACATATAAGTGTCTATTTATAACCCATACATACATGCATGATTATATTCATAAATGCATTTTTATATTGGAAATGCATATTACTGTTCCTTGTTTCTTGCAAAAGGAAGGAGGAAACATGAAAGGAAACCCCCTTCATGATTCTATGATCCACAGTGAATGCTTCCCAGATTGGATCAGGCACAAGGAAGGCAGTGTGTGAACCTCAAGGACTCTGTGGTCTAGGCTTCCACGACCTGTGGCATCTTTATGTTATCTTTGTTCAACAAAGCACAGCTATGGATGGGAGGGGCTTCTTTATGGAAATGCCATCTTTCAAGTGATTACTGTAGAAACTGACACGTCCTTGAAGCAGCAGCTATTGGAGATGTTTCATACACATCCAGAGCCTGAAGTGAGCCTATGGAGGTTCATCTGAAAGTGTATACACTTACAGATACTCATGTGTGTTTGAAAATATCCACAAAGAACTTTCTTTTAATCTTAGGATGGGTATACCAGGAAGGCAGTGGGGGGTAGGGGTTGCTCCTCACACCCTCCTGCCCTCTTCACAGTCACAAAACCTTTTGCCTGAAGGCCATGATTTCCTTCCCTGGGTCAGAGCCTTCATTATTTACAGAGAGAGGGAGAGAGGGAGGGATGGAGGGAGGAAGAGAGAGAAAGAGAGAGAGGGAGAGAGAGCAAGCGTGAGCAAGATAGAGCGAGAGCTCAGAAGAAATACAAGGGCGCAAAGGTTTCAATGCTGCAGGTGAAGTTAAAGGGAAAACAAGGTCTTGCATTTAAGTTTTTTTTCACATTTATTTATTTGTGTTCATGTCTGTACATTGGAAGACAGTTTGCAGGAGTTGTCTTCACCACGTGGGTGAACTACTCCACCCGGGGACTGAACTCAAGCCATCAGGCTTGGCAGCAAGCACGTCTATCCACCAAGACATCTCACAGATGCTGAGCCCTCTCGTACACCAAGAAAGAGCAATGATCTGCCTTCTTCTGCTGTGGGAGTGGTTTTGAGAGAGGGTCTTATGTAGCACAGGTGAGCTGGGTGCTGGCTGAGGTCCAGGATGACCTTGAACCGCTGATGCTCCTGTCCTACTTATGCAGAGGCTGGGTAGCACACTTGTGTGCCATCACCACAGGTTTAGAAGGTGATCAATAATTAAGCCCAAGATCTTTGGTGTAGTAGGTGAGCTACAGCACCTCTTACACCTGCGTGTCAGCAGGGGCAGAAGAAATTTAGCTTAGCCTCTTGGGTCGATTTTCATTTAACTACTGAAACTGCGAACACAAGCATATTCAGCTATGATTCAAAGCTTAAGTGTTTAGGCACCTTGAGAGCCCTGAGCAGCAAGAAGGATTGAGGAAAGATGGTGGCACACACCTTTGAAACAAAACCCATGAGCGGGAGAGCCTTTGAAAGCACACAGGAAGCCAGGCTACATTTCTGTTTCCAGTGCTCTGCCACTGAGAATCTGTCAAATAAAGTGAATCACACTTCACCTGGTCTTCTTTTTTCTTCTAATTAGCCTGTGTTACTACTACACAAATAAACTGTGGGAATGGTAGAGTGTTAGAAAATGCAGACAATCAAAACATCCATTGTTTTCCCACCATTCATCATTTCACCACCGTAGCACTTTATACTGCAGCATGCCCTTCTGGATCCCCCCCCCCCTCCACCAAGTACTCGTGCACACACTCAGATCCCTAGTTCCTAATCAGACCGAGCTCACATGCAACATGTAATTGCTCCTCAATGAACCCGCCCCTTCATCACCTCTCATCGAATATGCAGATCATAGTTGAGTTCTTCCAGTTCTCCAATGAAGTCTTTTATCACTGTGTTGTCCAACCCAGCCGTCACCACAGCACGAGTTACTGCCTCTACTGTCTGAGGCCCTTACAGTCTGTTTAATCTGGCTGGACCCATTCCCAGGCCATTCATTTCCTGGGGAGATCTAGCTGTTTGTTTTGTAGAATGTCTCTAGATTTGTCTTGTTGCTTTTTCATGGTGTTAAGTTTCTTCTTCTAATCCTCAATATTCTTTCAATTGGAAATTACATCTAATGGTGTTAAGAGATCAAGTTATATATTGGAGATGGTGCACATTTCATGGACATCTGTACCACAAGACACTCGACACCAGCTAATCCACCAGGAAAGAAGCACAAATCAATCCATGTCTGATTAGCATGAAGACTGTCAGGTCCTCGGAGCTTCTTTGGACGTTCTAGCAGGGGAGGGCAGCTACTCACGAACCCTTTACAGAAGAATGGTCCTCTATCAGGTAAAGGAGTCCTCTTAGAATGAGTATGCAGCTTTGGGAAGGACACATGTGGACCAGAAAGGGGGACAACATCTAGCCAGCCAGATCAGCTGAATCAACCCTGATGGTCAGTGGGGCAGCAGAAGCCAGACCACCATCACGTCTGACTCTAATGCTTCAGTGTACAGTTCCGGCTTTTCCCTTGTGACTGAGGGGTCAAGGAAGAAGCGAGGAAGGGAGACAGAGGGAGGATGTGCACCTTGGTATTACACTAGTGTTCACTAATAATTTGCCATAATGGTATTGAATTTTAAAATTTGTGTGTATATGTTTCTCATGCCTGTATTGAGAATTAATTAACATTGTTTAACAATAACTCTTAATATTAGTGCCTTCAACTACCCAATAAAGAGAGACAAGCTAACGGAATGGGTCAGAAAACTGGATCCATATTTTAGTTGCCTCTAAGAAACACACCTCATGATCCACAATGGACACTACCTGAGAATAACAAGGGTGGAAAAGGGTATTCTAAGCAAATGAAACCAAGAAGCAAACGGGTGTAGCCATTCTAATATCTGACAAAATTGAATTCAACCCAAAAACTAGTCAGAAGAGATGAGGAGGGACATTTAATAACTCATTAAATGAAAAATCCAATCCAAATCCTAAACATATGTACCAAACACAGGAGCACCCAGTTTCATAAAAGAAACACTTTTAAGACTTAAAATTGAAGACTGGCCTACCTCAACACAGTGATAGTGGGTGATTTCCATAAGCCACTCTCATCAGTAGACAGGTCATTTGGAAAAAAGTTAGAGAGACTTTAGAGTTCAATGACATCATATCAAATGGGCCTAACAGACTCCCACAGAACATCCCACCCAATGCATACAGAATATGTTTTGCTCAGCACCCATGGGCCTTTCTCCAAAGTAGACCAAATATTAGGACACAAAATAAGCCTCAACAAATTCAAGAAGATTGAAGTCACACCCTATATTCTATCTGACCACCATGGATTAGAGCCAGGTATCAGTAACAAAAGGAAATCAGAAAGAACACAAATTCACAGAAACTGAACAACATAAAACAGAACCAAAATTGGATGAAGGAGGAAATCAAGAATGAATTAAAAAACACTCCTGTAATTTTTAAGTTATGAAATTAAAACAAAATGTACCAAAATCTATAGGACACAATGAGAGGGAAAACTTTAGCACTACATGCCTACATGAAAAAAAAATTCAGAGATTTTAAAGTAATACCTTAATGATGTACCTGAAGGCCCTAGAAAAACAAGAACAACCAACATTAAAAAAGAATAGGTAGGAAGAGATAATCAAAATTATGGTTGAAATTAATACAAAAATGAAGAAACAATAAAAAAAATCAATGAAACAAAGAGTTGGTATTTTGAAAGATTAATGAGATTGATAAACTTCTGGCTAAACCAAAAGAGAGAGAGAGAGAGAGAGAGAGAGAGAGAGAGAGAGAGAGAGAGACAGAGAGAGAGAGAGAGAGACAGAGAGGATAAAGGGAGACATTATGACAGACATGGAAGAAATTCAGAAAATCATAAAAACATACTTTAAAAATCTATCTTGTATTAAGCTGGAAAATACAAGTTTTGAAGTATATAAGTTATACTTATATATACTTATATAAAATATAAGTTATGAAGTAGTAATAAAAAGTAATCTTAAGGTTGGGGCACCCCAACATAAGGAACTTGTATTAAAAGGACAAAGCATTAGGAAGGTTGAGAACCACTGCTTTAAATAGATGCATAATGCTCAATGATATTGAAGTAATTAAGAATCTCCCAACTAAAACAATTCTAAGCCCAGAGGAAGTCAGTGGAGAATTCTACCAGACCTTCATATACTCCTTAAAATGTTCCATAAGATAGAAAAGGAAGGAACATCTCAAATTCCTTTTACAATGCCATCATTCCCCTGATACCAAAACTGACAAAACTCCAAAAAAGAAGAAAACTATAGGTCAATATCTCTGATGAACACAGATGAAAAAACTCTTAAAAAATACTTTCGAACTGAGTTCAAGAACACATCAAAAAGATCATCAATCATGATCAAGTAGCATTCATCCCAGAGATGCAGAGATGTTCAAGTATGCAAATAAACTAACATAATCCAGCTCGTAAACAGACTAAAGGACTTAAACCACATGATCATCTCATTAGATGCAGAGAAAGCCTTGGGCAAAATCCAACACCCCTTCATGGTAAAAGTCTCAGAGAGAATGTGGTACAGGGGACATGTCCCACCGTAATACATATAATACACAGGAAACACATCGCCAACATCATCCTAAACAGAAAAACTCAAGCATTTCCAGTAAAATCAGGAGTAAACATGGATTTCCACTTTCTCTCTCTCTCTCCACATTCTTTGCGTCCTAATATTTGTTCTACTTGAAGACAACTGAAGGAGATAAAGAGGATACACACAACAAAGGAAAGAGTCCAAGCATGTGTGTATTTTAGAAGATAAGATTCTACTTCATCTCAAATATTTCAGGATATGCTTGTCATCTTTCTGTCATCCTGTTTTCAGGCATGGTTCAGTCTGCAGGTCTACTTGCAGGAGACACAAAGATCACCTTCACATGGTCCAAAGAACTAAGTGAGAAGGAATGACAGACAGCACAAATGTTAAATCCCTTCACATGGTCACACAGTGTCCACCTTTACACAGTGAGGCCCTTGAGGACAGCTGGTAGCTCATTTCTTTCCTTGTAACAATATTCCTTCTCTACCCTTCTCTTTCAGAAATCAGCAAAACAACTATAATTTATAAGACATGAGAGGGAGCTCTTGAGAACCACTCATGCCTTTCAGTGTCACTGAGGCCTGAACTCAGGCTGTGTGCCTACTAGGCGCATGCTCTACTTCAGCTCACTGAAGTGACCCATATACACCCACTCTGTCTTGTGCCACTCAGCATGGCTTGTCACACAAGTGCAGCCACTGTGCATACGAAATCTGCTCTGCTCCATTTAGCTCTGGCTGCTGATGCTGCTTTCAGGAATGATGTCATCATGATGTCATCTCTCTCACTTTTAGAAAGTGTAATCTATCGTTTGGTTTTGTATACAAAGAATTGTAACAAACCAATGGAACAAAAAGATGGCTTAGAAATAAAAAGGGAACGCTAACAGCAGTGACATTCAGTACCATCTTTTATAAAGAAAATATAGAATTTAAGAGAGGCGACTTTAATGAGTTAGAAGCCTGCGACTGACCTCCACCCTTTTCAGATCCTCTCTAAACTTGGGCACCTCTCTAAACATGGCCACAGCCCAACATTTCTCTTCATTCTCGGGCCAACGTTCTAGCTCAGTTGGGCAAGCTGTCAGTATTTCTCTTTGCTGCCAGTCAGTCAAAAAAAAAAAAAAATGTGCTCATGTTGGAGGCTTGGCTCTGACCCACCTAGGGTGCTGAATGCAATAATGTTTCCACACCCAGGTTTCCCCAGACTGTGCATGGAAGTCCATCTCAGTCAGTAAAGCACACAGTATCACTAACTAGTTTGAAAGTGGCCCAATGTCAGTTAGAGAGACGTTCAACAAATTTCAGAAGCCTATGGCAAAGTGATGAATTTTACTATGTGCACCAAGTTAATGGGGACAAAAGGATCACGTCTGAGGTAAAAGGGAACCAAGAGTGCCAATACATAATTGCTCCAACTTTCAAAGCAAACCAAACCAATCCTTTATGTGGCCTACACAGTCTGGATATTTGGTTAGGAACTAAAACAAGTAACTCAAATAGATGGCACTAACCAATCCGTACACATAAGTTTTCCTCCTGTGCTCCCGAGAACTGAAATCCCTTTCTTTTTAACCTGACAACCCCTCATCACTCCATGCTTGGATATGATATATTTTATTTAAAAATCCCCGAATTAATTTCCTGGGTCACAGCACGTCTGTCCTACCAACATTCCAGGTGTTCATACCATGAGGATATCCTTCAAAGGCTTTCTGCATTTACGACTGTTCACCTTGTAGAAACACTGTGAACCTCCTTACAATACAGCCAAAACCTGCAGCAGTCTGGTGACATTCCAAGTTTTGAGCGGAATGTGAATCCATTAAGATTATTAGGTAACTTTATTGATATCCTCGAACCTGTGCCAGATGTTAAAACTGCCAAAGGAAAGACAGAACAACAATGTCTCCGGGACTCCAACTTCTGAGTGGTTTGGGGTGGAAATTGTGTTTTTGTGACTCACTTAAAGAAATCACACCATGCTTTCCTGGTTTAATTACAATCCATGCTCTCAGGAAGCAAAGAGAAATACGATACATAATCTGAGTCTCTTGTCCATTTGGCGTTTAGCCTACACAGCCTGCACTTCCATTGGCAAGGTGGGGCAGGCAGTAAGAGGGATAGGAAAGCTATTCCAAGCACTGGATCAGAGAGCCACTACATCACAAGTGACTCACCCATCCACTCAGGAGTGATTAGTCGGCAGCCACGAAGCCACGCTAATTGGACAGTGGCTTATTGCCAGCTCATGTTGACATGACCTACAATTCCCTGGCTGCCAGCCACCATCTCCCGATCACGCCTTTTTTTTTTTTTTTTTTTTTTTTTTTTTTTTTTTTTTGTAATCTGGTTGGGAAGTGAAATAATTTTTCAAAAACTCTCTCAAGTGCTATTTAACTTCTTATCACGAATTAAAAGTTTAATTAAATACTCTGTTAGAGGCCTGGGTCCTATGATTAAATATGACAAAATAATAGTTATGATTACTGATCAAGCGAGGAACTTTATAGCTCTGAACTTTGTCTTAAAGGCTATTATTATCTTTAATTGAAACAGCTAAGAGTCTCCATTATAGGAGAAAGAAAGAAATGTAAGGGATATTTTGTTCGTATATAAAGAGAGGTTTAAAAGTGAACTAATACACAGATTATTTTACAAAATTTAATTTGAACGACGATATGGTTCAAGGCCGTGGCCATGTTACAAATCCATATCAAATGCTGATCACTGTGGTCACTTTATATCAAGGATAAACATGTATAATGCAAAGAATCTTTAAAAATGACTTTGAAATCAGGTCACTTAAAAATACTCTTTATATGGGTCTTGCTTTTTGGTATATTCAAGTTCTGCCACCATGCCAAAAGAGGAACATGTTTCTGAAACTTTCTTTAAATAGGATGCAGTAGCCTCAGGATTAAAAAAAAAAAAAAAAAAAAAAAAGCAGTAAGTTTGAAGACAGCTTATGTGTCTCATTCAAAATTAGCTGCTGCTGTGTCTGTCCACACTGGCCTTCCCTCCCTGTTGTTGCCAGCAGAGAAAGAGAGAGAGAGAGAGAGAGAGAGAGAGAGAGAGAGAGAGAGAGAGAGAGACCAATTTCAGGGCTGGAAGTCACCTTTGCCTTAATATAAATAAATCCTCCCTTCAGGCATTTCAGAATTACCATTGCTTGATTCTAACACTCAGAAACTTCCCCCTTGCCTGTAACTCGTTGCTTGGAATATTTTGCCTACTTATTTATTTGCTTTTTTTTTTTTTTTTCATCCACTGCCAAGTCTCACTAATGCAACCTGGAAAATTGCACCACAGCTTTTAATGAGGATTCTGTGCTAAGAGCCATTTCACCAGAGAGGGCTGCTCTTTCCTTTTATGGGAATAATAACACCTACTGTTTCTATAGCACCAGCCTTCCAAGAACTTGAGCATATCATGTTTCATTAATCTGAAAGGCAACCTGCCTGTCAAGCTGGGATCTAGCGTTGCTACTCTCTGCATGCTCATATTGAAATCGAGGTCATTAAATGAAATGATTTTCTCAGGACTATAAACCCCGAAACAGTTAAGGAGTTGTGATCTGTCTGCATCTATGTTCTGCCTACTCTGCCTATGCTCTGGTTATTGTGTACCTACCCAGTCTCCTCTAGGCTCCTTTGCTCTGTCTCCAGTGAACATGTAAGACATCTTCTTAGAACTAGGGGTGCTGACAAAAATGAGCCACACACTTGCACTGGTGCCGTTTCTGGGGTCTTATGGTTCTTTCCTTTCCTGATAGGCTTGCCTCCCAGTTCCACAATCTTTTCCTGTTTCCCAAGCGTCTCCCTGAATTCCTGGCCAGCAACACTATTTTTGTCTCTCTCCAGCATGAACCTAGAAAATTTCAAGGACCAGAAACCTGTACCATAAGGTTAGATTCACAGATGGATCACGCAGGTCCACCTCCCCACTCAGAGAAGGCTACACTTGGCAGAGTTGAGTCTGCCCCTTGGTCAGTAGAGTCCATCCTTTCCTGTGGAACATTCGTTTTGTTTCCTACATAATCAATGAAGATTTCTTTCTCTTCTGGAAATTTTCCATTAGCTTGAGTATTGGGATTGTTTATCTCTATTGTAGTTACAAATCGAACGTGGAGTTCTTACTATCTCCTAGCTGGGCTCAAACGATCCTACTGCTTCACTTTTACAAGTGGGTACAGGTCTGCTCCACCTTGCCTAACTAGAACACTCCATTTTAATGGCTTAGCACATTAAGCCCGTTTCTTACTCATGTCAGAATGTGTTTTAGTGAAACAGAGAGGCTCCTGTTTGAGAAGGCAACTGTTAATACAGTACTCCCATCTGGTCACAGTGCTGGGCATTAAGTGACAAATGAGTGCATTGCCTAGGACACCTAAACCAACCCCTCAAGGCTCAAGGAACCCAGGAGAAGACGGAGCAGAAAGAATGTAAGTGATAGATGATGAGGAAGCATGTTGAGAGACATTACCATCCAGATACAAGGCGGCACAACGGAGATACAACGGGGACCTGCACAAGGGTGGGCCCTCCAATGTTTCCTCGTGGCTTAAGGAGGTTTTATGAGGCCCCGCTCTTCCTAAGGAGATAAAAACTCTTAAAGATTGCTGCTGGGGTGGAGTGGGTAAGTAGCATCTTATGCTCAGAGAGAAGAGGGATGAGAAGAGGGTTATGGAAGCTGAATATAAATAGAATGAATATATATATATATATATATATATATATATATATATATATATGAAATTGTAAAAAAAAAAATAGTGGTTTGAGCCAGATGGTTATCCTCCAACAGTGACTCAGGGATTCAGGCTTCAGCTTCACTAAGTTCTTGGACAGCAGCTTCATTGATGGGAAAAAGGATCCAGACCTACTTTTAGCAGTCTCAGACTAGGAATGACAAGTTAGACCATCATCATACCACTGGCTGCACTTAACCACTCGGCTTACTTGGTTACCAGCATAGCTTTTCTTTCTGTGTCTGAGAAAGGAAGGGAAAGTGGGTGTGGCAAACACTAGCACTGTTGGCCGTGGTGTGCAAGCTTGCTGGAGTCTTTCCCTTTCTGACAGATAAGCTATTCCCCCTCAGCTCCTGGCCCAGTTCTCCAACTGCTTGCTTTAATTAGAGCAGGCTGTACAGTCAGCTGAAATGAGGCGTTCTTTTCTGTGGACACAGGTAGGTCTGTTTTCCGAGTCTACTGCATCTGCCTACCAAGTGCTCAGTGCAGCCACAGGCAGCATTGGCATCTACCTGCGGAATGGCCTCAATCCTCGGACGTTCAAATTCCTAACTCTCGGTTAGATTCTGCTCATGAATTTAATGGGCATATAAAACTAAACGCTTCTACTTGGATGTCAACAGGCACCTCAAACTTCATTCATATACACAGGACTCCCAATCCTGATCAGCCCTCTGTACCCACAAACGTACTCACTCGTCTTGATTGATCTCAGCTAATGGTACCACTATCCTTTCATTGTCTCTGGACTTATCTGTTTCTTCTTTCTTTCTCTTTCATCTTACATCCAACCATCTTCAGAGCAGCACCAGAATCTGGCCCTGACATCCCTCCCTGCCATCGTCAGGGTTCTCATGCTATGTCTTAACTATGCCAGGGTCTACTCTGGTTCTCCCTTGGGCCTCCATCTATGTACACAGCACAGTCACCAGAATAATCTCTTGTGAAACTCTTCAGTGGCTTCTCTGTTTATTCTGTGCAAAGGTCAAGTGTTTAGCAGGGTCACAGTCTGGCCTCATCACCTCTCTGAAAGAATGTAATGTGGCGTCATCCCACCCTTCCTCTGGTACTGTGTCAGGCATTTGGGACTTTCAGCCACTGGACCCTTCCCTGTTACTCCTCTGCCTCACTCCCTCGCTCGCCCACTTACTCTCCAGCTGTCAATATGGGTGATCCTTTATCTCCTGCCTATCTGTTCTCTGAAGTCACCCTTGAAACAGGTCTTTCTTGACTTTCCAGTTTGAGATCTCAATACCCATGGTGGGACACTCCATGGCTCCCCCTGTTTCACTTTCTCTGCATCTAACAGGCACATTTAATATCTATTAATTTTCTCCCTGCTGGATTGTAAGTGACGTTTACCCAGATCTTAGAATGATCCTTCCTGGTGCATAATAGGTCCTGGATAAATGTTTGTTTAATAAATGGGTAAATGTTTGAGGAAACAGTCCAAGGAGGTTAACTGCTTGAGCCGTCACACCAGAGGGCACAGAGGTCCCGACTGTGCTCCATCCAATGGCTCCCAGTCTGTTAAACTTGCCTTTATGGTTTTCAGGCGAGTGCTGGTGAATTGGGGAGCTGGAAGGGCTGGCTCTGTGCTCATCGGTGGGTGAGTGCTTCACCTTTCTTATTGTGTCCCATGAGAACATCCTCTTCCTCTGTAGGCTCATGCAGGCTGCAGGCTGAAGGCACCCTGTGCTTTTAACATTAAGTACTTTTCATTGCATTACACATGACAGGGCTCATCCAAAGATAACCATGGCTGTCTTACTGCTTCTTTGAGGGTTCTAAACTACGCTTTTAGAGTTCTATAAAAGCTTTAGGAAGAGAAGGTATCATGATCTTGCTGTGGCCTCTGTGCTTGGTGGCACCACCATTAATGAGCCTCACCATACCCTGGGGACAGGACTCAGTAGGCACCTTTTTCCCCTCATAGTTCTTTTGGGTCAGATCTACCACCCTTTTGAGGGGGAAATTTTGATAACAGGGTCTCACTATTTAGGCCTATCTGTCTTAGCTTTGAACTCACAGAGATCTGGTTGCCTTTGCTTTCTGAAATTAAAGTGTGTTGAAATTAAAGGTGTGTGCTACAATGCCCAGATCCACCCCACTTTTTTGAGAGAAAATTATCCCAAATTGTTGAGGGATAGGAGTTAATAGACTAGCATAAGTCTAAAATATTTATAACAGCTAAAACCATATAGTTATATAGAGAGATGGCTCAGCAGTTAAGAGCATTGACTACTCTCCCAAAGGACCTGGGATCAGTTCTTAGTACCCTCAACAGGAGGCTCACAACTGCCTACAACTACAGCTATAGGGAGCCCGGCACCATCTGGTGTCTGTGAGTGTCAGCATGTGGTCCATGGAAACTCACGCAGATGCACATACATACACATAGGTAAAAATTAACAAATCTTTGAGAAGAATGTCAGGCTACCTGTAAAGCTATCTTCAGTTCTACCCACAACTGTCCCCACTGCTTGGAAGGACAGAACGACAGAAGAAACAAGACAAAGAAAGGTGGTGGCATTAAGAGAGTTATCAGCAGGCAGCAACTCATTTCCATTTCCTGGGAACCCAGCAGACTTCTGAAAAAGGGCGCTGTACACACAGCCCCTCTTAGGACAGCAGCCCGTTCCTACCCTCTGTACTCCACAGACCATGGACTGAACTTCAGGACTTTGAGGCCACTTCTGGATGGTGAGCACCAAGCCCAAAATGTTTTCCATGAGCACAGTTAAGGAGCTGTTTGCAGAGCTCTCTTTAGTGTAACGAGTGGTGGGAGACCTGATCTGAGATGCCCAGAACACCAGCCACTGCCTCCTCTTTCAGCACAAAGCACAGTCACATTGATAGATGATCTGTGTGTGTCTAGTGTGGAGACTGTTAAGGGCTCTTACTTGCTGGCAGTCCTGAGTCAGGGCTTTTTAGGGCTGGATGGTAGTTGCTATTTATTTTTCCCCCCAGGTATTTTTCCCAGTGACAGTAAACTGTATAACACAGATGCAGATGACACTGGCACTGTCTAAACAGCAGTCAGTTTATAGGGCTAGAAGCAACAAGACCAATACACAGCCAACTCACACTTAACTAACATAACCAGACTGAAAAATTAAAGTAGACTTTTACTGGGCGTCCACGATGGCAGTCAGTGTACTCTTACTCTGTATAGACAAGAGCAATGCATGGAATGAAGCATTTGTATCAAGGGTTTGATTTGAGAAGAAACTTCAGGCTTTGTAACATTGATTTATACCCTGGTTTCCTTTACATTTTACTGGATTTTGATACATAGGTTAAGGGCACTAGAATTTTAGGGATTCATAAAAGTAAGAATCAGCCTTAGCACTTAGGAGGCAGAGGCAGGCAGATCTCTGTGAGTTTGAGGGCAGTCTGATTTAGGACAGCCAGGGCTACACAGAGAAACCTGGTGTAGGGAAAAAACCATCAGAAAACACACATGCACGCATGTATGCATGCACGTGCGCGCGTGCGCGCACACACACACACACACACACACACACACACACACACACGCATGTACACTCAGAGAGATTAAGTAGACCTGGATCCAAATCTGTTATAATTGAGAACAGGCTTGGGCTTAGGGTCTTATATCCTAGGGAGTATGAAGCGGGGCTAACACAGTCCCTGAGGAAAGACTTACTACATAAAGTATGACTTCATTCATGTACATACTTTAATATCTAAGTTTTGGAAATTAGTAATACATATACACATATGAAATGGCTCCCAAAGACACAACAATTACAAGTAGACAACGCGTGTCACCCCCTCCAAGACTACTTTGAATAGCTACAAGTCTTGTAACTATTTCCAGAGAATCCTAGAGTTGGACTAAGTAAGGAAAATGTTTTTGTTCCCATCTAGAGAAGAAAGACATGTGTCTGACCAATACCTGCTGCAGGACGGGCTGGGCTCGAAGCTTTACATTATTACCTTAGCGAATCCCAGGAACAGTTTACTGATCGCTGTGCCTCCATTTAGTGCAGATGGGGAATGCCCACCCTGCTCAGGACCACACCCCAGCTGCCATTGCTCTGGCTTCTCTTGTTACTAGCTTGAACAATCTGCTCCCTGACTTGATCTTGGTTACCTAATCTTGGAATGACTTATTCTTTTTCTTCTCACGCTGCTGTATAGGACATGTGAACTGAGCAGGTGACTATGAAAGGGAACCTATGTGAAGATGTTTCAAACTTTAGCCGTTCATCAGCTGGTCAGTCTATTCTTCTGATCTGGTGTGTGTGTGTGTGTGTGGGGGGGGTAGTCCCTTGCTGTCTAGCAAGGGACTGAAATCTGGTGTCTCTTCTACCCCATGCGTCTTGTTTTTATTGCTGGGGACTGAACACGCTAGGCAAGTGCTCTATTACTGAGCTGCATCTGCAGCCCCTTTTGTTTCTCTCAGGTTAGATTTGAATGTGTTTAGGGGGTATAGCTGCTCACTCTATCACCCTCTACTTTTTACAAAGAACTATTGGGTCATTAATATTATTTGCTGTGTCTCTGAAGGCATCTGGGTTTGTGATCCTAGGACTTAGTGGTAGTTGTAGTCTTTAACTCCTTACAGATTTCGTTTTTGACTTATCCTACGACTGCTGTGGAGAAGCTGCAAAGGTGACCAGGGTCTCATACACAAGGATGTGGACGTGAGCTGTGCCCCTGTGGGTTGTACAGTACACGGCTCGCAAATGGCTGCTGGAGGCTCTGCAGTGGTATCATAAGTTGGTGTTACGCAGAGTTGGACTGCACTGCACACAAAGCTCAAGGATGCTCACATTAACCCCGTTCTTCGGAAAATATGGAGACTCAGAATGACTGAGGAATCATAAGCAGTTTGAAGAGTGACCAGTTAAATGGTTCACCATGGTGAAGCCCATCTTCTGGGTCCCTGCCTCTCAAAGCACCTGTCATCTCTGCACAGAACACGCCTCCCTATTCATGTCCCCAAAGTAGCAAAATGACTGTTCTCACCGAAGCAAGTTAAGAAACCTGAGAAGGGGATATTTTCAATCCTGATGAGAAAAGCAAATTTACACTTCTTAGAATCTCACTGCAGTAATGGTGAGAATTGCTGGTTGCTTTGTTTTTCTCCTAAGCAAGGAAGGAAGGTCCTGTGAATTCTTTCGCTATTTTATTCTTAGGGGAAATCTAATGATCCATTTGAAAGAGAGAAGACATGGCGGTGATTCAAATCCTACACAGAGGTCTGCATCAGACTGAGGCTGAACTATTCAAAACCCGAAGTTTAAGTGAACTAGAAACTGAAGGCCTGGGCCCCAGGTGAGGCTCAGTTCCCTTAAAGAAGCATGCTCACTTTGTATTCATGCCTCTAAGGCTTCAAGTGTATCAAATAGAAACTAATTATGCTACAAGCCCACATGTGGGTGATGTGACATGGACATCAATGTGGCACTTTGCATGTGTAACTTCTACCTCCTTCTTTGCCAGCTTTAAAAAAAAGTCAATAAACCTCCTGTAACAACCCCACAAACACACCAAATCACTGTACCTCCTCAGGCAAGCTGACCACCAAGTCATCTTTTGTCTGTCCAACCAGTGCTTGCCAGAAGTATTCACTGCATGCGGCCAGCACAGCCCGGTGGGCTCGGAACTCCTTCCTCTCCACAATCAGCGTCACGTCACAGAGAATGTCCTTCTTCCGTTGGTCATTGAGGCCCAGGAGGATGTTGGCACAGTGGACTGTGGACTCATACACATACATGGGGGAGTCAGGCTTCTCATCCACAGACATGCCGTTCAAACCCTGGAAGAAAGAAAGGCTGGGTCAGTGTTCCTTAGAGTGACAGAGAAAGGGAAAAGGCCACCACAGCTCCCAGGCTCCCCTGCCATGAGCCTGGCAGAGGGGAGTAGGATTGCTAAGGGCCACAGTCATTCTGAGTTGCCATAACAGTGTCAGGGATGTCTGGGAGGCTGCAACCTATTGCTTCCTTTCCACTCACTGCATGTCTTGACCCTGCATCATTTAATGAAGCACCTTAAGACTTTGCAGCTTTGATTTCGTTAGGAGGCTAAAATGGAGCTTGTGTGTATAGTCTAATTACAACCTGAGATTTGTGTTAAAAGGGAACAAATCATTTTGAAGTATTTGAAATGCTGTTTTGACAAAGTACATGCAAGTTCCTAAGCTGAAATTTGGCAAGGATGTTAAGTAGACTAAATATTTAATCATGAGATCTGATTTAATGAATGCACTAAACTCTATGTAGTCTGCTATTCCATCTCTCTACCCGTCATGGTAGAGTGTGAGCAATACAACACAGTGGTCACTCTGGACTCAGATATGGAATTGTGCCGCATCTTTAAGGAAATAATAGGAACCACGAGAAAAATATATTTAAAGTAATATTTTTACAAAGACTTATTTGCTTTAAAAAGTACCCTGGGAGTAATTTTACAATGCACTGCCTATAACTGAATCAAAGGCTGGGTTTTCAGTAATACTTATTACCAGCACAAATCCCAGTAGGAAGTCCATCTTTCTTCTAGCTTCTGAAAACAGCTTTAGTACATGATACTGCAATATTTGGAGTATGCAATTGTTATTTTGATGGGAAGGCATCAATGCAATCAAGATGAACATCCCATCACCATCCAAAGTCTGCTGCAGCCCTTATACCTCTTAGTAGCCCTGCATCCACTGCTTGGCTTTCAGACACCATGTTTGCCTCTTCTATAGTTACATGAAAATGAAATATAATCTAGTACAGCCATCATGAAAACTAGCACAGAGGTGTATCAAAAAGCTAAAACCAGACTACTCTTATGATCCAGATGTACAACTCTTGGGCATACACCTGAAGAAGTCTATCTTGGCTTGCACATCTGTGCTCACTGTAGAACTATTGAAATAGCCAGGAAGTAGGAAGAGCCTAGATGCCAACATACGGACAACAATGCAGACTAATAAAGAAAACGTGTTGCACATACACAATAGAGTGCTATTCAACTTTAAAGAAGAATGTCATATGATTAGCAGGAAGATGTGTGGGACTGCAAAGTGAAACTGCTCAGACTTGGAAAGACAAATGTTGCATGTGTTCTCTCATATGCAGAATCTAGATGGAAGTACGGAGTTAGAAGGGGTCTATATTAAAAGAGAACAAGGAAAATGATAGAGGAAGATATAAAGCATCTCATTTTTTTTCATAGGCAGGACCTAGAATTAAACACACACACATGATACATAATACACACATACTTACCTACCTACAATGAAAACAGAAGAGGATTATCAAGTGGTGGGGAAAGATGGGCAGGTGAAGGCAGTAGGACCAAATATGTGCAACGTAAATGAAAATACCATTGTATTAGGGAGGGGGGTTAAAGTGCGCGGAGAGACAAGGTGGGGATAACTAACACTAAGGATGTTTGAAGGTCATCTGGAAATCTACTGTTTTATAAGCTTCCTAAGTATAAAAACATGTTTAACTGGAGGTACCCCACAGAGGAGACTATGCTCCTCTCAGAAGCCATAAGATGCCAAATAAAAAGTCCAGTATCATCTGTGGGATACCTCTCCTCAAGACCTTGAACAGAGATGTCCCAGACACCCTTAAAACAACACAGGATATTGTTATTGGTCTTGAATGCTCACCAGAACTTGATGGCAAAAATCCTTTGACTGCCCACCAAAACTTGATGGGAAAGCCTTATTGTGAAGATACCACGCAGATTTTTGTCACAGGGCACGAAGAAATCAAATTGGTACTGACCAGGAGGTTTTCTCCCAGCTGGCTAGCATTCACAGTTACTGGAAGGTGCTATGGTAGGCTGGAAGAAAATGCCATCAACAATCTGTGAACCCTGTCAATTACATTAATAACTGGCATGGCAAGGTACACTCATGGGTGCAACAGTGGCACAAAGGTTATGAGGGTAGCCCACCACTTCTGATGGAATTGAAGTCCTTTTGTTCAGGAGGAAACAGATTCGGGGTACCGTAAATCTGGCTAAGAACTCATAGGCCTCAGACTGAACCTACTACCATTACTGTGCTAACTGGACTGCCTTCTGAGTCTATCTATCTCTCTACGCATAGACTAGGGTAGCTCTCATACCTCTTCAGAAAAGTTTCTTTGTGCAGCAAATGGTGGCTAAATGCAAAAGATTACAACTGGTCGTAGTATAGAGACTTAAGAGTCATGGGGTGCTCAGAACAAGTGAGACAGCTTTGTTACATCCCTGAAAGGCCTGGGATGATGGTGGAAGGGGGACAGAAAGATTCTAAGTGACAGAGTTGGGGAGAATCAGAGCAAAACAGTATCTTCTGGACATGGCAGGACTGGTATACTAATGAACTCACAGCAGCCGTAATTGCCTGTACAAGATCAAGCTAGTCAAAATTCTAGCATGGAGGGAGAAGGGATCTCCACCCATAAATAAGGAGCTGTGGGCAGTTGGTCACTTCTTAGGTAGGAAAAAAGTCAGTTTTCTTTAAGGGTGTGGCCTCCGGTAAGTTTACTGGAAGTTCCAGTAGATGGCCATACAGCATGAGTAAATGTGCAGCACAAATTGAATCTGATGGGCTAGTTATAAAAAAGAAGAGGAAAAGGGGGCACTTAGTTTGGTAGGGATGGAGGAAGATCTGGGAGGAGTTTGGGGTAAGAGTGGGAGTGAGTATGATAAAAATACATTGTATCAATTTAATAAAAATATTAAAAAAGTAAATACCATAGGCAGAAATCCATTATTTTGTATGCTAATTAAAAATTAATAAAAAAGCAAAGTTTGTTACATTGTTGCTGAATTGTATTTACCATATGGATCTAGGTCAAGTTTTAAGCCATTTGCATCTACTGATGGATATTTCCAACAGGGCTTTATGTGACAGGTTAATATTTTCTCCAGTTGTCCATTGCTTGCCTTCTTCTCCTAAGAGGCATTTTCAAAGTTTTCACTTGATAAAATCCACTAAAATACAATTTTAGTGCTGTATGAATATTGATACATTTTCACAGATTTACACTTAAGCATTTAAATATTATTTTACAGCAACAACTGTTGTTTATTCATTGTTAATATATACTTTCTTTTCCAGTGCTGGAGATCAGACTCAGGGCCTCCTGTTGGAATTCTGGGCAAGTATTCTACTACTGAGTTACATCCCTAGCGCCAAGGAACAATTTTGTGCAATGATTTTTGTGTCTTGAAACCTTGCCTAACTTGCTTATAAGTTCTCATAGCCTTTTGTTGAGGCTTCTATAAAACTTTCTACAGTGAAGATAATGCTGTCTGTAAATAAAAATATTTCTCCCTTTTAATCTGGATGCTTTGTGTGTTTCTGTTCCTGACTTTGTTGCCAGCACCTCCAGTGTAACACTGAACGGAGGGGACAGGAATCAGAACCCTTGCCTTGCTGATGTTAAGCGGAAGACATTTTGCATTTCACCAGGGTGTATGATGGTAGCACAGGTGTTTTCCGGATGCCCTTCCTGAGCTGGTGAAGTTTCTATCAATTCCACATCTTTTCACTTGCATTGCCTTAATTAAGATCCTGTCCTCAGAACCAATCCCAGCCTTGGTGAGGCTAAGGCAACACCATAAACCTGCGGCTAGCCTAGGCTATGCAGCATGAACCTGTCAGAGAGAAAGGAGGGGAGTGGCCAGGAGAAGAGAGAAGGGAGAGAGAGAAGGGAGGGGAGAGGGCAGAAGAGAGGAGAGGGAGCGATCTGGCACCTCTAGTTCTGTTCTTCCTGTCCCCTCTGCTTAAGACTTTCTCTATTGTGTATCTCCCTTCTAAGCAGTGTGACTGTGGTGAGCACTGCTGTCCTCTCCTTCCCGTGTCCTGAGTCTGTGGCAGCTTTCACATCTGACGGCATGGCAGCCATCCTTTTTTTCAAGTGTTTTTGCTAAATACTTTTGCTGTCTCATTTACTCTTTTCCTTAGGATGGCCCAAGACTTGTCAATTAGGAATTGTCTACAGTTAAAAACCGCCCTGAACATTCAAACACGGCTCTGTTCTTTTTTCTCTTTTTCTTACATTACAGCCTGAATGGTCTTGATTTTGGCTGTCTTTTCTTCTGCAATGTCTACTCTGTCATTCATCTTTTTCAAAGGCAATGTGATTTTTTATCACATTATTGTGACCTCAGAGACTGATAAAAAAAAAGTCTAACATGGGTGTTTTACAGTATCGTTCATGTCTCTGCTTAAGATTTTTAACCTTCTGACTTAACATGAAACAAAATCACAATCACTACTGCATGATATTTGGTATGTGTATGGGTTCTGGTTCAGATCCCCCCACTATAATCCTTTCTTCGCATGAACACACTTGGCTGGATGCCGGCCATTGTCAGTTACATTTTAGACTCAATTTTTATGATGATGGCTATTTTCGGTTATGACAGATTAGTTCTAAGCTTTGTTGCAAGATAGAGATAAGGTTCTGGAAAGCAGTTTGATCATTTCCGATTCTGCATTCGAGATTGTATGAAGAAGAACATGTAGCCTGGGGTTCCTTATTCCTCTCTATGTACCAATAATGTTTGTGAGCACTGGACTTCACGTCCGCTTAAATCTGGGTCTTCTGGTCTGGTAATGAAGAACAGGCATTAATCCCAGACCTTCTGAACACTAAGTTCCTTCCGATTGTTCTGAGCAAGCCTTGGAGATGCTTGAGATGTCTCTTGGCATACATGTGCTCATCAGTCCTCTGAAGAACACTGAAGGGAAATTTTCTGCAACCTCTGGGATTCTCTGTGCAGCTCTGTTCCCTGCTCCTCTGTTTTCTGTCTGGCTACAACCATGTATCCAAATGCTGAGCTCTGTTCACTTGACGTTAGAGTCAAAATGCCTTGCTTTCTTTTGCTCCATGGTCTGGAGATTCTCAAAGCAGTGTTCTGGGGTTACTGTCTTTGGGGAACTGTTATTCTTTGCCACCTAATATCTAATGTGAAATGTCATTAATATGTGTGTGCACGCTCATGTGTGTGTGTGTTCATGTTTATGAAGAAGCCAGAAGATAACCTCAAGTGTTGTTCTTAAGAAGTCATACGTGTGTGTGTGTACACAGAGTGTCTCATTGGCCTAGGGATCACTGATTTGTCAGGCCAGCGAGCCCCAGTGTTTGCTTGTTTCTGTATACCCAGCACTGAGATTACAAGCACATGCTACCTTGGTTGCCTTTTGTGTTGTTAATTCTCTTTTGTATAACAGGCTTTTGCTCCTGCTTTGGCCTGCCAAGTGCTTGGATTACAGGCATGCAATACCACACCTAATCTTACATAGTGCTGGGAACCAAACTTAATGTTCTGTGCACGCTTAGTCAGCAGTACTTTTCCCAGCTGAACCACATCTTCAGCCATCACAGAGCTTGTAGACAAAGGTTCTGCAGATCAAACTCAGGTCTTATCACTTGCACGCCATTTGCTATGCCAACTGAGCTATATGCTCAGGCCTTCAATGTATTCAAAAGCCTTAGTTCATGTATTTTATCTTAATAGCTATTTAGGTGAAAGTGTAAATAAAGTACCCATTGTTCAATTCTGGCTAGAAGCCAACTTTCTGAATTTAAGTTTTAAAAAAGGTTTTAAACATTTGTTTATTGCGTGTGTGCATGTGCGTGTGAGAATGTGCCATTGCATACATTGGAGGTCAGAGGACAACTTACAGGTGTCTGTCCTCTCCAGGGTGGCCGAGGGAAGCACCCTGACCTCCCCAGTCCATCTCTTAGCTATAATTTCCCTAGTACTTTACAAGCAGTGACTTACCACACTGCTAACAACATAGTGTACACTGTGCTCTGCTCTAAGTGGGATGTTTCAAAACCTAATTACAAAAAGTCTTTGTGAGGAAAGCACATTAGTTCTCTGGCATTCAAATAAAACAAATGAAGTATTTGTAAAGTTGTTTATCCACGATCACTGAAATAAAAAAAAAATAACATTATAACTGACACAATTCAATAAAAGCAGTCCTAAGACATGGAATGAAATCAAGGTCTCTTGGTGTCTGTTTAACACTGGAAATTGCTAGTAAATTCTTTATTACTGAGTAAAGAACACAAGTAGGTTTTTTTTTTTTTCTACCTTTGAAAAAGATTTATTTTATTTTAAATTATGTTTATGAGTGTCTGTCTGCATATGGTGCCCTGGCTAGTTTTATGTCAACTCAACACAAGCTAGAGTCATCTGAAAGGAGAGAACCTCGATTGAGAAGATGCCTCCATAAGAACCAGATGTAGGGCATTTTCTTTAGTAACTGATGGGGGAGGGTCAGCCCATCCTCCACTGTGGTGGAGTCATTCCTGTGCTGGTGGTTCTGGGTTCTATAAGAAAGCAGGTTGAGCAAGCCACAGGCAGTAAGCCAGTAAGCAGCACCCCTTCATGGTCTCTGTATCAGGTCCTGTCTCCAGGTACCCATCCTATTTGAGTTCCTGTCCTGACTTCCTTTGATGATGGACTATAATGTGGAAGTGTGAACTAAATAATCCTTTTCCTCCCCAACTTGCTTTTTGGTCATGGTGTTTCTGTTGCATCAACTGAAACCCTAACTAAGACATGTAGTTATGTGTATAGAAATGCAGGTACCTACAGAGGCCAGGAAAGGGCATTGGCTCTCCTGGAATTAGAGTAACAGGCAGTTATGAACCACTGTTATGGGTGCCAGGACCCAAACTCAGGTCCTCTCTTAAGGGCAGCAAGTGCTCTTAGCTGCTGAGCCACCTATCCAGCTTCTCTATTGTCTTCTAATTTGCCTTCATTTCCTTGGAATGTTTCCAGAATTTTCTTATCTACCATATAGTCTCAATCCTGACTTCTCCATCCTCAAATTACTTCAAATTATTTGGTCCTATCACCTTTGGTTTTTCTATTAGTCTACACAATACATCGAGTTAAAAAATTATCATAGGTTGTATGTAGCAGGCAACACTGAAAACCTGGTTGAGCAACTGATGTTTTAGGAAACGGATGACTGACACACACCAAAGTCACCAGAAGAAGGGATTAATAAAGGGTATGTCATTTTTCAAATTTTCTTACGGGTAATCTATTATCATTGTAACTGCACCAAGACAGAGTTTTGCTTTACAGAAGTCAAGGCCATAAATGAAGTGAAATATGGAAGGGACAGGAATTCAGAGAGCAATGGAAATGAGGTTCGGCGGAGAGAGCACTGGCCTCTGCTTCAGCCGTGGCACTGACCCGATCTGTGGATGTGGACAAACTGCTTCACTTTGTCACTTTTTGATCACAAGTCCAGCTGTGATCTTGCAGCTATAAAATCCTATGGCAGCCCAGGAGGCTGTGAGGGAAACAGACCTAAGTGATTTAGAGGGTGGGATGTTACCTTCTAGTTGACAGAAACTATCTTAATTAGGCCCTTTGAAGACAATTTATGAGTGCAGTTTAATTGTCGTAGAAGTTGCATCAAATAAAAACTTGTCTCTGAAGAGGTGGTTCTACGAAATAAGGTAGGCAGTATACGAGGTTTCTGCAGGGATGGGGAGAAAGCAGGGCTCTGGTCTCCTGCTCTGCAGATCCCAAATTAGGAATCCCTGTCAGGATGCAGGAATTCCTAGAGAGGACAACAACTTTCTTGAAACAAAAGTTTCCTTTAGGAAATGGGAACTCAAGTGCAGAGAGCCTCTGGGAGCAACAAGGAGAAGCAATGCTATTGGTGGCTTCAGCCCTTTACCTGGGGGTTTGTTCTGGGAACATCACCTGAGCAGGCAAATATGAACTGAAGATATGTCACCTGGGAAATTCAGCTGGGATTCCACTGAGGCCTGACTGAGGTCCTAATCACTTTGGGGAGGAGGACAAAATCATGTCCTGAGAGGAAGTTGCAGCCATTAATAGTGGCAAAACAAGGCAGAGAATGGATTACCATATTCCAGGATTCAAGCAAGGCTGCAGAGCTCCCAGACAGCTGGGGGAAGGGGAAGAGTATCGAGGACCCAGCCTTTTCCTAAGAGAACTGGCTTTTGAAAAGAAAGGATACAACCATATATGGAGTCCCAGTTGGCAAAGAATGTTATAAAAGACACAGTCACAAGGATATCTGTTCTTCTGGCTAAACCATCAAGTAAGGTTTGAAGACATTTAAATAATATTAATTCTGTTCAGCAAACAGTATAAACTGAAATCTATTTTGGGGTGGCTCTGGGAAATGAACCCAGGGTCTTCCACATGCTAGATGTCTTAGTTAGGTTTCAATTGTCTTAGGTTTCACAGCTGGACTTGTGATCAAAAAGTGAAAGTGAAGCAGTTTGTCCACATCCACAGATAAAACACCGTGACCAAAGCAGCTCAAGGAAGAAAGTTTATTGCTGAGAAAAGTCAGGGCAGGAACCTGGAAGCAGGAGCTGAAGCAGAGGCCATGAAGGAGAGCTGCTTACAGGCTTGGTCCTCATGGCTTGCAAGCCTGGTTTCTTATAGCACCCAGGATTACCCACTCAGTGGTCTCTCTACCTCTGAGGGATGGGCCCACCCACATCTCATCAATCAAGAAAATGCCTCATAGGCTCGCTCACAGGGCAGTCTGATGGGGACATTTTCTCAATTGAGGTATTTTCTTTCAAAAATGACTCTAGCCGGTGTCAGGCTGACATAAAAGCTAGCCAGCACACTCGGTAAACACTGAAACCCATTATCATGAAATGATTGCTGGACCTTTATTTAGTGATTTTTCTGGATGTTGTTACCTGATTCTTGGATAGTTCTGCTATAGTTGTCCCATTGTCTTCCTCTTCTTCTTTACATCTCTGACTGTATCCACCCCCCCCTCCAAGTCTCTTCCAGCACAATGGACCCTGTTTCTGCAGCCCTTTCATCCTTCGTCATCACCACGTTGTGCTCTCCCTTCCTCGTGGCACTGAGCAGGCTGCTTTCTGTTTCACCCTCGTCCCTAATGTTAATTAAGCAACACTTGCTGCCTAATGCAACAAATCAGCAGGGATCACAAGATCCAAGAAGGAAATACTTCACAGTGCGGGAGCAAGGATCCCAGAATAGCACGCAGGAGTCTGACAGCCAGTCTTTACTCTGAGCAGTAGACAATGTGTTAAAGTATGTAGACATTAGCTGAAGTCAGATTGTGAGGAAGCTTTCCAAAGGCTCTGGTTTGGGTTTTGGCTGATCTCATTCTTCTTGCATGCCAAAAACCCCAGCTGCACATGTGCACCACACACCCCAATCATTTCCTCATATGGTTCGGCAGGAGAAGCTAATTACTACTGTATTATCATAGCGAGTTCATCCCCTCAAAAGAAGCTACGGAGGCCACACTCTTCTCAGTCAAGCATGCCGTATTAATGAATGCAGACTCACTTATGAGCTTCCCCACTCTTCATTCATTACTGAATCATATTCAGATAGTGAAGTGTCTAACAGTTCTTGTGTTAAAAGTGTAATTCACAAAGTTAAAAAATCCACAGTGGGAAATCGAAAAAGCTGCAATTCACAAAAAAAAAAAAGTAGAATGTTAAATTTTACAGACAACCTGTCATGTCTAGAATGCTTGGGATGAAAAAAAAATTAATGATGTGCCTTGCGGGTGAAGAGAAGGAGTAAATTATAAACCATTTCACTCGGTGCTCCTCCACATCTCTCCCAGAAACAGTGCATTAAGTAAATACTTCTGTGAATCCGATGCTAAATTATTTAGTAATTGCTGAGTGAATTTCTGCTTTTATCAAGCATTTAAAAAGTTATTTACTATGGATCCATAAGAGTTAGTTTTTAGAGGAGAAAGTTAGCAAGTCTATAGAGACTCACGAGTGCAGAGAGCTATTGAAATGGCGTCGTCGGTGTTACTGTTGGACTGGAAATACTTTCCAAGCATATCGAGCTTCCCACTGAAAGTGGAAAGCAGTTCAGTTCAACTTCAGTCTTTCCTAATGCAAAAGTGAGTGCTTGTCACTTAATGTTGCTAGTGCCTCAGACAGCTAAAGGGAGGGCCTGGCGTGGAACAGCTAAAATGCTCCTCTGCTTTATTTCCTCAAAGCCCCCATCTGCCTGCCTTCTGCTTAGTGCCAAGGGAACTGAAATTTCAGGGCACTGTTAAGACTGGTTAAGACTGGAGATATTGCAATTGTATCATGAAGTCCTTCATAGTTCTCAAAGGTTCCCTAGTTCAGTATAAAAGCCCATTTTCCTTGACCTTTCTGGAGGAACTTGGATACACTACCACCTTTGTGACAATGTTTTTATTTTTATTTTTTTAATTGCACAGTTGAGAAGTCCACCTAGATTTGAACACTGCGCAATCACGAGAAGATCTGTATCTTTGGTGGTTGTTTCATTCGTTCTTTTGCGTAGATGAAAATAAAAATCGTTCTAAACTCCAAAGTATACAATGAGAAAGTGGCAACTCATTCTGATTTTTCATATGTAAAATGATCTGAGTGAAGAAGCAGAACCTGACAAAGATGCTGATCTGGAAAATACACTACAATGCTAAGGCAGACTGTAATGAATCAAGCTAAAGATAATGAAGAATTACAGATAGTCCATAGCCACCAGCTAGGAAAGAAGTAGAAAGTTTGACAATAGTAAGTTTAAGACGCTGTGAAACAGCAGGAGTTCCTGCTTGTTGATTCCTGTTGTCTTAGTATCTCTGGAAACAACTGGCATTGTCAGTGAAGTTGAAGGCATGCATGGGTTATTACCCACAATGCCATTCCTAGGTTACAGTAGAGATTCTCCCAGGTTCCTAAGTGGAACACTGTATAAGAACATTCATGGCAGCATTACTCATAACAATTGCCTACTAGAAACAATGTAATGTCTGTCAGTAGCACTGAGGTGTACAGTATTTACATATTTATATCATGGAATCACCGTGAATTAGAGCCACATGTAGCATGCAGATTAATGTCACAAACCTAACACTGAATGTTAGCTACTGAAGCAACGTAAAAATTATAATATAATATATATAATTATAATATACACAAAATATAACAATATAATTCTATTATTGTGTTAAAAATAAACCAATCTTAAACACCTAGTGATACACAGTATTACAGAGAATACAATCTGTATTCCCAATAGATTCACATATTGAAGTCCTAACTCTCAGCATGATGATCTTAGAGGTAGGACTTTGGGAGGCAACTAGATCATGTTGATGAGGATGGAGTCTTCAGGAACAGGGGTAGCGGCACTACAAGGGATTTCTCACTCACTTTACTACCACACAAGAACACAGTCAGATGATGGTTGTCTAAACTGGCAAGAGCTCCTTCAAGAACCTGCTGGTACCCTGATTCCAAATTTCCTACGCACACCACTGAGAAATAAATGCTTGTTATTTGAGCAAACTAGCATGGAGCTTCCTTCCTTTTTTTGTTTCTACAATGAATTTTACAAAAACGAAGTCTCTCCCCAAGTAGAAGTCCACAGGATCCCCAGCATCTGTTCCCCCGTAAGTTATGTTCAGAGATCCCATGCTCTCTTCTCTCACAAAAGCTCAGTTTGTGCAGCTCCATTTTCTTATTTGTAGCATGAGGAACTAGGTGAACTCAAAGTATTCCTAGTTAGATTATCTGTGTTTCTATAAAAGTATAATGGCTTTGAAAAAGTCTTGAAACAAGCACTTCTAAGCTCAGTTCTTAAAAGAAAGTTAGATATATCAAAAACAATGTAACTGGTTGGATGGAAAATGCTATTATGTATCTGGAGCGAGCGGAAGAAAGACATTCTCAGTGAAGTTGTGAACCTCTCTATAAACAAGCCAGTCCAAAGAAAAGATGAATCAGAAGCCAATTTCACATCTAGAAAGCACAATGCCCAGTGGGACTGAGGAACATGTTCTCTTCCCACCTCAATCCATGATCTGGGAGGCAGGGCAGTCTCTGTGGCATCATCTAAGAGGATGCTGCTGCTCTCTTCCTTCTTCAACTCTGCTAGTGATACCAGGTGAAATGGTACTGTTAGGAGGCAGGGAGAAGGTCACAGCCTGAACTGAACAGTAAGATGAGACTATTACTCTCAAATGAATGTAGGCATAGACACTGTCATGTGAAAGAGTCTTTATGCCAGGAAGTCCAACATGAGTGGTCTCGGTCAGTGATGGCTGGGGGATAGTGCTGGCATGAGCAACAGAGGACAGTGGAGGTAGAGGGCTATGGACCTGGGAAGGAACACAACAGGACAAGCAGCTGTCTACCTTGTTCTTCAGCTCTGATGTCTGTCTGTCTGTCTGTCTCCTTTGTTGTTCTTTTGTGGCAGCCCCCTATCTGAGGGTGCAGGTGACACTCTTATCTACTCTTCTGGGTCAGACCATTTTCTGCTATTGGTCACTTTTCCAAATTGTCACATTTGGTTTGTCTCTGGTGTCACTTTTCTATCCTCCCCATTTATATTCATTTCTCATACCTCAATTTCTGCTTCCCATTAGCAGCTGCCTCTTAGAGGACAGAGAAATGTCATCTCTTTTCTGCATTTTTCTTTATCAGGGCATCTGTGTGAAATATTCTCTCTCAATGTCCCCTTGTATCCAGCAGAATATTCCCCTAGAGCTTCACGCTGTTAACGTGAGAAGAATCTGTGAACAGCGATTAGGAAGCTAAATGAGGGTGGTGGAGCCTGTTTACTTCATTAAGGTTCCTTCAGGGAAAATTTGAGGATGGGAAACTGAGAGATAAGGGTTAATACTAAAAGAATAAAAGATCCATTTGACTCAGAGCAATCTTCAGTCTGCCTGGATTCTATCAGACACCCTTCTCCATGGGGAAATCATTACGGAGAAATGACATGCAAAGTGCACCATAAAGCGTCTGAGTCAAACCAGAGGGAGGGTGACTCAACGGATCACTTTACATTTTAATAGAAGGCGCTGCAGACCTGTACTGAGTGCTCACTTCAACAGGGGCTCGGCTAGCTTCTCCTCCCCAAGGCGGCTCCATCGGGTGGGAGGGGAGTTCCCAGAATCTGGCAGAAATTATTCTGTCTCAAAAAAGAACTGAGTCAAAAAACTCACAACAGAATCAAAGATTAAGAAAAGACAACAGATAGTCAAATGTGGAAAAAGGGGACTGTAAGCCTGCCTAATTCTAGCTTCATCATGACTGTCAGCACTAAGACAGAAGAGAGAAACCGAACTCAGTCCTAAGAGAGCTTTAGGTGTGTTGGGGAGGCAGACACGGAAGAAGAGGAGAGAAAACAAGGGATAGAACAGGATAGAGTCGAGAGCAGAACACACAGATGCTATAATTAATGTTTTTATTGAGTCCATTTTAAGTGATTGACTACGATAATTAGTGCCAAAAGTTTAGGCATCAGGCAAGAGACTGGAGTTTGCATGCGAATTTCAGAGGCAGTACCAGCAATGTCACCATGGCTAGCACAGATCAGTTATTGCCTACATGTGCTAATATGTGAAAACTTACCAACTGACTATGATTAGGATGCTAGGGACTGCATCATTGAAGCCAAGTCCTTTATGTGCTGGGCCATCTCTAGACACACAGTAAGGAGAAAGGTCTGCCTGTACATAAAGAGTGTCTGGGACTAAGGTGATAATTCACTCTTGTGATTTCTGCTGATGCTCTCCCAGGCTCCCAAGAGGGCACATAGCTTATAGGGCCAAAAAAACAGAGTTACAGTTGCAAAGGCTGCAGAAATACAGCCTTCACAGAGAAGGGTCTTTACACTTTTTGTTTTGATGTAATGGATCAATATTATTAGTGTGTATGGCATGTGAGCATGTGTGTAAGCATGTGGAAGTCAATGGACAACCTTCCAGAATCAGTTCCTTCCTTCCTTTGTGGGACCTGAGGGTTTAACGGGTCCCCAGGCTTGCAAGGCAAGCATGTTTCCTGCTGAGCCATCCCTCTGGTCCATGAAGAGGTTCTGAACTAATGAGAACTTGTTTCCCTGCACTGCCCTACGCGTGCGTTGGGTCTTGTGGATATATATTGTTCTGAAACATCTTCTCTGCAGGAATGTAAGCAGAATGGAGGAGTCTCAGATTGCACCTGACTTACCTGGTAACTAAGGAAATAAAAGCACAGCATACCAAACCAGGCAGCATCTAATCAAAGCTCATTCTGGTGGTATTCTGAGAAAGGCTTGTGGATTTCCACTGATGTCTGTCTCCCTTACTTCCTTTTTCTGTTCCACTTAAAAGTGATTAAACTCCCAAGGTAAAGATGAGCCAGAAGTTGATTAAATCTCACATCCATCAATACAAGGACATGGACCATCTGCCACTGTACAGGTGGTCAAACGGAAGTAGAAGATTAGCACAGGTGAAAATCTCTTCGGAGAGCACGGGAAAAGCAGAGGTCAGCAAAAGGGGGTTGGGGGAAACCATGCACGTAGAGCTTTCCAGGTGTCTGTCTTACCCTCGGCAGCATCTTAGAGTAGGGATTATTATTACCAAACGTGACACAGATGCTTCACGACCCAGAGCACGCTATTAAATAAAACTGCCCTGCCACACCACACACATGGTTTTGTCTTAGAGTATCTTCTGGGTAAGGTAAAATGTATCAAAGAAAGGACCCTTTAAAAATATTTATGTTTATGTGTTTGCCTACATGAATGTATGTGCACCTTGCTCACGGAGGCAACTTTTGAGACAAAAGAGGTCATCAGATCCCCCTGGAACTGTAGTTACAACCATTTATGAGCTACCTGAGGTGGGCACTGGGACTCAAACCCAAGACCCTCTGCAAGAGTCATGACTGCTCTGAAGCAGTGAGCCATCTTCCTAGCTCCATTTTCTTATGCTTTACAAAAAGTCAAAATTTGCACTGTTCCAGAAGCAGAAAATACTCTTTTCCTGAATGGTCAGGAACGAGTAACCCCAAGCCATTTGGGTGGGCCGGCAGTAAGAGGCAGCTTAATTTCTTGAATCCATACAGCACCCATTTGCTAAACAGAGGGTTACCATTTGATTCCTGCTTGTGTCCTTCCTAGATGACAGATGTTGGCACATTAATTAGCTTCCACAACACTTGTTCTAACCATAGAGTATTTAGGATGCTACTTACTTTTGTAGTAAGTGCTCCAATAAGTATTTTTTTTTTCTTTGTGGTACTGGGATCCGATGCAAGGCAACTGCCCCATCACTCAGCTACATCTTCAGTCCCAAACTATCATCATGAGAAACAATTATTTTCACAATACATACATTTGTAATTCTGTACACATGGAAGACTTCTCATATGGAGGTCCATGGGGATCATATGAAGAATGAGCGGTGTTTGTTTCACTTGCATGCATTTTCTCTTTAACTTGGGTAAAGACCAATTTGCTTAATTTCCATTCAAGGCTGCAAGGATGGCGCAAAGTGTGGGCTCCCATGCTTTTTGGCAGCTGTGGCCATGACATCACTGTAGCCTGCCTTCCACAACGTCCCGCAGGGACCATGAAGGTCACAGAAGGCAATGGATCTAAGAGCGCTCTGGATAGAATGAACCACTTGGCTTACATCAGGAACCAACCTCATCACCGACTGACTAAATCTACAGTTATATCAAGAAAGTCTTCTCTTATGGACACTTACTCCTGATCTACTTCTCTCTGATGTTAAAAGGAGTGCCTGGCAGTTGGGAAACTTGCACAGATGTTTATCTAATAACGTTTCCTAATACATTCACCCCTTCCTATTTGTTACACGCACGTGCCTTGAATATTCCTCTCCCGGACAGACTTCCCCTGCTTTCCCTCCACTGCATTTATACAGATCTGACTCTTCTCTCATGAGTAGAGAAGTGTGTGCTTTCCCTGGGGCCCGCCTACCTGAATCTGAATGCTGTTCAGGCTGCCATCTCAGAAAACCATGGCAACTCTGGGTAAGGGTGTCTCATCAGCATTCAGATGCCATTCAGAGTGAGTGACTTAAACCACAAGCATGCACAGCACCTGGACATGTACCTGGGGAGCAGTACAGCACTCACTAAGTACAGCTTGTGCACACTGTAGACGGACGGAGTGGTTATGGGCATAGGCTGGAACCAGACTGCTCGGACTTCAGTTCTGTCTCTCACTTGCTGCAGAACCTCAGACAGGCCCCTTAGCTTTTCTCGGCCTCTTTCCCCCAACTCTTTAAAAACGGTGTGATAAAGAACGTCTGTTTGCTAGGGTTCTGAGGATCAAAGAACTGTACATTTGTTCATTAGTTCATGAGTTGACTCATTCAGTACCTAGTAAGTAGTCAATAAAGTTAGGTTTTCTACCGTGCCAACTTTTAAAATCCACCCTTCATTCCCAGATTAGCTGTGGCTTATACTTTTGTAACCTGTAGTGCTTACTTGTAGCACTGCCTCCTTCCCACCTCAGGTTCCCTAGATAATTTCCTGTCTCTTTGAATGACAATAGTTCTCAAATTACACATACACATTGTAACTACGGTGGCTAGAAACCTGCATTTTACCCACATTGGCAGTTGATCCAAAGTGGCCACCCTCCCCCCTCTCCCCCAAATAAACTGGTGGGAACTCCTAGAGCTGGGCCATTGGAGCAGCTTGTGTACATTCTGAGTCTCCTCATCTGTGACATAAAGAGAATGCTTATCTACTGAGAGACTACCTTGGGATGGAAAGTGGTTGCTCAGTCTCCAAGCACCTTCAGGTCTTTGTTTATGTACTGCTGCTCAGTGAGTTGTCCTAGCATCTCACAGAGTTATACATCTCCAGGCTCTGGCTTGCATACTCCAGATTTCTTCCTACTGTGAAGTCTTACAAAGTCACATAAAAGGAAGGACTCAACTACTCATGAACCACAGAGCATTTTATCCGTTGTTTGCACACAGGGTGGATCCTTGTAGAATATAGTTCAACTATTCCATTCTGCCAATACTTTCCTTATTCCTGCATATGAAAGATAACTCTGACCTCACCTGTTTACAAACACAGACGTACACCTCAGGCTGCCAAGAGGCTTTCCCTTAACAGCACCAGCTTTTAGAAGATGACAGTTGCACAGGTCCTCGGCTGTGAGCTCAGATGGAGGTTAGTGTGATCAAGCTTAGTGGGGTCATAATGGAATGCTGATACCCTGGGATCAACATAGCTGTGGAGTACCTGTGGAGGGGAGATGATTTGAGGATTGCTTCTGATCTTCATTCCAAGATCAATAAGCACAAAGACCACCTAGCCAGTGTGTTTTTCCTGTGATCTCATGACAGATTCCTGTTGAATAAACGGGAATGTAAGGCATCAGAACCAAATGCAACTAACGTAAAAATAATCCAGTTGAGATCTTCTTGGGAGTGTGGAGTCGAATTTGTACAGCAATCCCAGAAACAATCCCCCACCTCCTTTGCTCCTCCCCGCCATGGCTTTCTAATCTGCTCAGAAAAAGACCAAAAAAAAAAAAATATGCATGCACTGTCAAATTCTCTAATACAATGTTTCAGAATTCCCCAGAATGTAAAAATAGGCTCACCTGCTTAAGAGGAAAAATTGTATGTTTCTAAAGCAGATACTTTGAAAACCAAAAAGAATCATGGCCTCTTAAAAAATCAAATCAAAGAGCACAGCACATAAAATGCCCAACAATGCATCTTTTCAATAGGAAATCAGGCTGGGCGAAAGGCATTCTTAGATTCTTAGCTTTTCCTGGTTACCTAGGTTGCAAAGGATTCTAAAAGAAACTCACTCCAGGAATTCTCACTTAGAATGCCAGTCAAGGAGAAGTTCATAATCCCCTCAGATTCTAAATCTATGTGTCTGTGAGGAGGAGAGCCATATAGTGTTTTGAACAATAGGAAAAGATTAGACTAGACTTTCCTTATAAGGGTGTGCTACATGATGGGCTATGCTCACCAAGAACAGAAGGAAAGAGCTCTTATGTCTACGGCTGTGGCACTTCTCCTCACGGTATAGTTATATGGAGAAGGATGGTTTAATTAGAATGGAAACTGATATATAGAGAGGCATACCAAATTACCAATTGTATTAGTCTGACATTCTCAACCTATGTTTGATTACTTAAAATTGACCCAATCTGAAAGCTATCAAGATGTCTTCATCATTTGTACATGCTCACAGTTACTGCCTTTTTTTTTTTTTAAAGAAACCGTGAAAAGCTTAAGATCAAGACACCACTATTAAGAGCTCTCTGATGGAGATCGGACAAGACCCCTTGGTCTTTACAGAATGATGACTGCTTAGTTAATGAACTCAGCACACTGAACATTTTCCAGCCACCTGAAACTTCCAAGTATTGTATGAGTTTTGGCCAATTAATTATCAATTACAACATCATAAAACATTAACACAAAAATAGGAATAATGAAATTTAATTATACATTATTATTCTGCGTTGCTGCAAATACTATACAAGACTGATCCTGATTAATAATTCATTCAGCAATAAAGTATCAGGAAGATAATTATGCCACAATTCTCACACTGATTTCTATAATTACAGATTACAACAGCATTAGCAATTTAAAGGGTTAGAGAGCTGTGATAATTTGCTATGTCATCCTCAGCTATATTAATGTCTCTCTTTGAATATGAAAGATAATTGAAAATATAATAATGGACCAAATCAGATGGCTTGTCCACGTTCACCTAACATGTCTTCAGCCTGAGTACATTAGTAAAGTCAAGTCCTTGATAATTAGCTTCTTTCTTTAGTTAAGCAGCCCCACTACTGACATTCAGCTTACAGCTAATCAAATGGAGACAATATATAGGGGTCCATGCCCAAACATGCAAACATGCACGCACACTATAATAAAGGCTCATGGATACAACCACATTTGGAACATAATGTACATGGTGTGACTATGAATCCAAATATATGGGCGTCATGTAATCAGCCTTGGGTAATTACAGTAAGCCAAGGGACACATTCAATAGAAATTGAAACGTTGACTTTGGCAGCACAGTTGAGCAAATAGCACATGAAGGTCCAAAGTTTATCTGGTTAATGGCTCTGAGTGGTTTGTATGCTGTGATAGACCAAACCACTCATGCCTTTGAGTTCCATTCCACACCGAGAATGAAAAGAGACACTGGCTATAAATTGATAGTGTTCCTCACAATGGTGTAAGAGAATTTTTACATGGATAAGTGCAAGAGAAACAAATGTACAATTGCACTTCTTCAACTCACTCACTCTTTTCTCTGTTCTCTCCTCGATACTTTTAGAAGACATCTTGCCTTATGGCTGTTCAGATAGTAGGGAGAAGCAGAAGGAAGACTCACTTTGATTAAATCCCTAAGAACTACTTAAATGAGCCCCTTGCAGACCTGCATCTCATCTGGATGGGACCAGGGGCTCCTCATCTTATGCCAAGGGTCTGGATTCAAGACTTTACTACAGCAGGTGCAGCCCAACGGCAGAAGGGACTGTGGATGAACTGACGGAATACATTTGCTTAAAGATTGTGGAAAGTTATACCTGGAGGTAGTAAGCAATAAACACAAGATCATAGAGCCCTTTGGTAACTAAAAGAGGGGTGCACGTGTCTGGCTTTAGGGTTCCATTATATTGCATGAGAGAAAAAAAATACATCAAGAGGAAAGGTATGAATGAGCACATGGAGACAGTTTGACCCTGAACTTAAGCCTGGTAACTTCCACCTCATTTCTACAAGGAAGTTATATATACCATTGGGTGTAGGCAGAGGTAGCCATTTTCTGACAATATCACAGAACTATACCTCTTCAGGTCTTCCTTAAGTGACAATAAAAATGGTCACTCTCTATCATGCACATAATAATAAAATGGAAGACTGTTCTCAATGGTGCCCAACCAGCTTTTTTCTTCTGATGCCTAAGACTATCCTGTACATTGCCACACTAAATATAAATTTCCTGTCCTTTTAAAATTGTCTTTCAAATCCTCATGCCCAGTAAAAGAGGCCCTCTATACACCATAAAGATCTACTGCTGGATTCACCCGGATGTCTCTAGCAGATGATCATGTTTCTGTTTCAAGGAGCAGATGTGCAAACCTGAAGAGTGTGAATAAAAATGTCTAGTGGACTTTGGTGTCATATTTGGAAGGTCTTGAGTGCTTTTGTGCTTTGGTTCTTTGAAAAATTATTTAAGATTTCAAGTTTACAAAAATAGGCAAATAATTTTATAGCTAACAACTACAAGTTGTTTCCTAATCTGAAGACATAAAATCCTCAAACGCTAAAACATATTTAGTGCCGATATGGCACCACACACACACACACACACACACACACACAAACTGGATACCATGAAACTTTGTTTCATGTATAAAATAAACAATAATGACCAAGTGACTTTTATCTATATGTATAAACTACGCATGTATAAAAGTAACTTTTATTCTCCTGTAGTAATGTCTCCTAGGCTTACTACCTCTGTCTGTTAACCTAGGCCTAGTCCTGGAAGTTTCTAGTTTCCTTACAATCTTATCTAGGCCTAGAATGTTCTCAGCCTCTGAGACTTACTGCTGAATAACTCACCCTTCCTAGTTCTTTATGAACTCTGGCTAGCTGGTTCAACTCAGCTGTTCTGGCTCAAAACTCGTCTCCAAGCTGACTGATTCATATTGGCTTCTTTCACTTCTCACTGAATTTGTCTAACTGGTCTCAAACTAACTCTGGCAACATGTTCTCACCTTCTGGCTCTGTCTTCCCCTCTGTCTACCTTGTTCTCTCTGCAATCCATCTCTGTAAAACTCTCCTGGTAAATTGCCTCCTGCCCAACTCTCTCTGGGCTGCCACTTAAGTAGCTTCCCTTTCCTCTCTTTTCTCATGAGAGTTTGACTCATTCTGTCAAATCTTTCTCTGATTGGTCACTTTGTCTGCCACTCAATTAGGCATCACTTTCAAACATGGGTGGTTCCTTCTAGAAACTAACTTTACCTTAGCGTTTTGGATTAAAGTTGTGTGCTAAGGGCTGAGCCACACCACAAGTAGAAAGAGATTTTTTTTTCATTAAATAACACAATCTTGGGGTTCACTGTGTGATCAAATAAGTATCCTGAAACATGCATGAAACAAATGAATTGTTATAGTGGAATCCTATATCTAACACAGTTGATTACGCATATGCAAATACTCCAAAGTTAAAAATAAAGTCTGAAATTCTCTGGTCTCTAGAATTTTGGATAAGAAGCATCCAATCCATACACAGTCTCTATTTAGAACCTGCAATTAACACACATTTCATTACACATCTCTAGCATTCTATGCACTCATCCATTATTTTTTCAATGCATATCAAAGCCCATTGCAGAAATGAGCACACTCTCCCATAAATATTTCAGTAGGCATAATATGTACTAGAATTTAAGACTGGTTGACAGAGTTTTTTGAGGCAACAACATATATAGCACATTTTATGAATCTTGAGTGGAAAAAGCCCCTGAGCTCTGATAAATGTATATACTTGTGTAATCCACACCTTACCAAATCGCAGAACATGACCACCACTCCTCAAAGGATTCTCTGTGTTCCATCCCAGTTGCCCCACCACCAATGTCACCCACTGCTCTTAGCCCATCTAACAAAGATTAATGTGACCATAATGGGTTGAATTTCAAAATGGCGACAGTAGCTAACTGTTTTCTCCATTCTGTCAGTTGAGACACACTCCTTGAGTACCCACAACATGCCTCATTCAGAGTGAGCTGGGGATAACATGATAATTATTTCATTAAATTAGAAAAACAACTTCAGTGGTGGTGAGAATCATGAGATTAATTATACCTCATGGGTGACACGGACGTATAACCAATGGGAAGCCACACACCACACCCTGCACCTGTTGTGCATCTTTAAACTTGCTGACCTGTCAATCAAAAACAAACTCACACTACTGCCCAGGGAGAGATAGGGCCGTGTAATCTCTTCACCGTGAACCGGAGAAACAAGGAGGCTTTTTAAAAAGCCTGTCCTCAGAACAACACTGCTGCGCTACAAGGAAGAGAAACAGTTTCTGTGATGTGGCCCCTACTTTACAGAACCATAAATCATGAAGGAGGCTCCCCAAGGAGATGAGAAACTCATTTTTCCCCTTTGAATTCAGCCATGGTATTAACACATTAGGCCCATGGTTTCTGCCAGCTGAATTACTGCCCAGGTTAAAAAAAGTCCCCTCAGTGCATGGCTACCTTTCCTTCCAAACCTCAATGATAAACAACCTTCCTCCCCTGAACTGCTTTTGTTCAGGATATTTTATTACAGCAACAGAATGGAATCTTCAAGAAAGGACTCAGAAACAAACCCGTGTGGATACAGCAGTCTCATTCTCAACAAGTTGACACAACATCCTGAAGAACGAGCAGCTTCCTGTTGAGGAACATGGATGTTGGCAGGTAGAAGACCAGAAATCAGCTCAAGAAACTCCTAGCTAAAGACCTGAGGCTTTACCACGCTTACAGGGAAACATGGACATACACTTGAGCACACAGGCACAGGTAGAGATCATTTTTTTAAATAGGCCACCTGGAGCTCAGGAAATAAGGGCAAGAAATGACAAATGGGACTGTGTGGAATTAAAAAGCTTCTGCACAACAAAGGAAGCCATCAGCGGAGTAAAGCCATACCTTACAACAAATGGAGACAATTTCCAGCTATTCATCTGAAAGAGGATTAGTATCCAGAAAACACAACATGTGACCCAACCAATCAGTGGCCAGGTCAACTGAACAGATACATTTCTAAAGAAGAAATATTAATGAGAAATAGATACATGAAGATATATCCAACATCTTTAGCCACAGGAAAAAAAACCCATAAACTACACTGATATGTCATCTCCCCTAGTGGGAATGGCTGCCACCAAGATAACAAAGAACAACAAATAACAGTACAGGAAAAAGGAGACTGTGTTCACTGTCAGTTGGAATAGAAGCTAGAACAGGCACTATGGAAGTCAGTGTAGAGTCTCATTAAAAACACACCAAGATCACCACACAATCCAGCTATACCACTCCTGGGTCTACACAGAGAGAAATCCAAGTCAGAATACCATAGAGATATTTGCAGAGCAACTCTTATTGTGGCACTATTCACATTTGCCCTCATCTGAGAATCAGCCTAAGTGGCCTCCATGAATGTATTCAAAATTGTGACATCCATCCATCTATCTATCCATCCATCCATCCATCCATCCATCCTCCATTTATCTACATACTCAGCCATCCACAAGAAATGCTTTGGGATGTTAAGTAAAATAAAGCCAGGTTCATATAGATAAATATGTTTCTTTCATTATGGAGTTTAGGGGAAAAGACATGAAAGGAGGAGGTGGCTATCAGGGAAGAGAAAAGAGGCTTAGGAGACAGAAGGCTAAGGAAGAATCATGAAGGACTCAATTTGATTAAACTGTGTTAAAGGCATTCATGGAAACATCACAATGAAACCCATTACTATGTACAATTATAGACGTACACTAACATTTTTTTAAAAGTAAAGGAGCTCTAAAATCTCCTGTCTGTGAGCAGGAGAGACAGATCATTTGGTGAAGTGTGTGAGGACCTGTGTTTAGGTATGGAGGTGTGTGTTTATAATCCCAGGGCTGGAGATGCAGACAGGCAGATGCTTGGGGCTTGCTAGATAGCTCTACCTGGCTTGCTTGGCAAGTTATAGGCCAGTGAGGGACCTTGCTGGATATAGAAGGAAGGTGGCCAGGGACAGTGCTGAGAAATGATTCCTGAGGCTGTCCTTTGGCCTCCATACATATGCATAGAGATGTATGCCTGGACCCACACTTTAATTCTCATTCTCATTCATTCATTCCACTCATTCATTTATTCATATATATATTTCCACCTTGCTATTAGTTTCCCAATATGCTATTTTCCAAGAGCAACAAATTATTCTTCCTGGGTGTGGTTCTAGAGAAATTTTATGCCCATTTTAGGCCAAGATACACACATCTAAAGATAAATCTTTCTTTTCTATTTAAAAGCTTATACACTGTATCACTCTCACATACCTTGGTACTTCACTTAAAGATATAATTTGTGAGCTGAAGAGATAGCCCTGTCAGTAGAGTGTTTGCCTCAGAAGCATGAAGATCTAGTTTGGATCCTACAAGCCATGTAAAGACGCCAGGTGCAGTGACATAAGCCTGCAATTGTAGTTCTGAGGAGGCAGAAACAGAAGGATCCCTGGGGATTGCTGCCTGGCCAGTATAGCAAAATCGGCAAGTTCCAGGTCAGTAAGAGACCCTGTCTAAAAAAAAAAAGTACTATGCAGAATGATTGAGGAAGGCACCCAAGTTGTCCTCTGGCCTCCACACTCATGTGCACACATATGCATCTGTGTACATATGTACACCTATTCAAACACGTACATACATTCACATACACAAAAATAATTTGAGTATCATTCCATGGGTAAAAGACTCCTTCCAAGACTCCTTCCAGGATTTTGGGCCCCTATGGGGATAGGAAACCCACAGGAAGACCAACAGAGGCAACTAACCTGGGACTCTCAGAGACTGAACCACCAATCAAAGAACATACATGGGCTGGGCTTAGGCCTTCCTACACGTATGTGGCAGATTTGCAGCTTGGTCTTCATGTGGGTCTGGAACCACTGGAGCAGGAGTTGGTATCCCAAAAGCTGTTGCCTGTATGTGGGATATGTTTTTCCAACTGTCTCAGGCCTTATCTGGCCTCAGTGGGAGAGGATGTGCCTAGGCTCAGAGTGGGGGGATACCCAGGGGGCCCCTACCCACTCAGAGGAGAAGGAGAGGGGGCAGAGGGAATGGTTGAGGTGGTGAATGAGAGGCAGGCAGTGAGGAGGGATGTGAAGTGAATAAGTAAAAAAAAAAAAAATTAAATAAAAGAAGATTCCTTCCTGTTTTATGTAATTCCACTATAAGGCCATTTTATATCTGACTTTTTTAAACAGATAGCTATTCAGAATAGTATAAAGAAACTGTAAGTGTTTAAGTGAAAAAGTGTGAATTCTTGATGGGTTAAAGAAACTCATATACTGGGGTTGCTAAGATCCATGGTAAAAACAGAATATTCTATCAATGAGACTGTGAAGGATGAAGACATTCGTATTGTATTTTTAATGTCACACCTCAGGACTCAAATTTGGGCCGCAGTGTGAGATAAAATGTTTAAAACGGAAACAGAGGCAGGTGAGGTGGGTGTGTGCTTGTTATCTCAGCACTTGAGAGCCTGATACAGAAGGCTGGTGAGTTTAGGCCAGACTGAGCTACTCAGTGAAACCTTGACTCAGGGGGAAAAAAAAGTCACCAGTGTGCAAGGTCTGTAGCTATTTTCTGTCTCAGGTGAGATCTTGGAATATACTCTGCAAGCATGGGAGAGACTACTTTTAGGTTCATAGTTCTGATACTGCCAAATTGTTCTTTCAGTGAATAATAGTTATACTCCAGGCAGTGGTAGTGGTATTTATCAGTATTTCTTTATCCATAGTCTGGCTAATAGATCACACTGTTAAATTATGAAAACATCTTCCTGTTAAATTAGTGTATATAGATTTGATTTGCATTCATTTTTCACAAGTCAGCTGATTATATTTTGTATGCTTCTAAGACGTTGTTTGTATTTCCTATAAACTGATAATAAACTTGTATTTTAAAAATTTATTCTTCTTTGATATGACACATCCCAACCGCAGTCTCCCCTCCCTCCATTTCTTCTGGGTCCCCCTGCCCCCTTTCCCAGATCCACTGCTCTTCCCTTTCCCTTCAGAAAAGAGCAGGCCTCCTAGTGATAATCAAATTTGGCATAACAAGATGCAGTCAGACTAGACTCAAACCCTCATATCAAGGTTGGATGAGGCAACCCAGGAGAAAAAGGGTTCCAGGAGTAGGTAAAAGAGTCAAAGACACCCCCATTCCCACTGTTAGAAGTCCCACAAAACCCCCAAGCTAAACAACCTCAGCTTGGATACAGAGGACCATGCAGGCTCTGTGACTGTCAGTTCAATCTCTGGGACTCCGTGAGCCCTGCTTACTTGACTCTGTGGCTGTGTTCTCCTGTTGTTTAAAACTTTCTTTTTTCTCTTCTGTTTTTTTTTTTTTTCTTTTCTTTTTTGAGACATGGTTTCTCTGTGTAGCCCTAGCTGGCCTAGAACTCACTCCATAGACTAGACTGACTAGGCTGGCTTTGAACTTGAGATCTGCTTGCCTCTGCCTCCCAAGTACTGGGATTAAAAGTGCGCCTCTACCACTCAGCATAACCTTACGTTCTTTTCTATTGCACGGCTAGCCTTTTTCTTAGTTCCTTACAAAGGTTCTTTATTTATTGGGGAAATTAGCTTTTTTAAAAATATAGATTAGTTGCAGGAATGTTTTCTCCACCTTAACTTGGCATTTACCTTTGCTTAAGGTTGTATTTATCTCCCCTCAAGTATTTGATTTTCATGGAACTGAATTCATTTTATGATTTTTTTTCTTTATAGCTTTTGAATTTTCTGTTGTACTTTGGAAGGTCCCCTGCACCTGTAAATGTTAACAATTTTCTCCTAAATTCTTCTGGTGTTTTTAAGGTTAAGTTTTAAAAACTAAGCTTGAATTTAGACTCTATTTTGCAATAAATTGGAACTGTCAAGTGAATTTTCCTTTGACAGCTATTTGGTTGTCCCAGCACAAATTATTGATTATCCCCGTTTTATATTACTGACATGAAAGCCTCCCTATGTAGATTAAAATATAAAATGAAATTGAGGCTATTTCTACACCACTGGTTTGTCTATTAGTGCCCTTATTCAATTACAATATATTTTAACACCTAAATAATAATTTCCACTTTTCCTGGAGTATTCTTGATTAAATTTTTTCCCCACAGGGACTGAGGCACCTCAGAGATTCTTAAATTCAATTCCTATATTATACACATAGAATATTCAGATATATAACATTGACATCTGAATTTCCTGCTGTTGTAAACAGGATGTTTTTTATTTCATTAAATCTGCAATGATTCATCAGACACACAAAGGATACTCATTCTATGAACTCATTGCTTGAGTTCTGTCATAATAAATCTTAGTTGCTTCATAGAAATGAGCACTCGATTCAAGTAATTCATACCATATACAAATAACAAGTGTCAGCTCAACCCCTGCCTTTGGATTCTTTTTACTTCTAATTTTCTTCTTTTGTCCTGCCTGGACAAAATTCTTCAGAATAATCCTGAACTTACATCACTGGATGTGGTGGCACAGGTCTTTAAGCCCAGCCTTGGGAGTCAAAGGGAGGAGACTCCAAGCCCAAGGTCAGCCTGAGCTACGTAGTTTGATTTTATCCTCACCCTACCTTGTTGTGTTAAGGAAGTATCACTTTTAATTTTAAAGAAATTTCGATGAAAAGTGGACACTGGATTATATCAATACCTTTAAAGAATTGATAAAAGTAGTATAGTATCTGCTATAAAAGATAAATTTGGTAAATTATAATATAGATGTTAGTATGATGGGTTATATTAATGATTTTCTACTGTAACATCCTTTACTCCTGGAATAAAATTCATTTGCTCATGACGCTGTTCTTATAAAGTGCTGTTATACCCCACTATTATTTTGAATTTTCATTAGTGATTTTTAGTTTTCATGTGAACACATGGCCCCCAGCTGGTGGCTGTTTTTGGGAGGTTGTTGGGTTTGCACGTGAACACGTGGTACGGCACTGAAGGCTTTGGTTTGTGGAGCATTTGGGACTTGTGGCCTCGCTGGTAGAAATGGGTTGCTTGGGGATCAGTTTTGAAGGTTACAGAGTTTTGACACTGTGCTTCAAACTCGTGGTACAACAGACAGAACTGTGTATGCTCCTACACGGTCCAATGGGGGCTTCCCATCCTCCAAGGCTCCCCACCATGAGGGACCAGTGTTTCCTGAAACCACAAGCTGAAAGAAGCTCTTATTCCCTTACGTTGCCTTTATGAGGTATTTTGTCTCAGAGGTGAGAAAAAGAATAAGCCATGTTTTCCCATAGTGGTTAATCTTAAGAGACTTTTCTCCTTAAATTTTAGAGGGCTGAATTATATACTCTCATAAAAGAATGTATTTCATTGTTTTAAATTTTTATTTATAGAAATTTGAGTGAAATGTACTTTATGATTCCTTTTAAATAGCTACATTATATATAAAAAACGTATTTCTCTGATTTTTATTCATCAAGTAAGCTAAACTTTTCTGCTTATTTTGATTTTTTAAAAACAATGTGGTTTTTTTTTTTTTTTGTATTTATAATGCTAGTTGTATTTCTGTCACTGTGAAAAAAATACTTAAGACAAAAAAAAAAAAAAAAAAAAAAAAAAAAAAAAAAAAAAAAAAAAAAAAAAAAAAAACCCAAAGGAGAAAAAGATATATTTTGGCTCACATTTTTAAGAGATTTGGTCTATGGTCACTTAGCGCCATTTTTTCTGGGTCTGTGGTGAGGCATGACATCATGGCCACCAGTGGGCATGTGGTGGAAGTGGAACAAAAATTCTTATCTTATGGTGGCCAGTTGGGAGAGTGAGGAGAAAAGGGAGGAGAAGAAGGAAGAAAAGGGAATGGGGGAAGGGGAATGAGACAGGAGGAGGAGGGTGAGGAGGATAAGTAAGAGGAGTATGGTGAAGAGGAGGAGTACGGTGAGGGGGAGGGGGTGATGAGGTGATGAGGAGTATGGTGAGGAAGAGGAGTATGGTGAAGAGGAGGGTGGAGGAGGAGAGGAGGAGGAGGCGAGGAGGCGGGGAGGAGGGGAGGAGGGGAGGAAGGGAGGAGGGGAGGAGGGGAGGAGGGGAGGAAGGGAGGAGGGGAGGAGGGGAGGAGGGGAGGAGGGGAGGAGGGGAGGAGGGAGGAGGGGAGGAGGGAGGAGGGGAGGAGGGGAGGAGGGGAGGAGGGAGGAGGGGAGGAGGGAGGAGGGGAGGAGGGGAGGAGGGGAGGAGGGGAGGAGGGGAGGAGGGGAGGAGGGAGGAGTTGAGGAGGGAGTACGTGAGGAGGGAGGAGTGGAGGAGGGAGGAGGGGAGGAGGGGAGGAGGGGAGGAGGGAGGAGGGGAGGAGGGAGGAGGGGAGGAGGGGAGGAGGGGAGGAGGGGAGGAGGGGAGGAGGGGAGGAGGGAGGAGGGGAGGAGGGAGGAGGGGAGGAGGGGAGGAGGAGGAGGAGGGAGGAGGGGAGGAGGGAGGAGGGGAGGAGGGGAGGAGGGGAGGAGGGGAGGAGGGAGGAGGGGAGGAGGGGAGGAGGGGAGGAGGGAGGAGGGAGGAGGGAGGAGGGGAGGAGGGAGGAGGGGAGGAGGGGAGGAGGGGAGGAGGGAGGAGGGAGGAGGGAGGAGGGAGGAGGGAGGAGGGAGGAGGGAGGAGGGAGGAGGGAGGAGGGGAGGAGGGGAGGAGGGAGGAGGGAGGAGGGAGGAGGGGAGGAGGGAGGAGGGAGGAGGGAGGAGGGGAGGAGGGAGGAGGGAGGAGGGAGGAGGTACACATAAACATACACAGCAGACCCTGATATATCATTCAATGGCATGTTGTCAGTGACCGACTTCTTTCAATTAGGCCTCAACTCTTGTCTCTTTCTGGTTTTATGTAAGCAAAGTTTACTAAGCATCTGGGTTACATATACTATGTAAAATCAATCAAGGTCCTAGGTAAGATCACCATAGGAACCCAGCAGTGAGTCTGTGGCTGAGTGAGGATTAAGCTTCTCATTGCTGCAGTTTATTGACTGTGCAGGGACAGTAAACATAACTAAGAATAAAGATAAAAAGAAAGGGTCTCTTTTTACACTGTCGATGGAACTGCCCCACGAGCGCACAACACCATATACCACAGTACCACAGAATCCTAAAGACAAGAGCTGGTTGTGGTGGCTGAGGCAGGAGGATTGAACATGTTTGCCAAACTGGGCAAAGGTGGAGGAGGAGGTAGGGAGAAGGTAAAGAAGAAATGGAAGGAGGGTGAGGGGAAGGAGAAAAAAAAACATACAGATATACAAGATACAGACTTTGATATGCAGATTCTGTCTCCATCTCAAGTACACCCCCACCCCCAACACAATCACAGATTCTTTACTGGGCATCTGCTTAGTTGACACTGGCCTGCTGGTCTTTCAGCTTTAAGTTAAAAGCAACTGACAATGACAATGCTGGCTTTTGAGTGCAATGTGGCCATGGGGGTCATAAGAGAAGCAGGGTGGCTTGCCTGGAGGCTGGCCTGGAGGTTTTCACTGTGTAGCTTGGGATGCATAAGTAAGCTGGGTGAGCAGGGGCTGGGCTTGGCACCTGTTTGGAGGCTGGGGCTGACGGTTTTAGCCGGCAGACTAGATGTCAAGATAGATACTTAACAAGGATGACTTTGAGAACTGCAGCATGAGTAATCCTTTGAATGGGGTACCACTTACTAAAAGAGAAAACTCCAAGGAGCATGTTCGGTGCCAAGAATAAACGAAGCTGTTGCTTTCTGGTAGCTGACTCTCTAACACTCGCGTCATTGAGCTCTCTCATAAGCTGGTCACATTCGCGGTTCATTGGATGTTACGTATCCTAGCGCCATGGTGCTGCACCTGCCACTTCCACACCTGAAGTGTCCTTCCTGCTCTCCTCTACCTTGAAAACACTTGCTTATCCATCAGGAATAATCTCAAATGTCAGCTCTTTCTGGCTACCTTTCCAATTCCTGAAGACACAGTTGGGGGATTCAAGCTGGAGCTTCCCTACCCGGCCACAGTACCACAGAGATGTTTATTCGTCCGTCTCTGCTACCCTGGGTGAGTTCCCTAGGGCAGAATCATATTTTTCTGCTGGTTTCTTTTACTGCACCAGAATACCTACAACAAGGATGGGTGTTCAGTGAATACTGGCTGTCTACAGCATTCAGTGTCTGATGTCATACTCTCCTCTAGGTACCTGAGTTTGCAGCAGGAACAAAGCAAAGGTACATGTCTTAGGGAGCACCTGTCCTCAGGAGAAACATCAGTATACAGACAGTTGAACAATATACTGTGCTTTAGATAAACATCTTGCATTCGGCATCTTGGTCCTAGTAAGTCCCTTAAGGAGATTCTGTGTGATTCAAATGAGCAAACCATGCAGATTTCAGTAAGCAGCTTCCCCAGCAAAATAAGTAGCTTGTTCAATAACTTTAGAGAATGAACAGGCTTGACACTATGTTAACCTTCCAGAGTGGCCGGAGGTCATGGACAGAGAGGGTTACATAGGTGGTCAGAAAAAGCGAAGAGCTGGCAGTGTAGGCTGGAGGTTTGTGTGTAGTCTAACGGCTACGTATAACAATAACAGGTGAGTTATATAGGATTTGTGTTTCAAAATGATTACCTTAACTTTTATGTGGAAAATGGGTTGGCAGGGAGGCATGGTCAGAAGCCCCTGGGTAGTATTGGTGAAAGGTCCAGCTGATGGATCAGAAAAGGGAGGAAAGAGAAAAAAAGGTGTCTAAGTGGCCGGGTTCCACATATATTTGGAAAGTTAAGACTTGCTGATGAGTTAGATGAAGGAAGTGAAAGAATAAGAGTTAATGATGGCTCTGAGAAGTTCGAAGCGAGTGACCAGATGAACCGGGGTGGCTCTGGTGAACAGGAAACCCCAGGGAGAGGCTCAGGTTTGGGGGTGAGAGAACATGTCTGTTATATGCTCAGACTCAACAGCCTGTGGACAGCCCTTTGAAGGGATCAAAAAGACCAGGGGATAGCCCAAGATCTAGGACAGGGCTGATTCTAGAGAGCTAAAGTGGGAGCCTTTAGTATAGAGATGATATTTAAAAGCCGTAAGACTGGATGAGACTGCCCAGGGAGTGAGCTCCTGTGGGCTGGGTGAATGAATAAGCAAGCTTGTAGGCAGGAAGGAGGACAACAAGGTGATATAATCGGAGTCTATGAAAAGCGGACACAAGAGAAGCACATTCAGGAAGGAGAACACAGAGAATTTTATTTTCTTCCTGCAGAGTTGGTCATTTTGGATTTTTCCCGCTGGCCTCAGAACTGGCCACGGGAGGTGTCTGGAGCAGCTGCCCTGTACGTGTGGGGCACCCCAGCTCACTCTAGGCAGCTTTGTAGCGCAGACTTCTCCCAGCGAACATCTTGGAAGTGTGTAGTGGAGACTGAGACCCCCAGAGTGAGTCTTGGGAAGCAATGAGATGAACCATGTACACAATGTGTTTGAAACCGAGAGGGGGTAAGAGCACAATCTCAGCATCTGGGACGTTTTATCTGTAGTGTGTCCTCTTTCCTGAAGAGACAGGCAGGCACCCTTCCACCAAAATAATAGGATTTGCCATACACTCCTGTTTTGTGGAAGCCGAGACAGCCAAGCTGGATTTCTTAGAAGTCAAAAGCAGGTCAGTGGGTTTTGTCATGTTTTCTTTCATTGCTTCAAATATCATATTACCCAAACAACAGCTTCTCAGGCCCATAGGCAGATATAACCACATTAAAGGCACTGAGAAAATGGCAAGGTCAGAACAGCCTCTGTGAAGATTTCTTCCCTACACATTTTGCAGTTAGAGTTTCTCTCAAGAACACATAGTTTTGCATGCACCTGTTTTTTTTGTTCTGATCACAGGCATTAAAATTGCCTCCTGTTTAATGACTCGAGCCTCTTTTGACTTCTCTGATCTCCCTTCACTTCTATAGTCTTCCAGGCCTCTTTTCTCTAAAGACATGGTTACTCGGCTCACTTTTTCCTCCCCACCATCACAGAAACTCTACCATAACCCTGTGTAGCTCTCAAAATGACCACTGACGACCCCATGATGAAGGTTGATCATCTGGAGCCTTCCAAAGTTCTCTTCAAGGAGGTAAAGTTCTGACTTAGAATGAGCATTAACTGCCAGTAAGAGCTTGAGGAGCTACAGGGATGACTCTCCATGGTGAGTGTACTCTAGGGTTGGGGGAGGAATGGGAGACAGTGAGCCTGAAAACATCCTTACACGTCTGTTACATGCATCTCACAAGCTGTGAACCTTGCCTTACTGATGGGGGATGTCCACAAGTGCCAAGATGCCCTCTAGGGAACATGGACCACAAAAGTCCATTAGAAGGTTCCTTTACATATTTCAAATACCCCACTTACGATGTGGAAGAGGAGGTTGTGATGTTTTCACACTATAATAACACTGAGATGGAAGCCTGAGCAGGCATTAGCAGAGGTCAAGCTTGGGCTCTGACTAACGAACACTTCATTTCTACAGTCTTAGGTGCATCAAGAAAGTTAATCTGAGAGTGCGGTATGTGTGTGGGTGTCCTGTGTGTGAGGCTTATCCATGCAACATAGGCAGGATCCTTTCTCAAAGCTGTTGAGAGTCTAACCTCAGCTAGAGCTACTGTGGCACGTATACAGCTCATTCTTGGGAGTCTGATGCTGTAAACACCAGTCCACAGACATTACTCCTTCCCTACCCTGGACTCCAGCACCCAGTATCTAGAACCCTGTACTTTAAACTTCAGTATTCCGTATCACTTCTTTTTTTCCCTCCCATTTCTATGGTTTCCTTGGTAGAGCTGAGAACCTTAGGGTGCTCCATTCAGTTTTTAAAAACTTGGGTCTGGCTCCAACAATAACCAATTTGACATTCCTAGGCAAGTTTATATTGTAAGTAAAGACAAGTTAAATTAAATGATACTCATGGAAAAAAAAACAGCGTGTAACTTTCAGAAATCACACCATTATCTCTTGTAGGTAAGCTAGCCCTGAGTTTCCCTAGAAATGCCCTCAAAAGCCAAACTTAGCGGGACACTGATCTTCAATTTGAGTTAGAAAACTCGGGATGAAAACAGAATCCTAGAGTGTCGATGTCTCATGGGTTGTCTTAGCCATGTATTTTGGTAAATCTATTCTTGGTATTAAAGATTTCCAATACTGAACACCTCTAAAAAAAAACCACAGCATCCTCCAGGAAGTGAGCAGTTGGATGCGCACCCCATGCTCTATTGTTGGCTTCCACATGACTCCCAGGCATTATCTCACAGCCTGTCTATGTTATAAAGTAAGGGATAAAAGCTGAGGCGAGGCTTTGGTCCACTGTCTTTAAACCAACATGATAATTGATCACATGTTCTCAAACATTTATTCCACCAAGAAGTTCTAAGCATACATTTTTTTTTGGGGGGGTGAATGAAATATGAATCTCATTGCCAGTTCTTAGGAAAGATCCTAAGAACTTCGATGTGAAAGACTGAAGAAATACAATGGTTTCTTGGGAATTGAAGACTGAAGCAAACATTTCTAAAATGTACAAAAAAATTAATTCTGAAAAATCTGCTGCTCATTTGTTGCAACTTCAGTTTCAATTTTAATTCTAAAAAAAAAAATTCCCTCCAACAAACACTTTCTGAATGACTACTGCCTGATCATTTGGCAGGCAGCTCCTGAAACTCTGGCACCGTGAGCTGTCATCGGTAGTGGCTCAGTATATATCCATCTCTTTCCCATTTCGCCTGGGAGGAAGCTGAAGGGTGTGAGTTCAGTTCTAGAACTGAACACTTGCTAGTTCTTCATACTTGAAACAGCTCTTGTCCCATGGGTGCTTTTTCTGTAACCACCGTTAAATAATAATATCCAACTTGCAGGATTCTGGTGTGACAGAGTCAATGCTGAAAAGCATTGAGATCAAAGGTTCCCTTTGTTGTTATCCAGAGAAGTCGGAATGAGTAAAACTAGCTATTTTTAGCAATGAACCTCTCTACAGGCCAAATGCTGAATAGCTGATTCTTACGTGTCACTTCAGCCTGATTTAACTAATCCACGGACACCCACTGAGTGCTTTAGGTTTCAGAAACAATTACTGTGCTGACTAGGACAGACTCGTATCTCAGGCCTTGAGACAGACAATAAACACCCAAACAATCAGTAAACTACTCAGTAGTACCAAGTTCTACCATAAAGACAGAATAGGATGGATAGGGTGTCATGACAGCAAGCCACCGGAGGACTACAGATGGCATCTGTCCAAACACTCGTGTAGAACCAAGTGACGCTTGGGAAGAAACACAGGAATCTCTGACAAAGGATCTATGTGCATCCCTGGAATCATTTGCTTTTTCAGAATGTCAACTAAGCCAATACTATTTTCATAATACATGTCAAGTATCATGTATGCAAAATGCTAGGGACTAAGAGAATTTGAGATTTCAGATTTCTTTAGAGTTTGGAATACTTGCAAATACATAATGAGCTATCTTGGGATGGGGCTAAGTCTGAAGTCTTCTAAGTCTGAAGAAAGATAATTTATGTCTCATATATATGTCATGCACATATCACCTGAAGGTAATTTAGTTTCATGCGTATGGCTAATGACTATTCTGACTGCATGAATGTGCACCATGTGTGTGCCAGGCCCTTGAGGAGGTGAGACGTGGGTATGGGATCTCCTGGAACTGGAGTTATGGGCAGTTGTGATCTACATTTGGGTGCTGGGAATTGAACCAGGATCCTCTAAATGATCAGCTAGTGCTCATAACCACCCAGCCATGTCTTCTGGCACCTCGGATAATTTCATACAATATTTTCTGCACTTCTACACTGTGATTGGGACTTTACACTTGGTATAGACTTTTGTTCTTGTGGTACCATGTCAGTGCCCCCAAAGGGTTCAGATTTTGTAGTTTTTCTATTTTTGGAGTACTGATGCTCAACTTTCAATATAAAGCAACTTCATGACTTCTCCACAGCACATTTCTACCAAGGGCACAGACGCCAACGGCTGGTACGGTTCTGGTGCCTCAGCAGGAAGCTGGTATGGCACCAAACTGTTCGAGTTCCTTACCCCGACACACTCCTCAGCAAAACGTAAAGATGTCAGCTTTACCTTAAAAATGTACTTTGTTCATCCACGAAAACTGTTGTTTCTCTGAAGACACGTGAGTACATAACACCTTAATGTTCTGTGTAACATACAGTGTCACTGCACACTGAAACACAACTCTTAGCTCATGGAAGAGCATTTGTGGGGTGGTTTCAATTGTAAGCTTTTCTTCATATCTTAATTAATTCATTAATTCATTAATTAAGGTTTCACTATGTAATTTGGCTGGCCTGGAACTATGTAGACCAGGCTGGCTTGAACTCAAAAGTTCCCTTTGCCTCTGCTAGGCTTAAAGGGCTTAAAGGTGGGTGCCACTGTGCTCAGGCAAATTGTAAGTTTAACATGCTTAGGACACATTTTTTCCCCCACAGAATGTGACTTTTACTAGGAAGAATGGCTGACAAACCAAGGTTATGCAGACGTGGGGATTTGGCAGGTACTTTCTTGACAGTGAACAAGGTGAATGAAATTTGTCAGTTCAGGAAAAACAGGTGACAGTATTTGCTGCCAATGATAAAATTTAAGCTTTCAAATGAAATTCAGAATTTTGGTTAAATGTACACTTGCCACTGTTAGCTTGACAGTTTCTCGGAACTTGAAAGCTTTTCTCCCCCCTGAAGATGATGTTAATAAGTGAAAAATTTGACATAAAACAGTATCATCACTTTGAAGAGCTACTTAGCTCAGCAACCCAGCCTTTTCCAAATAGTCAACTGCTTTCACACAACCATTCTTGGATAAAAGATGCATCCAAGAGCGTCAGGCAGAACAAGGAATTAATACGGTGGAAGACAACAAGCTCAGTTTTAGGTCCCATATTGTAACTAACCTTTAAGAAGCTGTGACCTGCCAAAGACTGATACAGTATCAAAGAAGAAATAATTTCAATTATTTGGAAATTGGGGAACATACTTGAATGGCTTTTGTAGACCTGTGGCTACAGAAAGCAGGTTTTTAATATAATAAAAGTCAAACTGCAGAGCACAGAAGGTTCAATATTGAAAGAGCTATCAGGACCCTAGTGCCACTATTTATGATGTCATTAAACGGAGATGGAAAAATATGAAAAACAGTTTCATTAATTAACTTGAAAGTGCAGTTTTTTCATGAAGATGTGTCAAACATTTTAGTATATAGTAGATTTATTATTTTTTAAATTAGCAGCTAATTTTAATTTATAATGAGATAACTGTAGATTGATAAAAGCCCAATTAAGAAATCTTTTGACTTCTCAGCTGTTTTGAAGCATAAAAAGATCTGGGAATCAAATGTTTGAGAACCACTTGCTTGAAGCAGATCAGTTAATGGTTTTAGTTTCTTTAGACTCTGCTTGAATAACGGTACACTTACTGCTACTTATTTTTATTGTAACTATCAATCCTAAGTATTTTTTAAAGGTAGATTCTTTTTATGTAGTTCAGGTTAGCCTTTAAATTACATGACCCTCTTGCCTCTGCAGTGGTAAAATTATAGGCAAGTGCCATCTTGTGTGGCTTAGTGACCACTTCTTAAAAAGTTACTTTTCCGTGTTATTGACAAACGAAATATATACTGATCTTATATCCAGCAATCTTACTCAAATTTCTCAATATTTATGGTCATTTATAGACACTTAACTACTTCAATGGCCAGGAAATTATAGTCTCTGAATACTAAGTATGGCCCATCACTAGTTTATATATATGGAACTATTAGACAAGAACTACACTCAGTCACGTGTCACATGGCTGCTTTCATACTGTGGTGGCAAGGCTGAGCAATGGTGACAGTATGTCGCCTACAAAGCCAGACATATTTATCTTGTTACAAAAAATAGGCTGGTTGATCCCTGGTCACAGACACATCTTTTGGGCTCTGCAGACTCACTTCTCAGCATCTTTGCTCTAATGTCATTCCCGTGCCCACTTGTTTTCACCTCATCCTGCCCTCTACTGCCCCACAGCTTGTCACATCTAACTCTTGCTGCATCCTACAAGTTCTGAAATGTAGTATTTTCATCACCATTCAATTCTAAGTATTTAAAAATTTCCATTTTAATGACTTACTCAGAAATGTTTGAAAATTTCCACATTTAAGGGGAATTTGGGGGGCTAATTGTCTAGTTTATTGAATTGTAACTTAATTGTCATAAAATATGATTATCTTAATTGTGATTCCTGGAAATCTGTTGAGACAAGTTTTGCATTTAGTGTGAGGTCAATTTTTTTTTTTTTTTAATAATTCTTCCATGCAGAGTGGATCCACATGTTCTAGGTGCTTGGTGCGGTTTCCTGTGTCTGTGAATCAAATGTCATCTCCTACCACTTTAAATTCATCCATGTTCACTACTTCTTGTTTGTGCCATCAAGTGATACCTTGAAGAAATATGTGAAATTTCACTTCAGTTTTATTAATTTTTGTTTTACATATTTTGAGGCCATTTTAGAAATAGTATACATTTCCAATGCCACATGTAGTTTTATACATTTCATATATTCCTAGCCATATGTAAGGGCTCCAGCCTTATAATGCCTTTTGTCTTTGGGTGTATTTTGACTCTTATCAATAAAGCAATTCTAGCTTCCTCTGGATTAGTCTTTGCTGGAATGTTTCCTACCCCTTTACTTCTGACTTTTCTTTGTCCACGTTAGAAAAATCCTGTCTCCAACACACACAGCTAAGATGCTATTGCTAGCTAAGACGTTATTGCTAGCTAAGAAATCCTGACTACTTTCTGTTTGGCTTACCACCACCTGACACTCAATGAAAGTTTCTTTCTGAAAAACAAAACAAAACATAACAAAACCAAACAAAAGCCCAAAATGCTGATTTTACTGTATTTGTCTTAGAAACCTATTTATTTCGTTTGTCATTTATCTGTTGTAATTTATGTATGTCATTTATCTATGTTGTAATTTATATATGTCATTTATCTATGTTGTAATTTATGTATGTCATTTATATATGTTGTAATTTATGTATGTCATTTACCTATGTTGTAATTTATGTATGTCATTTATCTATGTTGTAATTGCTCATTTGTTTTCTACAAATGTACTTTTGCTTTTTAGTTCCTCTGATTTTTTAAAAATGATTTTACATCTTCTTCCATTGTTAATTTTAAAAGTAAGCTTCGAGGAGCTGGTGAGACAACTGTGGTTAACAGCAGTGTTGACCTTGCAGAGAACTCTAGGCTTACAAGCATGTGCAACTCTAGTTCCACAGGATCCAGCGCCCCCTTCTGGCCTCTGCCAGCATCAGGCCAGAGGCATGCATGTGGTGCACATACACTCATCAGACAGACAGACAAAACACTCTTACAATTAAAATAAATCTAAAGCAATGGTTTGGAAGTTAAGGTATTAGTCTTAATCTTAGCAGTTATTGTTGAAATTTAAGATCAGATTTTAATTGTGACACAATAGTAAAAGGACCATGGGATGTGAACTCTGATTATCTCTTTGTCATCTCTGCCCTGCCACTCTGAGCACACCCAGTCACATCTGACTAGCTCCTTCCTTTTGCATTTGGGATTTGTCTAATATTTTAGTTTACTGATACACATCCCTGTGTCATACTATTCCAGACAAACTTTCTGCATGTTTGCCATTTTCTTTATCTATTTCTGTTTTCAGCCATTTCTTTACTCTCCTTTTGTCTTCTGAAATGTACATTTGAGGCTCTTCAGGCTGAGTGTAAGGGTGTTAAACATGCATAGGTCTTGCTTTTCTGATAACAGGAGCTCACTCTAATTTTTTCAAGGTTTTTTTTTTTTTTTTGCCACATGCATAATTGCAGGTTAGTATTATTTCCCCTGGAACTTTGGAAATCTGTCATCCTCTCCCTGCTAATGGTGGGTGCTCACAAGTTTTTCTTTGGTTTCTTTGTTAGTCCCTTCGTGCATGTGACCTTTTTTTTTTCTCTGTAGCTCCAACTGAAAGACCCTCAGTTTGACTACAGAAGAGAAGGTTGTAGGTGACTTTCATGGGTCTGCTTACTTTTCGTGCCTGTGGATCAACATTTCTTACCTCAGAAAACTCTCAGCAGCAATATGGACCAACACTGATGCACTCTGCTTCATTCTGTATCTGAAATCTGGACGGGCTCACTCAGGCTTCAGACTGTGCCTGCCATACCTAGGGGCTTTCTTTAGCTTCATCTGTCTGTCTGTGTGTCATTGTATAAATTTGTTGTAGTTTAATCTTTCATTTTACTAATTTATGCATCACAAGCAAGTGCATCCACAATATTTATTGATAATTACTGTTTTCATTATTAAAAGTTCTCTTTGATATTGAAAGATGCCTGGTGAGCTGATAGTTCACTGCTTCCTGTTCATTTGAAATACAGAATTATTCTTTTTCTTCTTCTTCTTCTTTTTTTTTTTTTTTTGGTTTTTCGAGACAGGGTTTCTCTGTGTAGCACTGGCTGTCCTGGAACTTACTCTGTAGACCAGGCAGGCCTCGAACTCAGAAATCTGCCTGCCTCTGCCTCCCAAGTGCTGGGATTAAAGGTGTGCGTCACCACTGCCCGGCTAATTCTTTTTCTTAATTTGTTAATTCAAGCATATGGAGTCCTCGGTAGGTAATGGGTAATCAACATATCATTTGTTGTTTTTGGATGATTTTGACTTATGGCACTTTGTTTCCATATTTGGTGATCTTTGTTTGAGAGTGTAAAGAGGTTCTAACCAGTGAAAGACCCTAGAAGTCGACTTTTTTTTTTCCATCAGTTGGAACCGTCTGGTACAGCCAGTTTAGGACACTGAGCCTGAACGGCTCTGCAGCACTCACATGAGTGATACTTCATTGCTGCTTAGGAAAAACCTCACATTAGCTACTGTATACAGAGTCAATCTGGGAGAAAAGGATGAAAACCCAGGAGCAGGGAGGGGGAAGGCAGCAGTTTAGGATATAATTGAAACTAAATTAATGTGATAATCAGACTGTGGAAAATTCCTGGGAGGAATAATTTAAGGAGAGATATATTTTGGCATATGGTTTAAGTTCATAATTTTGAGAACCACCATTTCTAGTCTGAGTAAGGTAGAATATCCTGGCAGCGAGAGAATGTGGCAGAAGCTGTATCTCCTTAGCAATGTCAGAAGCTACACTCATCAAATCTCACCAACATGGCTGCCTAATCATGAGCTGAACAAGGACAATACCAATGAACATGCTAAACTGGACTGGGAGAATCCTACAAGCATCAACGCTACAAAAGAAACTACAGGGAACTGAGAACATAGGAGTGGGACAGGTGGTCCTCCCTAGGGAGAGGTGATCCTCCCCAGAGAAGAGCACACCAGTTGGTTGTTTAGTGCCATATAGTCAGGCCTAAAATCATACAAGTAACATTATACAGACCAAATAGGTTATATTTAGCAGTAAGTATATTTAGAAACACACACACACACACACACGCAATAATAATTATTGAAAAGGAGACCATGAAATTAGAGTTGGAAGGGGTATATGGGATGATTAAGAGGGAGAAAAGGGAATAGAGAAATGTTGTAAATACATTATATTAAGAAAAAGAGAGAGAAGATTTTCTAGGGACTTGATCCAAAGAGAAAAAGTGACCACATAGACGAGACATGGGGGTATTTTCGGTGCCAACATTCTTGAAAGTGCCAAACATTCAAGTCTTTAAGAAGTGCCAAGGAGACCCATCTTCAAGCCCTCTTGATTGGCATGACACTGCTGAATTAATCTGCTTAGGGAGAGAGCAGGAGAAACTGCGGGGAAAGTGCTGCTCCTCACACACACCAGCCTGCAGGACCAACAGAGCCCACAGAGGAGTGCTAAGATACCAGGAAAGGACTTACAGCCTTCCCTTCCCCAGTACTAGAACCATAGAGATCACAGAAGCTGCAGATATCAATGGCTCACAGGATCCTCTTCCCACACAGCACCATTTGCAACTTACCAGAGACACTGTGATCTGAGAATTTCACCTTGGAACTCAACACAGGAGTGCCTGCAATTCACTCCATAAGTACTCTTTTTTTTAGTTTTACTTTTAAAGATCATTCATTCATTCCCTCATATAATACATCCCAACTGCAGTGTCCTCTCCCTTCACTGCTCCCAGCTCTCTCCCCACCTCCCCTCTATCCAAGATCCACTTCTTATCCACTTCCCTTCAGGAAAAATCCAGGTGTCCCAGGGATATCAACTGAACACAGCATTAACAAGTGACAACAAGACCAGGCACAAATTCTCATAGCAAGGCTGGATGAGGCAACCCAGTAGGAGGGAAAGGGTCTGGAGAGCAGGAAAAAGAGTCAGAGACACCCCCTCCCACTGTGACCTGACAAAACACCAAGCTAATAATCATAACATATGCAGAGGACCTAGCACAGACCCATGCAGGCTCCATGATTGGCACTTCAGTCTCTGTGAGGCTCTATGAGCCCCTCTTAGGTGATTCTGTGAGGTGTTTTCTCCCAGCGTCCTTGACCCCTTTGGCTCCTACAGTTTATTTTAATTTTATGTGCATGAATGATTTGGTTCCATTTATGTCTATACACTATGCATGTGCCCGGTGCTCACAGAGTCCAGAAGAGTCCATTGGATCTCCTGGAACTGGTATTATAGATAGTTATGAGCTGCCATGTGGATGCTTGAATTGAAGCCGGGTCTTCTGGAGCTCTTAACCACTGCACCAGCACCCTAGCCGCTGTTTCTTATTTTATATTACTTACCCTTCATACCCTTGCATATACATCTCATGATGGTTTTGGATTTGCATGCATATAAGATTGCTGTGTGTTTCTTCACACAGGCTAACATGAGACACTCTTTACCATACCTTTCACTAATATCACATTTTCTTTCTCTTTTTTCTACAACTTACTTTTTTCCTATCATTTGTTCTCCTCTTTGTCCCTTCTCAGCTACTTCATCACCTCGACTTTTCTGCCACTATCCTTTTGATCTTGTCTTGAGCCGCACCCACTCTCCTTTCCCTCTCAATTCCAACCTTATCAACTAAAATCAAACTGTACTCCATATTATCTTTGATTGTTCATTTTCCAACAGTTATTAAAGTTAAAGGGGTTGCTGTAGCAGGATACTTATTCTGCTACATTGTATTCACAGTGGAGTCCCGTAATTAGGCAGTAGAAGAGGAGCTGGAGCTGGGAGAAGAAGAGAGGAAGGGGAGGAGAAGAAGGAGGCTATCAGCCATGGAGAACCACGGATGGGTCAAAAGCTGTCCTAGGTAGCAACTTCTATCAAAAGGTTAGATATTAGGTAACAACTCTAATTGTGTGGGCATCTTGTTGACTGAGCATTTCTAAATAGATACATCCTTTACATAATCATTAAGCTTTAAGAGTCTCATTTCTACCGGGTACTGTGAGGATGGCAGAGCCATCCCCCACACTGGCGTCTCGTGGGTGCGAGGGCCTGCACATCTACCTAGCTGGAGCCCCTGTCAAGAGCTGAGAAACAGCGGGAACTTGGCAGCTGCCTGGGAACGAGCCAGACTGGGCGCCATTTTCTAAATATCACCCCTACAGGTTGCTGTTGGCTAATACAACATTTACATCTAGTGGTAATATCCAAAATCCATGGTTGTTCTTGCAGTGACTAGTCTACAGAGAGATGATATAGGGGTTGGACTGAGGAACTGATTTCTAAACGACACACCCCACTTTTCCACAGTCAAGTTCTACCTAAATTCTGTAAACACTTCAACTGAAAATACATATCTAATAAACGAAAAAGAAAACCCAAGCAGCAAGATAACCCCAGATATGTGACTCCCAAAATAGTACTACCAAAAAAAACACAAATCATGGCAACATAACTCTTCCAGAACAACTAACTTTTCAGCAACAGCATCTAGTGAAAGTGACTTAGATGAAACCCTAGACAGAGTTAAGAATGACTGTCAAAGAAATGAAAGGAAGTAAGCTCCTGACTAAGCACACAAACCACCAACTGTGTGCAACAAGGAGGGCAGTGCAAGATACAGAAGAACTCAACAAGCAAAACAAAGACGGTGATGAAAAGCTATCCTGAAATGACAGAGATTAAAAACATAATCAAATGAAAAGTTCTGTGGAAAGTCTCACTAATAAATGGGTCAAGGAAAATCACAGAAGGTCTGAGCTGAAAAACAAGATGGAGGGATAGCACAATTAAATAAGAACATCAAATAACAAGACTGTGTGAGTAGGAGTTTCCTGGTATATGCGAAAATACCAAGTTTATAGTCTTAGGCATAGAAGAATAATCTTGTTCTAAAGACATAAAAATGTTTTCAACAGAATCATAACCAAAAATTTCTCCCTTTTAGGAAAAGGTGTCAACTTAAATGCCTGGGAGGCATTTAGGATCAAAGAGAGAAAAACACAAAAGAACCTTCCTAGTCTTATTTTAAGTAAGACTGTAAGTACACAGAATGAAGGAATTATATTGAGAATGGCAAGAAATTCTAAGTCTCACATGAAGGTAGTCCATCAGAATAAGAGCCTGCCATTCAACCGAAACTCTCAAAGTCAGAAAGGCTTGGAATGGTGTTTTTCGAGTCCTATAAGATATAAACCTAGATTATTATACCCGACAAATCTGTCTATCAGGAGTAAAATATGATAGAAAATAAAAAACTTTCCATAATAAAAGCAGATCAAAGAAATGTATAACCATTATGTCAGCTCCACAGAAGACACTTGAAGGAATCCTTCAAACTAAATAGAAAAAAAAATCTATCTGTGAGAACACAGGACCAAGCAACCATGCTAGAATAACAGTTAAACAGGAGAGGAATAAGAAAAAAACCCCAGTATTAAAAAAAAATCAACAAAATGACAGGAATAAGTATATACTGCTCAACAACAACTTGTATTAGTGCTCGCATTTCTCTAATCAAAAGATACAGGCTAGCCAACTGGATGGAAAGCAGAATATCCAATCAAAAGACACAGGCTAGCCAACTGGATGAAAAGCAGAATATCCAATCAAAAGATACAGGCTAGCCAACTGGATGAAAAGCAGGACCCATCCATTTGCTGCCTCTCTGCATCCTACCAGAAAACTAGACACTACCTCAGCGTGAAAAGATAGAAACAGCTACTCCAAGCAAACGTACCTAGGAAACAAGCAGGTGTTACTGTTCTAATATCTGACACAATAGACTTAAAACCAAAACTAGTGAGAAAAGATGAAGATACTTCATATTGATTAAGGGAACAATTCGTCAGTGAGACACTGCAGATCTAAACATAGATGACCTAAGCACTGCTATGCCTCATTTCATAAAACAAATACTATTATACACAAAGTCAGAGAGGAGTGATCCTAGCACAACAGCAGTGGGTAACTTCAATGCTCTACTCTCACCTGAACAAGTCTTCCTGACAAACATTAGAGAGAAACACGAATTAAATGAATTTAAACAGACATCTTTAGAACATTCCATCAAACGTGGCAGAATACACATTCTTTTCACCATCCCATAAAACTGTCTCTAAAATAGATCAAACATTAGGACACAGCAAATCTCATCAAATATAAGAAAAAATTGAAATAACTGCTTGTAGCCTTTGATCACAATACAATAAGACTGTAAATCAACAATAAAGGAAGTCCTAGAAGAGCTGGGCATGGAGGCACAACCTTTAATCTCAGCACTAGGGAGGCAGAGGCAGGTGTTATCACTGTAAGTTTGAGGGCAACCTTGTCTACATAGTGAGTTGCAGGCCAGCCAAGGCTACATAGTCTAGGGCAGCAGAGGTGGGAGTGTTTGTATATGTATAGAACATATACAAACTCAAGGAGTTTAAACACCACACTATTAAAAAAACGAATGAGTCCTTAAATCATCACACACACACACACACACACACACACACACACACACACACACGATGTAAAAAAGATAAAGTTTCTAGAGTCGAAATGAAAGGGACATGTATACAACACCCCCTCACTCTGCAAAGCTTAAGGATCTCTGTGGAAGAGGGGGAGGAGAGCTGTAAGAGCCACTGGGAGGACTGAGGGGAACCAGGGTCTTCAGGGCCCTCACACACCCAAAGCCTCTGGTAATGCGAGAGCTCCCACCCCTAGCCAAGGAGCTTCAGAGGGTGGATGGCTTCTGTGGGAGGGAGAGTTAGCTCTCTTTAAGGGTGAAGCCTTGGTAGGCTGACCAGGCACTCCTAGATGGCCCAATACCCAAAAGTAAAAGGGCAGCACAAATTGGTTTCAATGGGTTATTTTAAAAAAGCCATTTTTAATGTGTGTTTTTATGTTTTGTTTGTTTGTTACTGTTTGGTATTTTTGTTTTTTTTTTCTTTTCTTGTTTTCTGTTTTGTTTTCTGAGAGGGAGGGAGGGAGGAAAAGAGAGAGACAGAACATGAAGTTGGGTGGCAAGACTAGAGGGAGAGAAAGAATATGATCAATTAAATATTTTAAAATTAAAATTAAAAAGTAAAGATACCAAACACTCTCCTCCCCACGAACATCCTCTCAAACAAAACAAAATACCAAAAACTGGAAAGGACAGTAAGTTGGGTGGGGAGCTGGAGTTAATTAGGTAGAATAATAGGGGTGAATATAATAAACGTATATTAAACCCATATGAATTCTCAACGATTAACACATTTTATTTTTATAAAAAAGAAAATGAAAATATAACATATAAAAAACTGAGATAAAATGAATGCAGTCCTAATAGGGAGGTTTATAGCTTTTAGTGCCTACATGAAGTTGGCTCAGATATTTTGGTCATCCTGATAAGCCCTTAGAAACAGTGATCACGGGAGTGATCACAGGACTTTGTTTATTGCCTTACTTGTTCTTTGATAATTTGTGTTTATTGTCTTGCTTGTTCCTTGACTATTTGCATCTATTGTAGTTCCTCAACCTAGAACTGACCTTAATACTTGCATGTAATTAAAATGGTATAAAACCAGATTGGGAAAAAATTTTAAAAGAAATAAAAAAAAGAAATCAGACAAATTATAAGTAAATAACAAGGGCCCTGGAAAAAAACCCTGAATTAATAGACAGAAAGAAATCATTAACTTCAGGGCAGAAGGGTTGGTCTTATTGCTCTTGTAGAGAAGAAGATCTGGTTTCCAGAATCCACACTGTGACTCACAAAGAGTTCCAGGGCATCTAGTACCCTGTGTGGGCTCCTGATCACAGTACAAATATACTCATACAAGCTCATGTACATACATATAAAAACTGAAACAAATTTGGAGCAGAAACGAATAAAATACAGCACAGTAAAAATGAATACAACACAGTTAAAAAAAAGAATACAACGCAGAGAATCAATGAAACAAAGTTGATTTTTAAAAAATAATATACAAAATTAATAAACTCCTACTCAAACTAGCCATACCCAAAAGAAAGAGTGGTAAGGCTAAACTTAATAAAATAAGATATATAAAGCGAAGCCATTATAACAAATACCAATGGAAATCAGAAAATTATCAGGTCTTATATTGAAAACATACTTTCCACCAAATCAAAAAATCTAAAAGAGGCCGGGTGGTGGTGGCGCATGCCTTTAATCCCAGCATTTGGGAGGCAGAGGCAGGCAGATTTCTGAGTTCGAGGCCAGCCTGGTCTACAGAGTGAGTTCCAGGACAGCCAGGGCTACTCAGAGAAACCCTGTCTCGAAAAACAAAACAAAACAAAACAAAACAAAAAAATCTAAAAGAAATAGGTAGAAACAATACAGTTAGACCCACTACAGCAATAAGGTTGAAACAGTAAATTAAAAATATCCCAACTAAAAGTCTAGGCCCAGATGGTTAATTGGTAAATTTTAGTAGACCTTCAAAGAAGACTTAACACTAATGCCCATCATCACATCATTAAATAGAAAAGAAGAAAGGCTTTCAAACTCTTTTTACAAATATAGTATCACCCTGATACTCAAATCAGAGGAAAATAAACTAAAAGAAAGTCGAAACCAGTCTCCTTGATGGACACAGACACAAATATCCTCAACAAAACATTGCAGAGAGAGTTCCCGGACAGGGAAAAGATCATTCACCACGATCAAGGCAGTCTCATTCCAGATGCGGAGCTAGTTCCATAAATAAATCAATAAATGTTATAAATGTTATAAATGAACTCAAGGACAGAAATCACTTGGTCAGTTCAACTGACACATGACAGGCTGTGACAAAATTCAGTATCTTTTCACTTTTAAAACCCTGAAGAAACTCAGAACTGAAAGAACTCATCTCAACATAATAAAGGCTACCGATGACAAACCAGTAGTTACCATTGTATTACATGGAAAGAGAGTGAGAGCATTTCTACTAACATCAGGTACAAGACCAGGGTCCGAAGTTCCCCGACTCTTACTTAATACATAAGCAGAAGACTTAGCTATAGTAATAAGAAGGGACACAGATAGGAAAGTTTTTAGTTGCAAACGTTACCATTCTATCTATATGAGAGAGACCCAAAAATGTCTACCAGAAAACTCTGAGGACTAACAAACAATTTCAGCAAAGCAGAAGGATACAAAATGAATGTTCATAAAAATCCGTAGCCAGTGGTAAATGTGCTGAGAAGGAAGTCAGGGGATATCACATTCATAACAGCCTAAGGGGGGGAAAATACCTTGTACCCATCTACCAGGGAAACTGTGGTTGGGATGTAATGCGTGAGAGAATTAAGAAACAAAGGACAAATGGTGTTAGGAAAGCTGGACACATGCATGTAGGAGAATGACATCAGATCTGTACCTCTTACTCAGCACACAAGCCAACCCCCAAGAGACTGAGAACTTCAACATGAGCCCCGAAACTCTGAAATGGCCAGGGAAAACTGGAAGGAACATAGCTGAGGGTCTGAGCAAAGGTAAGGATGTTTGTTTTGTTTTTCAAGACAGGTTTCTCTGTGTAGCCCTGGCTGTCCTGAAACTTGCCCTTTAGTCCAGGCTGGTCTTGAACAGGGATCCACCTACCTCTGCCTCCTGAGGGCTGGGATTAAAGGTGTGTACTGCCACTGCTCAGCTAGGATTTTACAAAATAACTGTATTAACTCAGGAAAAGACCAATCATCGACAAGTAATATCTCATGTAAATAATAGAAAAGAAAGCCTTTAGTATGGCAAAATAAATAGTCAGTAAAGTGAAGAAAATGCCTAAAACTGGAAGAAAATGTTTTCCAAGAATATGTTCAACAGAGGATTAGTAAGCTGGAATAAAAAAAGAAGTCAAGGGACTTAGCAACAAAAACCCCAAACAACTCAATAAAAAAAAAATTGGCCATGGAACAAAACAGAATTTTCAAAAGAAGAAATACAAATGGCCTATAAACAGTTTCAAAAGTGTTCAGTATTATTAACCATCAGGATAAAGCAACTTAAAACTTCCTTGAGACTTTATTTAACTCCAGTCAGACAGCTATGCTCAATAGCAGAGGTAACTGTTGTTGGTGAGGACGTGGGGAGAGGAGAACCCATATCCACTTGTGAGAGTGTAAACTGTTGCAGCAGTATGAACATCAGTTCTGTATGCCTCGCAAAACCACAGAGAAGTAACATACCTCTTCCGGGCACACGGTCAAAGGTCTCCGTATTTTACTACAGAGATACTTGCACATGCATGGTCTTTGTTCCTCTATTCACAACAGCTAGAAATGGAGTAAGTCTACATGTCCATCAAACTGATGGCCTGATAATGAAAATGTGCTATGTTTACAGAATGGAATTTTATTCAGCTGTAAAGAGAACTTATGAACCTACGATATCTGAAAGAGAATGCATAGACCATAAAATATTTACTAAATGAAGCAACCCAGGCCCAGAGAGACAAACATCACATTTTCTCTCACAAATGTGGATCCTAGCTTTGAAGTTTTAAATATGTGTGTTTAATTTGGAGTGTCTAGAGAGGCCAGTAGGCTAGAAAGCATTAAATAGAAATTATGGAACAGGAAGGGATAATTGGGGTGGGAGATGGCAAACTAGAAGAGGGAACTTTTCAGTAAGTTATATGGAAACCTTCTACTGTAGAAGCTTTCTCAAATACATTTCTATACATAAATGAAAAGAGCGAAGATGGAGTTATTATACAGTGGGGCAACAATGCTCCCACTAAACACTATAGGGTATCTGTAATGGCTATTCCTGGTTGTCAACTTGACTATATCTGGAATATACATATTGGATATTCCAATATGTATATTGGAGCTACAATTCAGAATTGGAGGGCTCACCTGTGATCCAGATCTTGAAGCTGGAAGACACCAGTTTCTGACCTTGATCTTGGTATGGAGGTCTTGAGGAATGGGCTATGAAAAGCTTAGGCCCAGGCAAGGTAGTACACACCTTTAATCCCAAGAGACTAAGGCAAGGAGATATCTGAGTTCAAGGTCAGCCTGGGACAAAACAATTCTGAGATCCAGGGGTGTTGGTACACACAACTTTAACTTGGACCACACCTTCTGCTGGAGACCTACATAAGAACACCGGATGAAGGAAGATTCGATCTTCTTCGATACTTGCCAGTACATCTGTTGGAACCTACTTCTACAGAAGACCGGCTGAAACAACCAGCCTTATGGGTCTAGATTCTCGGACTTACAGTTCACAGCTGGCCATTGTTGGGGAGTTGGACTACAGACTTTAAGTCATCATAATAAATTCCCTCAATATAGAAAGACATTCCATACATTCTGTGACTCTAGAGAATCCTGATTAATACAATAATCAAGAAGAAACTTGATGCCAGAAATAAGTTACTTATTTTGGAGTAGATCTCAAAAAACTCCGGAACAGTATAGGACAATGCTCTTTGATTATCATCCAGAAGTTAAGAGCCCACTGCAAACATGAATCTGAGCAATAGAACATAGAAAGATGAAGCTGATATTGATGTGGAAACTTTAACAGTGCTGGAAGGTACTATGCACACCACTGAAGAAAAGTATCAATCTTTTCTGGCTGTGAACCCTAAGAACTACAATAATGACTGGCTGGCAAAGGCATGCCCACTCAGGCAATAGTGGCATGGATATTGTGGATGTAACCAACTATTTCCCAACTGGGACCTACTCCATCAGATAAAACCCATATTTGGCACCATTACTGGGGACAAGAACCTGTGGCAAGGCAGATTACAGACCCTAGGAGAGTCTACAGTTTTTCTGCAAAATGGAAAAAGTATTAAATCAACTCCCAATGACTGATCATTATACCCATAGATTAAGGTGTTTCTCAACCTTCATCAGACACGATTCTGATTACAGTAGATGATCAACAGCTGTCCAAAGTACATAGAGTAACAGGTTGCAGAATGTTTGACCCTAAATGGACCAATATACTGTACCTACTTAGAGATCTTAGGCTTAGAGATCATTGTGGAAGAAGGGACAGAAAGACTGTGGAGCCAGAGGTGATGGGGACGACTACATGGAGACAAGTGTCTTCTTGAAACAGCACGGAGACTGAACTCAGAGTGGTCGTGAGAGCATGCACAAGCTCTGCAAGCCCAAGCCAGACCAAATCCCAGCATGGAGAGGGGGTTTCTACACCCAGTTCCACGCCAGGCCAAGGAGCTACTGGCAATTGTTAGCTGCTTGGGGAGGAAGGGTCAGTTTTCTCTAAGAGTGTAGCTCCTGATAAGCTCATCATGCTCCATTGGAAGGCCACACATACAAGAATATTTGAGCAGCACAAATTGGCCCTGATGGGGAGAAAAGGACACAAAGTTGGTGGGAAGAGAGGCAGGCTGGATCCAGGAAGAGTTGGGGGAGGGAGGGCGAAGATGATCAAAACTCATTGTATAAAATTCTAAAACAAAACAAAAAAACAATAAAACATTAAAAATAGAACTTGAAGGTAGAAGGGAGAAGTATTTGAGGATTCTGAAGTGAGTGGGAAGGAGGATTTTGATTGGTTATGAGGAAGATACACTGTAGAGCGGTAAAGCCATAGAATACATACGAACATGATCCAAAAGTTGTCTGGGTTTTTGTTTTGCTTTGCTTTGTAAGAAGGTGAGTGTAGTGGTTCGAATCAGAAGGACTCTTGTAGGCTCACACATTTGAATGCTTGGCCTCAGGCTGTTGACCTGCTTTGGAAAGACTGGATGTTGTGTCATTGTTAGAGGACATGTGTCAATGGAGGCACAGACTCTGATGTTTCAAAAGCCCACACCATTTTCAATTGGTGGTCTTCTTCTTCTTCTTCTTCTTCTTCTTCTTCTTCTTCTTCTTCTTCTTCTTCTTCTTCTTCTTCTTCTTCTTCTTCTTCTTCTTCTTCTTCTTCTCCTCCTCCTCCTCCTCCTCCTCCTCCTCCTCCTCCTCCTCCTCCTCCTCCTCCTCCTCCTTCTCTCTCTCTCTCTCTCTCTCTCTCTCTGTCTCCCCTCTCTCTCCCCCCTCTCCCCCTCTCTCCCTCTCTCCCTCTCTCCCCCTCTTCGTCTCCCTCCACCTCCCTGTCTCTTTCTCCCTCCCTCTCCCTCCCCCTCCCTATCCCCCCTCTCTGCCCCATGCTGCCTCACGGGACAGGATATAAGCTCTCAGCTACTGCCCCAGCACTACGTTTACCTGCTCCTGGCCATGCTCCCCTCCATTGATGGCCACGGGCTCACTATTTGAAAATGAAAACCCTCAATAAACTGTATTTTTGTCAGTTGCCCTGGTCATGGTATCATAGCACAGAGACAAAAAAGTAATTATGACCGTACAGGTCTGGGTCTCAACTGGTGGCACTATTTTGGGAGGTTAGGGGACTGTTGAAGATGGGGCCTGTAGGAAGAAGTGGATCACGGTAGGTGTGCTCTTAGGTGCTGTCTCTTACTCCTGCATCCCACTTCCTGCCTGTCATGAGTATGCAGTCTCTGTCACATGCCGCTGCACTCCTATGATGCTCTGCGTCACCATGGTCCCTGCATCAATGAAATCTAGGGCTATGTAGGAAAATTGCCACAGCCAGAAGCTAAATCAGGTCTTTTCATCTTTACATTGTTTCTTCTAGATAGCTACACAGTCTAGATCCTGCAGTTTGGGCAGCCTCTCCTCTACTTGAAAGCCCCTTCTTTCACCTAGCAAACTATGTAAAACAAAACCACAATTAGTGGTATGTAGACCTGTCCTCAAGTTACACAAGCCAAAGTGTGCATATTCATTTAAAGTATAACAAATACCCAAACTTAACACAAAGCTTCCTTTCCAAAAAGTCCACTCTAGAGGATGTGTCTACAAATCCTCAAGCAAGTATTGAGTTAAGTGTAATGTTAGATCAACAGTGAAAGCAGGCCACATGCATGGGAAACATATAACGACATAAGGCAACATATGATCATATGTCAAGATGCATGATGTATAATAATCAGAGTTTTACAAGCCAAGCGTTTTTTTTTTTTTTTTGAGGAATTAAGCCAGACTTAGGTAGGGTCCAAAGAATAGGTAGATTATGGCAATAGAAGTCCAAAACACTTCTGCTTTGTGTGCATGCACCCCCAGCCCGGGGCGGATGGTCACGGTGGATGTGGGGGTGAGAATAGTGTTAGACTGTGGCAAACCATCTAGGAGGATTTTGACAATCAAGGAAAGAAGGGCAGACCACTCCAGAAAGGAAGAGCTCAGCGAGAGGCAACACGCATGGGGGCAGAGTCATCTGTGGAATTTAATGGGACTGCACATGACTGTTGAGAGGCGGAGAGGGAGACTGGAGTGTCCTCCACACTAGGGCAAGGAGTCACTAATGACAGCAAGTGATATGATCAAAATGACATTTCTACCCATCACACCTCAGTGGCATGTGGAGCATGTGGAGGCAGGGGAGGTCGATGCCAGAAAGACAGGAATGAGGTAATGCCTACTGTGTCAGGATGCTGACTGCACTGGCTGCTGTGAGAGACAATGCAAGGTAGGCAGGGGACAGCCAAGCACAAGTTCACTGTGGAGCCACGGTCATCCTTTGTTCAACTACATTGAAGTGACATACTCTGCTGTATGCCACTCATGTGACAGGTACACACTGCACAGCAGAGTTCAGGAGATCACACACACACACACACACACACACACACACACACACACACACACTTCCAACAGACTGGGAGAGACTGAGAGATGGCTGCAGTGGTGACCCTGTGGAGTGCACCTGAGAATAAGAACAAAGGATTAAGGGAGCCTGTGCAATCTACTAAGAATGAGCATAAGCACAGGGTTAGGGGCTAAATGATCACATTTTTAGAAAGTCTGTCTGTAGAGGGCAGGTTAGGGAAGACCTTCCAGGAGGGAGAGGCAGCCTGCCAAGTGTGCCAGGTGGCTGAGTGGCAAGTGTAGAGAGATAGTGTGTGAGAGCAGCCAGGGAACAAAGCTGTCAAACCACAGGCTGCAGAGAGAAACCTTGAAACATTAGTAAGGCCAAAGGGAAGGGCTGAGGAAGAGGGAGGGCCCAGTTCTACGTTTACTCCCAAGACTAAACTATCTGACTGCTGCTCTCCTCTCTTGACCACATGCTTGTCTCGGCTCAGCCCTTTCTCACTGAGCCCTCCCATCCCAAGCTCTGGTTTATGTGTTCACTCAATGAACACACACTGAGTCCAGGCAGCATGCGTGCCAGGCTACAGAAAAGAGAAATGAAGGCGTGTCACCAGATAGAAGTAGAGAGATGAGAAGTAGAGAGTAGACCTAGGTGATACATCAAGGAGTTCTGAGTGTGTAAGTTCAGAATTATGTGTTAGAAAGACCATGCTGACATCTTTGTGTACCACAGATAGAGGAGAAAAGAAGTAGAGATAAGATTGTCTATCCTGCTTCTATGGAGACTGAGCTGTGGACCTCTGAGGAGATGTGGATCTGAGATGTAAAGAAGTGGAGCCATCCCTCTGAATCTGCTATTTCTGTGTTCAGCCAACTCCAGACCCAACGTAACCAAAAGGAACTGCATCTATACTGAACCTATGCAGGGTTTCTCCCTTGTCATCACTCCCTAAATAACTCACGCAAGTCAGTTTTCACATAGCAGTTGCACTGTATTGGTATTACAGGTAGCCTGGGGGGGATTTAAGAGCACACAGGAAGATGTATGTGGGTCGAATGCATCTACAGAGATTCCTATCCTGAAAGCAGGGAGCATCCACGGTGATGCTCTGGACATTGCGTGGGAATAGAGCATGGGGGCGTGGTGAATGGGTACTGGGGGAGAGTCTTGTAAGAAGGAATTCAGGGTGCAGCTCTCAGCCACCACCTTGTAACAAGCAAGAGGAGAAACTGCCCAGGGAACTGGACATGTATTAGAAAGGATGATTTCAAGGCAGCAATCTCGTTCTTCTTACATAGTGTGATGGTTAATCAAGATCTACAAATTGACTGAATTTAACTAAGAGACACGTGGCTAGGGAGGGCAAAGATGGCATATTTGCAGGAAGGATTATTTAAAGGGCAGTGACCATCCCTCCAGAGTGGAAGGACCTTCTGGCAGTAGCCCAGATGTGAAGTGGTCCGAGGAAAGATCCATACTGCTTCCCTGCCTGTCTCTGCACTTACACTGCTGCAGGTACTGACGCTGTCGTCTCTGCTGCAGTCATAACCTGGTCTCTCCAACCTTTCCCACTGACCAAAGACCAGCAGCTTCCCAAGGACCCTCCAGGTACCCAGCCTCCCAAGATGAGCAGCTACCTACCAGTTGGGTCTGCAGGCTCTCCAGAATGCATACCATCAATTTTGGACTACTCAGTTCACACTGTGTAAGTTGATCTAATAAATCCTCCTGTAAAATCTATTCATTCTATTAACTTTGCTCTTCTAGAGAACCTGACTAACTTATGTGGGAATTCCTATGCCCTGGAAGTCAAATGTGTAGCTTTTCTATGCTACCTTTAGCACCAACTGTATCTTGGGGCTATCATGAGCCCCCTTTGCCCAGAAAATGAAACAACGTAGGACAAAGGTTAGTAAGACAGGATTAAGAGTAGAATGACATAAGCTGATTCTTTGTTTCTTCTTGTTTCAGGGATATGATGTAAAAATTTCTCCTTTCTTTGGGCAATGCTGAGGGCCAAACTCAGGGTTCAGAGTTTTGTAATCGGGAGGCAAGTCTTCTTACACTGAGATAGTTCCATAGCTGCTGGACTTTTGAAACACGATCTTGCTAAATAGCCAAGGCTGGTTTTGAGCTTGTAACCTTACTGCCTCAGCTTTCTACTTCCTTATGGGATTATAAGTGAACACCATGATGTCTGGTTAACAACACTCACACAACAAAAATAAAATTTCTGCATTATCTTCATGGCCTTCTCACACTGAATGAGGATGGCTAGAGGGGTCACTAGTCTCCTGCATTGATTCTTGGGTAGGGAGGAAGTACCGGGGGGGGGGTATGTATGCAAATTGATTATTTATTAGTGCAGTCTCCAGAATTTAACAGCACAGTAGAAGCTCAGTAACCATTTACTCAGTCATTCAACAAATGTATTTTTAAAAAATTATCATTACATTTTATACACACACATCTTGGTAAGTGTATGGAGGTCAGAGGGCAACTTGAGGGAGTCCATACTTTCCTTCTATTAGGTGTGGACTGGGGTTGAACTCAGATTGTCAGGCTTCGTGAAAGATGCCTTTGGCCTCTGAGCCATATCTCCAACACTCAACAAATACCTATTAAGCATCCTTTAAATGTCAGGCACAGTTCTTGGTGCTAGGGCTGCATAAGAGAATCTAAGCAAGTCATCTCCGAAGTTCTCTGAAAGTTCTCCATTCATGTTGTGTCAAAGCATAAACAAAATCACTTCACTTTTTCTACAATGATTGAGAACTTTTCATGAGTTAGCATTTTTCCCGCCAAGAGTTACAAAAATACTGCAAAATATCCAAGCTCCACTTTTCTATGAAATGAAATACATTAAAAAAACCTGTCTTACTATTTTTAAGATAAAAGTTAAGCATGGTAGAGAACATATTTGTTCAAGCACCCATTTACTAAGGCACCACAGAACACAGTGCAGAAGCAGAAAGCCCCTGCCCTCAAGGGCCCTGGAATAGAATAGAAACACAAGGCAGACACAAGGATATACATGCCAAGACAACACCAGGGGTACCTTATTGTGTTTGTTTGTTTGTTTGTTTGTTTTTTGAGACAGGGTTTCTCTGTATAGCCCTGGCTGTCCTGGAACTCACTCTGTAGACCAGGCTGGCCTCAAACTCAGAAATCCGCCTGCCTCTGCCTCCCAAGTGCTGGGATTAAAGGCGTGCGCCACCACCGCCCAGCCTTATTGCTTTTTAAAAAACGTTGTTATCGGTACCAAGTATACCCACAGCTCCCAAAACACTGGAATCTACCATTTGCATCCACATCACACCTATTTGACTCTGGCTGAGTCCTCTGTCAGAAGGTGAACTCTTTGCATGGGGACTGAACTCTGAAAGCCCTTCTGTAGGCATTGAGTGACTATTTAAGGCCAGTGCAGCATACTGGGAAAATGGAAGAGTGACAACAGAAAGTTTAGGCACCTTTGCATCAGCTTAGAAAAAAACAGAAACAAAAACAAAAACCCAAACTAATGAATATCTGTGAACAAGACTAAGGTCAGAACATTTTTGAGAAAAATTAGCAGTTACTTCTCTTTTAAACAGGCAAAACAAAAGCTTTTTTTTTTTTTTTTTTTTTAAACATGGATTTGGCAGTTGGCTGAACTGCACACAGCAACTGACCTCAAGTGTTGCATGAAGCTTTTACAAACACGTAAATGTACTGAGAAACACAAAGCTAATGTCTTTACATTCTATAGATTCCATGTGTTTTCAGCAACCTTGTTTTCTGTGAGTTTTTTTCCAGACATCTCTTCTCATGAGGTTGGTGGGAAAGCCCAGAGCTATACAGAAGGCAGGAATCTCTACTTTACCATTTACAGAGTTAGTTTGCGAGACACTGAGTCATAAGATATGGATAATGACTCCGGGACCTAGAGCCATTGTTTTCCCATCAGGTCACTGGCTCCCAAAGGTACATCATGTTTCAAGTGTTTGGGAAAATAGATTGCCGTCTTCCTTTCTGGGGACTAATGCCACCTTTTGATTCAGAGTCTCGGAATGATTGTAAATTTAAAGTAACATCCTTAAATAAGATGCAACATGGACCAGTAAAGAAAGCTTTGGAGAGCTGCGTGCCCACAGATGCACCACAGAATGTGTGGCTTCTCTCACACCTGTATGTGGACCAGGATATCTTCAGGATTCTCACTAGATGCTCCTCAAAACTTGTACTGCACGTGCGGGCCTGGTCTCACGTATCCGCCAGGCACTGTATCTAATGCAGCCATCATCTTTTGGCATTAACTGACTAGACCTGGGAGGAAGAGTCCGGTGGGAATAGGAAGAGGAATGAACTGTGGTGTGGATGCTCAAGTGTGGACAAGGACTGAGCAAATATGGAGACTGACAGGAGCCCACTGACTTCCTGTTAGACTTGGCCCTCTCCACCAAGTCTTGGGACATGTGCACTTTAGCTGGGGCACCTGTGTGTCCAGAGGGCAGTATTCTGCTCCAGCTTAGTTCTGTGGCAGGCACTCACCCTCCCTTGCCCACTGCCAGACTGTTTCCATCACCCGCTTGCAATAGGAGTGGTTGGATTGTCATTCTGAAGCCCTTCACTTAAAGGCATGTATTTAGCAGTTTGCCGTGCCTGAGTTAATATATGGGTTAGGTTCTCTATGAATGACACGCTCCTAACTTCAGCAACGTCATAAAGACAATCCGTTGCTGAGTGTCTGGCAAGTTAATGACTACAGGCTGAGGGGATGAGAGCAGGGGAAAATGTCAACACAGAAAAAAAAAAGAACTGAAGGATGTCTAGGGGAACATGAAAAGATTCATTTTTTCCCTCTTTCCAAAGCTACAAAAAAACCCTCTTGCTTAGACGAAAAATGTTGGCTTGAAGATGGCTCAGTGTACAAAGATGCCTGCTGCTAAGCCCGGTTCTAGCTCCAAGTCCCGTATAGTGCCAGAAGAGAACCACCTCCTCTGAGTTGTCCTCTGACCACCACGTGCACACCCACAATACCCCACAGAGTGGGGGCAGGGAGGTAGAAGGAGGAGGGAAGAAAAAGAGAGAGAGAGACAGAAAGAGAGACTGAGAAAGAGACAGAGGGGGCAGGGAGACACACATACCCACACAAAATAAGACAAAAATGTAGGGGCTGGAGAGATGGCTCAGTGGTTAAAAGCACTTGCTGCTCTTCTAGAAGACCCAGGTTTGATTATAAATACAATTTAGAAAATTAATAGAATAGAATAAAAGTATTAGTGAGACTATCATTTGACATGCTGGGCTCATCAGAACAATCTTACATGGAAAGAAGATGAGGCCAGGAGAGAAGTCAGAAAAACAAAGAAAGAAGGATTTGGATAAGATGGAAGTAGAGAGGGAGGGAGGGATGGGGAAGAAAAAAATATGTTGATTAAGACATTGATTATTAGACAAAATCCCAGTGGGAGGTCTGGGATACTCTCTCATGAGTTGTTGATCAGAGAGCTCCCAGAGGCCCACAAAACAACACAATGACTCTTGCCCCTCCCTTGGGTGCCACCAGAGTTAGACGATATGACCCTATTTCTTAAGGACACCACACACTTTGAAAAAAATAGAGAAATCAAGCAGGAAATGAACTGGAAGCTTCCTGCCCGCAGGCTAGCACAGTGCTACCAGGGGAGGAAAGTCACCAATGGTCTTAGCCAGCTGTGAACCTGTGAACTACATTACCAACCTGCTAGGCAAGACGTGCTCACTACTGCAATAATGGCCTCATTGTTATGGGGATGGCTAACTACTTTCTGACTGGATTTGAGTGCCTCCCTGTAGTAGGAATTCATACTTACCACAAACCTGGTCAAACTCCATGGTTATGGTGGTCATAGACCCAACAGGGTAACTTACTAATTGGGCACAGTGTTAAACTGCAATCCCAATATTTATGTTTACATCCACAGATTAGAGCAACTCTAAGCCTTGGTCAAAAAAGGGAGGAGGAAATATGGTGGCACTTCTGTTTGCAATGGGTGACAGTTAACGCAGGGACCCACCACTGGTCAGTGTGCTGAGAATGAGTGATTATTGAATGTTCAGCTCTAAATGGGACATCTGTATCAATCCCTCTGAAGCTCAGAGAACACCAAGGAAGAGAAAGTGGAAAGAAAGTAAGAGTTGGAGGACACAAAGAGTACTAGACACATTGTCTAGGGGACAGGACATGGCCATTGCACCTATGGACTCAAAGCAGCAGTGGCTACCCTCATAAAGCTGGGCCCACCTGTTCTCCATCATGGATACGAGAGGCTCATAAGGCCTTGCCCCTCTCAAAGGAGATGCAGTAAGTTAAAGGTTACACGGAGATGGTAATCATGCTCCTCAGTGGATGAGCCCTGGCACATTGCTCTTGTGCAAGCAAATGATGTCACCCGTGTTCACCTCTAATTAAATGCAGTGTGTCTTACACGCACACAAAAGCATGAATGTAGGAGGGGGACCGGAGAAGAAGAAGGGATTTGGTGATGGGAGGAGGTGGGAAGAGAGAGTAACGGGGGTGTGGGTATGTGTGCTTTGAGCAAAGAGCATTATCTACATGTATAAAATTATAAAAGAATGAATTTAAAGATGCTTCTTAGAGGAGATAACATTCAAAATAGGAGTCAGGCAGGTGGAAAGAGCCACAATTTTCCCAGGCAGATGGAAAGGGTTTGGCAAAGACGAGCGGGGAGAAGAAAATATGGTGGCACTGCTTTTACTTGTTGGTTCGTTCCTTCAGTTCTCCTGGACTTAACTTTTGGATCCTCTTCTGTCAGGGATGGGCACCATGCCACAGTCACTTTTGAAAGAAGTCTGCATTGTGTGGTGCTGATAGTCCTGTGTAACCTTTATTTGCTCAGTCGTGTACTACACGGCAAATACTGGACTTGACAGCGAGTTTCAGACCCACCCTGTGCTACCTGGATGCATGCCCACTCCAGCGAAAATTCTGATCAGGGCGAAAAGCAAACGTCACCTTAGGCATTGCATGGCGGTGAAAAGGTACTCAGGGTCATGACCTGATGCTCTGTGGGGCTGGAGGTCAATTTTATCTCTCATTGGCTGACGTGGTAGAACTTTCTGTGACTCTATTCAGCTGTGTCTGACGTGGAGCATTTCAGAATTTTTGAAAAGTGGGTCAAAGGCAAAGCCATCTCAGCCTGGAGAGAGGACAGGCTTGGAGCCTTCCCTTTGCATTCCGAGAGTTGCACCATGGGATAAAGCACATTCAGTCATTTCCTTGCGCCTGCCCCTTCTCCGCCTGTCACTATGCAGTCAGCCAAGCCCACCTATTATATGAAAGAGTAAACGTGTGTTCACTCTGCCTTTAACCCTCTGACAGGTGAACAAAGAAAAACACCTCTTAGAAGCCCGTCCTTTCGAAGAGAGAACAGAACTTTCGGTAAAGAACCCTAAACATCCCTCCAGAAAGTCCCAAACAACCCTGAAAAGTGAGACTAAAACTACTGAAAGCTGACAGAGGGTAGCAAGCATTTCTTCCCACCCACATTTGTCCTTCTAAAAAAAGCCAACCAACTACTGAAAAAAAAAATCCCCCAAATGTATGAAATCTAACATCATTATCATATTTCCTGTCCTCACGTAGCTTATAAAAATGTGTCTGAGCTTCTCCCTGGCTCATTTACAAGGATGAAAAGGAGTAAAAAGGAAATGCCACAGATGGCAGGCGGGAGGGGGGGGGGCACTTCCATGCTCTCCGTCATTTGTCTCCGAGGTAATTTATCTTGCTTGGGTGAGATTTCGGAATTTCTCAGATGTACCAGTCAGTGGCTGGGGCCTCTTCAAGAGCCATGTCCCTGAGGCGCTCTCAGGGAGCTGCAGGTGATGAGAGATGTTTACCACTATTTCTGTTGTTTCTCAAAGAGATCACCTTGGCTTCTCTCCGACACTCCCAAAGTGACTCTGCAAGGATCTGATCTGATCCTGATTTAGAGCTGACAGGTGGTACATGCATAATTAAAGATGACCTAACACAGAATGCGCTCATTCCTGGCATATTATCAGACACTTAAGCAAAGCAATTATCAGGAGGCGATCTCTCCTGTCAACAGAGATAGAGATGAAACATTTCTTCAATTAGGAGGACTCTTCAATGGTGCTATATACAGTGATCTATCTACAAACACATCAAACTGGCAATTTTAATAGTTTAATTCTACATTTAATACTGTGACAGAACACCTCTGGCCAGTCAACTTACGTACCGTGCCCTCCATCGCCACAGAAAGACATATACACAACATCAAAACCGAGGCAATTCCAGGGTTCTGCCAGAGATACTGGCGAGAATTAACAAGGGTGTATGTCTGTATACCAAGCCTCCCTTAAAGGCTCAATGCAAAAAACAAAAACAAATAAAAATGAGTTCACACTAAAATAAATTCAAAGCACGCCTCCTCCTTTACCGTGCTTCCACAGTGCCAAGGTGCTCAGAGAATTTTATCAATCAAGCCTTAAAGCCTCATTATGAATTTAAGCAAACTAAAGGATCGTTTTTTTTTTTTCATTTGGAAGAAATACATATTATTCAAAGAAAGAAGGGTGGGTGAGACGCTCAATAACAAACCTGCAGCCAGCCCTAACAATCTGAGTTTAATCCTCATGACCTACATGGGAGGAGGACAGAACTGACTCCTGCAAGTTGTCTTCTGACCTCTACACGTGTTCAGTGACATGTGCAAGTGTGTGCACAACACACACACACACACACACACACACACACACACACACACACACACACACACTGTAAAAAGAAATTTCAAAGAAAGAAGGCTTTTACCAAACAGATGGAGTTTCCACTTCAGGTAAGGAGGGGAGGGAGGCTACAATTCAACGGAGCACTGTGATTTCTATAAATTATATAGTGTGTGCTTTATATAAAGGAATGCACTTTAGCGCTCCTTAGACCAGAAATTGCTTGAATGCTATGGTGAGACAAGTGACTTTTCTCTCCTAAAGGGCTGTTAAGAAGGGAACAGGCATTGGAACCCATGCAGAAACTGCCTTCTCCAAGACAGAGAACTCCATAATGTTTGTAGTGCCTAATTCACCCCATCTCACAAGAGGGCTTATTGTTTAAATGCTTGCATCTTTATGTCATCTCTGAACAACGACTTCACTGTCCACTGGAATATGGCTATGGGATCGCTGGTGCAGGGACTATGTTGTTTGCATTTTTCCCTCTCATCTGCAGCAGCGGGAACCCAGAAACACAGCAGTGCAAGCCAGCAGGTGTCAGCTGCAAACACTGCATGACAATGTAGGTAGGGTGCTGACGTGAGCTTGAGCAGGCTGACTTCTGATGGTGAACCCAGGTCTATAGAAAGCGCCACTAATGCAGACTTCAGAAAACAACTGAGGATTCTCTAGTGAAACATTACAGCGACAGGACTCATTGCCTTGCAAGATGTGCCTGACTTAGAAGCCAGTCCATTCAGAATATTAGGGAGAAAACACCAGGCATCCTTGGGGAAGACAATCAGGTGGCAGGTAGTGGGATCGTTAATGGGAGCTTCAGTGGGACGCAAAGCCCAGCTTCATTATATTTCTGAGAACTAAGAATAGCTTCTGAATGAGTGCTCACAATCCTCCACAGACCTATTCCTCCTTAGGAGCTCCCCCTGCTCCCTTTCCAATTTTAATGCAAGAAGAAGAAGAGAGAACAGTCAGACATGGGTAGGGCAGTTAGAACAAAGGAGGCTCTTCAGAATGGAGAGAAAGCGAAAAAACATTTTAGATGCTGTCAAAGCTCTTTCACCAGGGTTCAGCTCACAAGAACTCAGAGTTGTAGTTCAATAGCAGGCTCTCACCAAGGAGCCAGGAAGAAAAGTCATGTAGTAACTTAGTAGTAAACACCAAGACACACATACAATTCCCTTACGGATATGTTGTGGATGGAAGGAACACACAGATATAAAGTGAGTTGAAGTAAAATCTGATGGAAACAGGGACATGCCAGTGTAGGCAAGGCTGACTTCCCATACAGCTGATGAGTAAGCGGTCTGTAAGCCCAGGCCTCACATGTTATACAGATGCCACTTCAGAATCACAGTCTGACACCCACACCCATACATGGTGGGCATGAAACCCAGGGCGTTGCATGTCCGGTGTGAGCACTCTAGCACTGAGCTTGAAATATTTTAAAGGTGGGCATGCTTGAATAAAATAGAAAATACATCATATTTAATTGAGTTCTCTTCTTCCTGACCTTGAACCTGGTTTTTCAAGTATGTTGGCTTTCCTTACTCCCATGATTAAATGAATAAAGTCTATAACTATGGTTACAAAACACAGGTGGAATTCCGCCTGTGACACAGCATTATTTTGGAAAGACTAAAACTCAAACCTGAGTCCCACCTCTGATGTCTAATGTGCCCTGTGTTAGGAAGATGGCAGAACACCTGCCATTTAAGTTGTGTGGCCATAACCTGCAGAGCCCATGAAGCTTGTCCCCCAAGAGGCTGTTTAGGGGTGTTTCGAGAAGAACAAGATGTGGTACATGCCTGAGAAAGCCACCCTGATGTTTCAGACTACTCTTTCTGGGGCGCAATTAGCTCCTAGCCAAGGACTGAGTGACTGATTCCAGTCCCTGTGATTGGCTTCTTCAAGGACTGGCATCCAGACTCCAACCAGACAAAAGGTGACCAGCACATGTTCTGTAAGTGAGGAGGTGGCATCACCATCGATGTTTGCTCTCCTCTTCCAATTCCTGCCCAGAACACTAAGACAGATCAACCCACAAAGTCCTACTTCACTGGACAACAGGACACACTGTGAGAAAAAGAGTTCTTATGAAATCCTCCTGCCTCAGTCTCCCCAGTAGCTGGTCTGACAGACATCTTCCACCTGATCATGGCTACCATGTGTTTAATGACAGTGGGGCTGGAAGTGAGGTGAACAGTGTTACTGAGGGGGCAGAGGTTAGATGCTCACAACAGAGAAAAATAATGACAAATGTACATTGATCCCCTATTGCTACCCAACTACAAATAACAAGAAAACCCCAACACTGACCAGATCACAGAAATCAACCCATACTCACACCTATGGTTGACTCTACATGTCTGTCACATCTAAAGCTAACAACAAAATGAACTGTTGACCATTCCAGGCCCCACAGCCAGTGACGTGCATCCTGCGGCTGGCTGTATGGCAGCATCCTCTGCTTTGTGCTGAGAGCTTTCTCCTTTTCTGCTCTCATTCCAGCACAATGCCTTCAGGTCTGTCTAAGTAATGTAATTTACTCGAGTGGAATTCCCTTGGTAGCCCGTATAGCACTTGGTGACAGTGTCATTTATACTCTGGTGTCACGGCCTGACACTGATACATTGGCCTTCCTCGCTCATTCACAGCAGAGCATGCAATTTCACCTTCCGCCATGCCCTTCTGCAGCGCACATGAACAAATGTGCTCTATTCAGCCCTAATTACAAGCCTTGGTTGAAATGCTCTCATTAGATTTATATTTCATACTCCAAATGTCAATCTTATTGAAAATTTCAGTTTTTCTGAGGATTTATCCATTAGCCATAAACGCCAAAGCATTTCATGACTGAGAGCATTAAACTACCAACGCGGACATGCACTTAAAATACATCATTAGAGTAAATCTCCATTGCAAATTCTTTATATTATTCAGCCAAAGGAATAATGGGCCCAGCCTGGCCACTACCCTCAAACTGCACATGAAGAACGGGTTAAAACCACTGCTATGTAAAGAAGAAGAGTGTATCAACGGGATGAATTTCAGAGTCTTTGTCAATCCTCCCAAAGATGAGGTAGAAAATCACAGCCAGAGTCTAATTTATCACCTTCTCCAGTCTATAATTCTCATAGAAGCTTCAGTGGCAAAGTGCAGGGAGGCTGGTAAAGATAATGGTATGCCTGTGTACATGTGTGTGCATGTGTGCGTGTGTGTGCCTGTGTACATGTGTGTGCATGTGTGCATGTGTGTGCATGTGGGTCCGTGTGTGCATGCGTGCTGAAGCTGTGCTGTAATGCCAGGAACTCTAAAAGTCACCTGGAAGGATCTGCTCTGAGTAAAAGGATTCTTCCATTTTCTTAAGAGAAAAACAAAACCATACATAGCACAGTCTGGATACAATGTGGGAGACAGGATATGGCTCTAAGAAAAAGGCAAACTGTCCTGGTCCTTAACTGGAGGAATGTCTGTCCCCACTACAGACTGCCAGGTACTAACACTAAACCCCAGAAAATCTGCTGATTTTAACATGTATGCTACAATCAACCTTGGTACCTGGGATGGAAGAATACACATGAAAAGGGATTCTGTAGTTAAAAAAAAAAATAAAAAACCCAAACTGGCAAACCATGTTCACTGCGCACAGCGACCTATCGCTGCTTCTGCACCATGCTGTAATTTCCCAGCTTACTGCTCTCATCCATCACTCCCGTCCGGTCCCAGGTGAGGCAGAGTCACGGTACTGTCACAATTTCTCTTTTAATTTGATAAATGAGAACCAGCAGCCCAGAAGGTCACAGAGGAGGCTGAAGCAAAGTCTCATCTGAACTCTCACTGTCCAGTCCCAAGGCTCTGCAAGGGTGACCACGAGTTATGTGCTGCTTATAGCTATACCCTTATATTATGAAACAATTAATATATTTAACTTGTAATCAAAAACTTTGTTGGGAAGAAAAAGACTGAGCAGGGCAAGTATACACGGAATAGAAAATAATTTTAAAAACTATGAAATTGAACGCGCCGCTGACTGTCTTCTGCCTGTTAGCGTTGGTCATCCTAAGGATGGATCAGTACCCAGAACTGCATATGCAATGTTTTCACTAGGGAACAACACTACAATGGAAGCTAATTGCTCCTGAAATTTTTCTAGTTCCTACCTGAAATATTTAAAAGCTTGCTTGATTACGACATTAGTGCAGCTGCTTTTCCTAACGCACACCAGCAGGTACTACAACTAACACACACAAGTGTCAGAACTGAAGTATCTGTGTTTAAATGAAAAGCATAGCGTGAGGATAAAAATAACGTAATATGCCCAGTGCTAACCTACAAAGGAAGGAGTGCACACCGTGTCCATGTCATTACAAAGTAAAATAACCTGACAGGCAGCATTAGTAGGTTATTACAAAAAAGAAGAAAAGAAGAAAAAAAAAAAAAACCCTGCTCTACAAATGCCCTCACCTTCTAAATGAGGAGTGCAGAACCAGAAGTTGAGCTTTTGTATATTAAATCCTAAAATTTCTACTCTAAACATACAGAAGAACCTCAAACGCCCTGACATGCTCCGGCACACCTTCAAGATGTGGGAGCACGAATGAGAAGCAACCAGCATAGCTCACTGCGCTCGGCTCTGGCTTTGTATCTTACATCATTACCTCATCAAATCCCACAGGCACTCGATGGGGTAGGTTCTGCGCCTTTTCCCATTTTCAGATAAAGAGGCTCAGGTCTAGGGGGGGAGAAGCGCATGGGCCCAGGTCCACAGTCTCCTGGTTAAGCTTTGTGCAGGGGTCTGTCGTCTCCCACAGCTCTCGATTCAGCCGCGGTGCAGGAGGACTCATGATGCCTCATGAAGAGGGCATCTTGACTCATCTCTTTCATGGACCGCATCAAACTGAAAAGCTCGGTGCGCTTGCAGACACTCCTTCTCTGGAAATGCCACCGCTCTTCAGGCGGTGGAATGGGACAGCACCAACTCTGGGATCACTGAGGTACAAATTTCCCTGTCAACACTGCCGATGCTTCTCTTTGGCGTTTTGTCTAGCCACAAATGGAGACGTTATCACTTACTGTGGTTGCAGGAGACTCTAAAGCCAGATGAAGGGAAGTTTTTACTTGGTCAACTGCTCTTCCAACATCTGTGTTGAGGGAAAGTGTCCCAGGAGAGGTGTGTGCTGGTTCATGTTCTCCACTTTCCAACACAGCTAAGTGACCCTCTCCTCACTAGTGTATGCAGTCATAAGAAATAACTTTCTAGCAATAAGCCTTGAAGATGGATGCCGTAAAATGACCTTTGAAACTAGGCCAGTACTTTTTAGACAGAATCAAGGATCTCGTCACTTCTGTCACCAAAACAATTCGTGTACGCATGAATTATGACTTTCTTCCTTTGGAAGAGGAAAAATGACCCACTATCATGTGTAGACAAATAGAAAAAAAAACCTAGCTTGCCTTTGCTATTTAAACAGAGACATTTATTTCCTAATGTACCACTTATCAGACAGATGCAAAGATGTGGGCAGGCCAGTCATCAGAATTAACAGAATGGTTTTGCTTGCACTACACATTCTGATTTGTATGAATCTTATTTTTAGCCGTGCACAAAGGGCAATAAATGGAAAATCTTATTCTAACCGCTACTTTTCTGAGCCTCCCACACTGCTCCACCTACCGCACAGCTTCACGACTGTAAAAACCCAGCCTAGGGTTTGTCCTAACAAGGGATGCAAAGTGGCTAAAATGTGTGACACTTTTTCCAGTTACTGTTTGTACTTTCATTCTTTTTCTGTATCAGGACTTTCATGGAAAACAAGGTTGATTTATCTCTGGGCATGCTCCAAGCCTTAAGGTGGTATACGATTCAGTGCACAGACGGTTCTGCCTTAAGCCACATGCCAGATAGACCCTGGTACATAAATGTTCACCAAAAACTCTCCTGTGAATCAGGATATGTGACATTAGGACAGGTGACACCATCAACATTTTGTTTGGAAACAACAATATTTAAAAGAGTCTTCTGCTTAACAGCTATGATGTCAGAGGCCTAAAGTTATAAAACAGGTGTTGAGGAATGGCTTTCGCCAAACTTAAGCCGATAGCACTTGGCTTCCATCTGCTTTTAGCCTGCAGTGACCAGTGTTTAGCAAGAAACATCAGACCCCCATTAGCCCTTCCCTTCTCTGTAGCTTTCTGTCTGCTTTCACTACAGGTTGCCCATTCCCCAGGCAGAAGCTGATCAGGGTTGAACTATCATCCAGATGTCACGACAGAGTGAGGTAACTGATGCTCACAGACAACTCCAGCGACAGCAGTAAAACCAAACCAAACCAAACCAAACCAACCCACAATCAGAGAGGATGTCTGCTAGGGACACACAGAAAATAGAGAGATCTTTTTGATTCTAACCTCTTCTAATTCTTAAGGAAAAGTTACTAAGGTCTCAAAGTATCAATGAAAATGTCTCCTCTCCCGAACCCCTCCCAGCCCAACAGAGAAGCTATGCAGGTAGTGCTTAAGATTTTAAGTCTAGTTTGGCAAAATAATTGGCACACAAAAGAAATCAAGTGTGAGAAAGGCATCGTTACCTGTGCACTGGCTCATTATCCAGAAACTAGAGGAACCGGCCCATCATTCTCTGGTACTGAACTGACACCCTGCGGGGCTAAGACCTTCTTCTTATATTGTGGTTCTAGAACTGACGAGAAGTCTCAGAAAATCCTCCTGGGGCTTTAGTCCACTTTCGTCAGCTTCTGACTTGTATAGTAAAAACACATGGAATTAAATATTATGAAAAAGTGGGTCATACACCACTGAGAAACAACCACACCGCCCCCAAATCAGACACCAAATGACTGTGCTGTGACAGATGGGAGGGTCTGAGTACAGTGAAAGCAAAACTTGTATGTGGTGAGGCACAATTCAGTTTTCACTAGTCTGGGTTAGAGAAAGTTAATCTCCATGTCAATGACAAAGCTAAGTCACTTTTAGCATGCTCTTGAAAGCATGCTAATGGAACCAGAAATTAATATATAATGTTACCAGCGATCTGAAGGATGGTTTCTGGCTTAGCGGTGTGGTTATCCTAGCTGCAGGTGTTATGACTCAGTGAAGCCAGGCGACCAAATTGAAAACGAAGGAACCAAATTCTCATTATCAGTATTAACATCTCCGTCACCAGGGGAGGATCAAGGCACTGTTTGCCACGTCCCCACACCTGTACCCAATCAGATAGCAAACACAATTGTTATTTACTTAAGTGCTATCAATTGCTGGGTGCAGATGGTAAAATAGATCCAGTAGAATGTAAGCATTCCTTCCCTGACCACCTGACAGTCACAGAAATATTCATATCAACCTATATAGGGTTCTTGTTCCCCAAAGGACACAGAGGATCTGAAGGGATTCAAGGAAGTCTCCCCTTTAAAGGAAGCTATTGTCTTATACAGGGAAAGATAGAAATCCCGAAAGACCCATTTTGTAACCCAAATTGCATTCAGCAGCTGCTTACTAAATACTTCCTATTCTAAGGTAAGGAAGGTGGGTGGTACTACTCGAGAGCCTTAAGAACCCCCTTAAGTCACACCTGGTCTTTCTTTCTGTGTTTTAGAACCTCCTTAATCCCAGCTAAGTGTGAGGAGTCACCCCCACCCTAAGTGGAAACCCCCTCCACAGGGCAGTAAGAACTAACATTCTTGAGAGCCGAGCACCAGAGCCCATTGGTCTGAACAGACGCTGCTTTTGGGGGCTTGCGAGGGGACTAGAAGGAAAGGCTGAGGAAAAACTTTGGTTGAGAACAAGAGAAGAGAGGCACTTGGATGGAATTAGAGTTTATTGTGGGTAAAGACTGGGAAAAGGGAGCTAGCTACGTCAGCTATCCCTGTACCCACCAATTTGGCTTATCGTACATTAGGTATGGCTTTCAAAGTAACCAGACATTGTCAGTGGATCTAATACTAAAATCATTTGTACAGAGAAAATCTTTTTTTTTTTTTATGATCCCAGGAGCTGCAAAGGCTTTGCAAGTCCATCCAATATGTGTGTGTGTGTGTGTGTGTGTGTGTGTGTGTGTGTTTGTGTGTGTGTGTGTTTGTGTGTGTGTGTGTGTGTGTGTGTGTGTTTGTTAATCGAATGTAGGAATGAAAATGATGGTTGGTAGAAGTGTCCTCCTGATACTGGTGAGTTCACACGTTTCTGTAAAAGCTGAGTAATGAACCTTGGAGGTAAAACATGAAAGAGGAGCTTCTCTGTCCTATAAAATGATGTCGGATCGGTGCTGCTATTTCCAAGTGCCATCGAGATCTTCAGTACAATCAGTGCAGAGCACTGCTTTTGAATGTAGAATTCTTGGATAAAAACAGTTTGGAAAAACACACTAAAGTACCCGCTATAGGTAAGTTGTATCTTTGTAGCTAAATTAGAGGGAACATTTGTGTTTATTCTTTTACGTGACTTTGCAGGTTATGTAGAATAACATGTATGTAATGAAAATTCAGACCCCTTACAGAAGATGACATTATTCAGTGTGTGCGGGCTGTGTAAATGCACACTGAGGCCCACCTGGTAAAACTGGCAGACACACTTCTCAAAGCAAACCTGCTGTTAAGTGAACCATGGCTTTACTTTTTCAAGAAGGAATACAAAGTTACCTCTGCTTTGCCATATGGAAACAATTCTTTTGGGATTCTGACTTGTTCTAGAAATTAGAATAGTTAATACATAGGACTTATGTAATTATCTGACTTGGTGTCAACCAGGTGTAGAATACGGTAAAAATCTAGTCCCAATAGTTTCCCATCTACAACTCAGGGCTTCAATAACCCCACTAGCTTGTAGAGCTTCACAGATGATGTCCTGGGGCAGAAGAGCAGGGACATATTCAATATACCCATGCTTTGCAGTTTATGCCACCAGTGCTGCAGATACCAGGCCCTCTTGTGATTGGCTAAATGGGGGTTCCTAGAAGGGCAAGCTGCCACTTGGACCTTGATGTGAGGGTGAGGTGATCTGGAAGGGGAGTATAAAATCTGATACACCAAGATTAACATATGAATGAAGCCAGTTGGCACAGAAAGACTGGAAGCCTTTCTCCACCTGGGCTTCATCTAACAAAGAGAGCATGTGCAAAAAGAAGCCTGTGAAGTCCAATGTGGGAGCTGTGTGCTATGAAATGGCCTATAAAGGGCCATGTGCCTGTGGCCCAAATGCCTTGGGGGATTTCCTCCCAGCCCACTGACCCACCCATTGTCTGGAGAGAATACCTCTACTGACTCTCTAGACATTTTCACTATCTCTGACATCTCCTATACCGCAGTGCCACGCAATGCCAATGCTGAGCATAGAGGCTTTTACGGATCTTAAAAAGGCATGGCTTTCTCTCTTCTCCATCCTTCTCCTCCCCGACCCCCAACACTTTCTGTGATTTATAGTTTGCCTACCCAGTTGCTTTTCTCTCAAATTCTAATAAAATGCTCATCGATCTTCCTTCTGAGTCTGTTCTTAAAAAACCCAAGTGTGTGTGTGTGTGTGTGTGTGTGTGTGTGTGTGTGTGTAAGTGTGTGCCACGGTACGGGTGTGGAGGTCAGAGGGTAACTTTCAGGACTCAGTTCTCCGCTTCCACCATGCAGGTCCCAGGGATCAAACCAAGGTTGTCAGTTGGTAACTCTCTTTAACTGCTGAGCCATCTTGCTGGCCTTGAGTCCATTCTAAAAATCTTTTTATTAATGAGACCAAGAACCCACAAAAGGGAACCCTGAATTCCCCTGTAATAGTGAGAAGTGTCATTTCACTAGTGACAGGTGCAGCCACAAAGCCACTTCTCTAGCACTCAGCAGCTTGGAGACCTGGAGTAAACTGATAAAGCATTTAGGGGGCTAAGGTTATTACTTGGTAGGGCACTTTACGGTGCGCTACAGCTCAGCTTATTTGGAGACTCAGGGGAAAGCCATAATATATCAACATATATTCCCACGCTGGCAACATCACTTCCCCTGAACTACTAGCATGCATAAAAAAACCAATTTGACGGTTCCATAAATAGAATATAATTGTGAACCGAGTCTATTATAAATGATTAAATCAAATATTTTCTAAAAAACAATCAACAGAACTGGCTCCAAAATTGTGTGATGGTCCCCAATGGCCACAGAGGCTAAATATACTGGTCCACAGGGTTAGTTTAGACATTACTCCTGAGAGCAATTATGTCACAGCTTACAAATTATTTCTAAAACACTCACGTCGCCATCCCTGATCTCGAGTTGTACTTCAAAGCAATAATAATAAAAACTGCGTGATACTGGCATAGAAACAGACAGGTTGATGAATAGAATAGAATAGAATTGAAGACCCTGAAATAAACCCACACACGTAAGGGTTTAAACCCACACACTTTTGATGAAGAAGTCAAAAACATACAATAGGAAAAAGAGAACATCTTCAACAAATGGTGCTGGTCCGACTGGATGTCTGCATGTATAGAAATGCAAATAGATTCATATTTAACACCCTGCACAAAACTCAAGTCCAAGTGGATCAAAGACCTCAGGACACGCTAAATCCAATAGAGAAAGTGGAGAATAGCCTTGAACACATTAGTACAGGAGTAGACTTCCTGAACAGAACACCAATGGCACAGGCTCTAAGTCAACTAAATGAGACCTGATGAAACTGAAAAGCTTCTGTGAGGCTAAGGACACTGTCAATAGGACAAAATAGCAGCCTAAAGATTGGAAAAGGATCTTCACCTACCCTACATCTGACAGAGGGTTAATATCCAAAATATATAAAGAATTCAAGAAGCTAGACACCAATAAACCAAATAACTCAATTAAAGATGGGGTACAGAGCTAGACAGAGAATTCTCAACAGAGCAATCGTTAATGTCTGAGAAGCACTTGGAGACAAGTTCAACTTCCTTAGTCATTAGTAAAACGCAAATCAAAATGACCCTGAGACTCCATCTTACACCCGTCAGAATGGCTAAAATCAAAAACTCAAGCCACTGTACGTGCTGGAGAGGATGTGGAACGAGAACACTCCTCCATTACTGGTGGGAGTGCAAACCTTTAAAACCACTTTGGAAATCAATGTGGCAGTTTCTCAGAAAACCGGGAATAGCTCTACCATGAGACCTAGGTAGACCACTCCTAGGCGTATACTCAGAAGGTGCTCCACCATCCCACGAAGACACTTGTTCAACCATGTTCTTAGCAGCTTTACTTTTTCATAATAGCCAGAAACTGGAAACAACTTAGATTACCCTCAACTGAAGAATAAAGAAACTGTGATACATCTACACAATGGAATACTTATTCAGCTATTAAAAACAAAGACATCATGATTTCTGCAAATGGATGAAACTTGAGAATATCATCTTGAGTGAGGTAACTCTGAGCCAGAAAAACACTGATGGCATGCACGCAAGTATAAGTGGACATCAGCCATAAAGTACAGGATAACCATGCTACAATCCACAGTAATAAGGAGGTCCCAAGGGAGGATGCACCGATCTCACTCAGAAGGGGAAACTAAATAGTCATGGAAGGTGGATGGAGATGGGGTGAGGAGAACGGGAATGGCATAGAGATCAGGTGTGCGAAGTGGGGGACTGTAGAGGGCTGGAGGTGAGAATGGAAATCAGTGGGGGACATCTCTGGGACTCTTGGAAGCTTGGAATAGGAAAGGATATGAGGAGTGCATGAAGGTGATCCTAGCTGAGATTCCTACTAGAAGGGGATATAGAGACTGAAGTGGCCACCTCCTGTAGCTAGGCTGGACTTCCAGAGGAGGGAGGGGGGCATCAATCCACCCACAAAACCTTCAACTCAAAATCTGTCTTGCGTATAAGATGTGCAGGGATAAAGATGGAGCAGAGACTGGGGGAACAGCCAACCAATGACTGCCCCAACTTAAGACACAACCCATGTAGGACAGCCAGCCCCTGACACTATTAATGACACTCTGCTATGCTTGCAGATAGCAACCTAGCATGACTGTCTCCTGAGAGGCTTCATCCAGGAGAGACCCACAGCCAAACATCAGGGGCCGGACCTAGATCCCTGACACATTTGTGGCAAGTGTGCAGCTTGATCTTCATATGGGCACTCTAACAAGTGGAGCAGGGCTGTCTCAGTCTGTGTTCCCTGCCACTGGATCCCATTCCCTCTGTCTGGACTGCCTGGTTGAGCCTCAGTGGGGGAGGATGTGTTTTGTCCTGCTGGGACTAGACTTCCCAGGATAGGGTACTCAAGGGGAGCTCTCCTTCTCTGAGGATAAGGGGAGGGGTAGATGGGGGGGGAGGGATTTTTAAGGGTGGGACTGGGAGGAGAGGAGGGAGGGGGCCTGTGACTGAGATATAAAATGAATAAAAAATTATTGAAAAAAAAAAAAAGGTAGCAGGATGAGAGAGCGGTGTAAAATGGCGCTGCAGCCTCTCAAGCTGGGACTTTGCTATCAAGGACCAGCATTCTTGAAAGAAAGACAGCTCTGCTGTATAGCTGTTTGTTTGTTTGTTTTTAAAAATTATGTTAGACTGTAACATAAGAGACTGTCTTAATTATTTTTAAATGCACAGTTTGGTGATATTTAAGAACACATACTTTATCATGTAACTAACATTACCACCACCTACCAAAATATAACCTTTCCAGTTCACACACTGTACCCACTGACCAATACACACCACTCCTCTGCCCTCCTGCTGGCAGGCACTATTCTCCCTATGGATTCTATGAGACTGACAACCACAGGTACCTCCCATGAGCAATGACACTAAGTATGTCTGGCCTATTTCATTTAGCATAACATAGCCGGGTGGCAATTACAGTATTAACAGTGGCCATTCTCAATTTTAATAATAATAATAATACTAAAAGAATCGCAAATCCCAAGTGCTACTTTGCATGACAACATTTACCACATCCAAGAAAAATATTATGAATTGTAGTGCCTTACCACAAATTTAAAATGCTCAGCGATTTCTCAGGCATTTCCTAGACAGGACAGTATCACCATTACAATTTTATATTCACATGTATTTAATGAAATGAAAGAAAAGTACTTAAATGTCTACATTGAAGGCTTGGAAATGTACAGCATGCTCACAGGCATGTGTGAGCATCTGTATGTCCACTCGCTTATATCCAAGTGAGGATCTGCTTAGCCAAACTCTTCATGGTTTTCGGTCAGTTCAGGGTAAGCTGTCTTTGTTTTTTGGCACTTAAGTAGTTAGACTTTTGGAAGCTAACATGGTAACAAGCTGACCTCAACATACAAAAACCCATACAAACTGGGCCTTGCTCACCGATTACTTCCTGGAGGTGTACCTCCCTTGATGTGCCTCTTGTAAATGAATTACATTTCGGTGTACCAGGGAGGGATGGTATTGTGACGATTCCCTTTGAAAAAGAGCAACGGATTCTCCTTTTGACATCAAACATGGTGTGCACACCTGTCAAGGGACTCTGGCCCCTGCTTCAAGCTAATAGCTGCACCATTCCATTGTTCTGACCTTCTAAAGGCCAAGGCAAAGAATGTCCAGGACTATAGGAGGAAAGCTGGTGTGTAACCTGCTGAACCTCTGAGTTGAAGCTGCCATGGCAGACCCCAGAGCTGTTTTCTGAGGTTCGTGTCAATGAGGTAAGTACAGGTTCAACCTCTTAATGTATCCAGTATGAAAGCATATAGTTTCCCGCCTTTGCCACTCACTCCTCTAACACATTTGTGTTAAAGTGGTGATTCTCAAAGTGAGGGCCTTGGAGCAGCAACATCAGCACCACTTGGAAGCTGTTAGTAATCAGATTGCTGGCTGGTACCAAATCTACTGTCTCAAAACTGCCCGTGTGACTCCGACGAAAGCTAAAGCTTAAGAACCACCCGGGAAAGGAAGTACTGATACTGGGATTCCAGCCCTGTCTCTTGCCCTATTTACATGCCTCATGATGCTTTCTTAAAGTTAACTTTTGTGTGCTTGGATTATTGATATTATCGCCTCATATTTACCCTTGTTTGGTTAAAGAGAAAAAATCTTAGTAAAAACTTACATATAATTTCCCCAGGTCCTGTCCTGGCTTCGAGTCTTAGGATGCCGGGAACTGGGCAGAGGAAGAGATGAGAAGGCTACAGCAATCCATTCAGACATAGACCCCCAAACTTGGTGAGGCAATCTTGTGATAGATCAGTGAGTGTCCACCTAGACCGGAAGCAAAAGCCCATTAGCAGAGTAAGTGTTGCACATGGTGTCTGCACCTCACAACCTCTACTTGCCTTTGAGAACAACACAGTACTTCATGGTAGTTCTGGTGTTCCTCTCCACTGAGCTACGTCAACAGAATAAGACAATCCCCCACTAGGTACCAATATCTGAGCTCTATTCAGGCAGAAGACCTCCTCTCCAGGTGTTTCCTGCAGAGGTGTGCCCTTGAACCCACACAGCTTGGAGGTGGCTATGATCCAGTTATCCTGATCTCTCCTGTTCCATCTCAGAAAGTGTCCTTCAACAAATTCAAATGCCTGCGTGGTGGTCCTAAGTCGAAGAGGTTCTAGATTAGCCTGTAAATTCTGACTGACAGCGATGCCTCAAAAGCATTCATTTTCAAATCCATATGATTGGGTTGGCTTTAGCCCTACCTTATGTCCTCATATCAAGTTTTCACTCATAAAATTAGACATCTCTTCTCTGATGATAAGTTAATGTTTGTAAAAGTATATAAGGAAAAAATAATGAACAGTGGTAACCTCGACTAATAGACAGCTAAGGATGTTTTGTTGTTGAAGCTCTCTGTCCCTTCATTGTAACTTCTGGGGTTGAATACACCACACACACATGCACACGCACACACATGTACACATACTTCATGACCTGAAAAGTACTGGATTTAAAATTGGATTGTGGACCAGTATTCCTTTTGATACACAAACATAGAGATTTTTTATTTAATTATGAAAAAAAAGTGTTACATGAGAGAGAGCATGTCCCAACGTTGCTACAATTATTAAAAACACACTTTTGAATCTCTCCGTAGTATTATAATATTTCATAGAAACACTAACTATTTCTCTCAAATGAGGACTTATCAGTTGTTTTCCTTAGTTGTCACTGGAGGCGACACTGAGGGTCACCTGAGTGTCAGGCTGCCTGAGTTTCTGACCAATTCTTGGGACCCTAGAAAGATAACGACCAAGCTGATAATGTGAGCTTCAAGGATGTCCTCACAAGTTTTTCTTTATTTTCTTTTGAGATTTTATATATTTTTTATTTTATGTGTATGAGTGTTTGCTTGAATGTATATCTTTGCACCATGTGCAGGTAGCCCTCTTGTATACAGTGCCTGTGTGAGCCAAAGAATGGTGTCAGATCCCCTGAGACGAGACTTACAGATGGTTGGGAGCCTCCAAGTGGGTGCTGGGAACTGAAGCTGGGTCCTTTGGATACAGAACCAGTGTTTTTGTTTTGTTCCCTAAAAAATGATCGGTTTTTTTAAAAATTAAGATTATAACTACAACATGTCTTCCTTCTTTTTCCTTCCTCCATAGCCTTCTGCACACCCTTCCAAAAATCTTCAAATTCATGACCTCCCTTTTCACTAAATGTTATTGCATGCATATGTGTGTATGTATATACATATAGATCCCTAAATATAACCCATTCTGTCAGCCTAATGGTACCTGTATACATGTTTTCAGGGCTGTCCTTTTGGGACTTGAAAACCAATTGGTGTGCTCCTCCCTGTGGAGGAACATCCCTCCTGCTCCCCGTGTTCCCGGAACAGAATAACTCTATTCTTATCTATAAACTCAACTTCTGAGTCCAGCACATACAATAACACAGCTGAGATATGAGGAATCTGGGTGTGAGCACTTTCGATTTTATTTTGAGAGTGAACTAAATTCATCTTTCCCAGCAATCTTACATAAAAGTCTGGGTTGTCCTATCACAATGATTTAAAAAAAAAAAGGACAAAAAGAACAAAGATGTATCAAGAAGTGGATTATTTGTTCACTGTGACTTCATTATAATTCGGGGAACACTGCTTTGCTAATTAGGAGCCTAAGAGGGTAGAGTGGCTTATAAAGGTTTGTCCTTTGTCGAGGCCAGGTACATAGTTAGTTCTGTGAGTTCACCAAGCTTATAGGGTGTACAAATGAAGAGGTGATCCACAAAGAGCAGACTTTGTTTCTTCTAATTGCTTGGGAGGAAAGAGAGGAAATAAAAAAATTGCCACTAGTAACAGGAACACTTAGCAGAAGCTCCTCGGATGCTGAAACTGTACAACTAGCATTTGCAAAGCTAATTACAAATCTGGATTCTCTCATTTTAAAAATATACTTCAAAGCCGCCCATGCTGAACCAAAGTCTGTGCAACTGGCAGATTATCAAAGTGTAAAAAAAAAATTGCACCACTCGAGCAAAGCAATAACTTTCAATATCGCTAACTCCTGAACTGCAAAATGCCACAGGCCCAAAACTAGCAATGCCACATGGTTGTATTATCGTACATTTACAAGAGTTTATTGTCCCCAAGTCCAAAGAGAAACAGCCCTCTGTGCCACAATGGCTGCATTATGTGGGACAGGTGCTCTGCCTCTGAGCCTAATTCTCCACACAGGTTCTTCTTAGGATTAAATGAGGTGGAAAAAATATATATGTATATGAATATATGTGAACATGTGGGGATTTTTTTGGGTTTTTCAAATTATACATACATTTAACATTAAAAACCATCTTGCTTTTTATTAACAATGTTGCCAGGCATTAAGGTTAATAATTTCCATTTTACAGTGAAAGAAAGACAGAGAAGGAGGTAGCCAGTAAATGACTGAATAAATAAATACCAGAAGTCGTGTTGTATTTCTTACTGGGTCACAAACTAGCTCAGTGACTCTCTGGGTCATGGGATGATGTCTGAGGTCTTGTTGAGGCTGATAGTTCTGTCATTTGGGACATGGCCATAACAGTGGTATGTGAGCCTACGGAATGATCCTTAGAAAGTGACATCTCCTCAAAGTCAAGGCACCATGACACCTAAAGCACCAGCCACCAATCTGAGGTCCGCAGTGTTGGGGCAACATTCCTGATGGCCCTGTTACCCTCCAGAATGGGACAGACATTAACTTCCTCATTTTATATTGACTGAAGAAAGGGCTGGGAACCTTAGGGAAACAGCCAGTGCCCCTAAAGCCTCAGAAGATAGTGGAGAGACTAGAGCAGAGTCTTTGATAACTCTGGCACTTTATTACTTCAACAACTGGTATAGCCAAGCAAAATTTTATTGGTGTCTTGCTAGCAATCTAAATGCTATTTGACCATAGTCTCAAGCAGCTATGTAAATAGGTTATTTGTGTTAACTATATGCTATGGTCACTAGGGATGTTCTTAAAAGTCCCGGGGCCACTACTCTAGGTCTCTATGATAATGGAGACCTCAGCATTCGCAAGCACAGCACAGCAGCCTCAGTGTGGAGACCCAGTGCCTGGAGTCTACCTGCGAAGGACGAGCAATTGACTTTAAATTAAGTTTAAATTTAAATAGCTAAATGTGGATAGTGGACAACGCAACTATAGGCCATTGCTTTTTTGGAGGTCTTCCAGGCCCAGTGGCCCACAGGATAGCATATAACACCTCCATTCAGCCAGTAAGCTCTCTGAACTGTCCTGGCCGCTCAGAAACAATGGTGTATAAGAGAATGCTGAATGCTTCCTGACTCGATGGCATTTTCTAACTAGATTGGTTTCTGAAGAGTCCACAGACAAAGTGGCTCGCTCACTGGACAGTTCTTGGGAAAGGGCAGGTGATGTGCTGTGTTACAGTTATACCAAGCATGACAACACTGCTTTTTCATTTCTTCATATTTACTGTTAAGAGAAGCTGGGGGGGGGGGGGGGAGGAAGTGCAGAAGTCGACACGTGATTGGTTTCTATTCATTCATTTCCAAATAAAGTAGCATACTGCAAACGTGGGAAATTATCTGTCTATAATTCCCTCTTGCATAATCTTAAATTTACTTAAAAGAAAGAGTCGGCAGGACCTGCATTTCTAAGGTAGGAAGCGTGAATGGTATTTAATTACATAAACAGTCATAAAAATGTTCAAGAGGGTCTCCAGCTGTAAACAGTGGGCAGGGGAACATTTGTACCAATTAGCTATGAAATGATTTGGTTTTCTGGAAAGTTGTATAGGCAAGGCTGATTGCGTTCTTTATCCCCGACAGCTTAACTCTTAGCTGAGATGGTCTTAGTGGGCTTAATAGGATATGATGAGCTACTTTACCCAGGAGACAGCAGGTGGAGGCATTTGCACCCACACATAGATCTCATACAAGCAGAATCACTTCTTCCAAACAGAAAGGTAGCTCTGGGCTTGTCTCACTTCCAGCACTGATCCTCCGCTGTCTACCTGAGGTTAATTTCTTCCCCTAATTGCTTCTTCCCACCTTCCCAGGATGCAGGGTAACACAAAGAACAGAAAATAAAGTATTCAGAACATCAGTCCATGTCTGTGTTGAGCCTGAATGCACACTGGCTAACAACCACACATGGTGGCACCATGGCTTAGGATTAAGAATTTCTGAGCTCATTCTCTCTCTTTTATCAATGTTAACTCAGGAAGTGGAAGACACACTCCATAAAACAGCAGGAGTTTCTCAGCAGAGATACTGCATGGAAAGGTCAAGGTGAGTTTTCTAGGTTCAGGATACCACTTCTGTCCAAAAATCAGCTTACTGGTTTTTAGGGTTAATACTGAGACTCATCCCCATTTATGTGGGGACATTCCCACTTCTGGATTAAGTGCCTAGAGAATGGACAGTGGTCAGAAAGCAAAACTAAGTTCAAAGCTTAATTCCAAAAATAAATATTACATTTAGAGACTATTTTCTATTAAGCAAGGTCAACTTCAAATGTTCTGCACATCACAGATGAGAAAATTTTCTGCCAAAATATCAGTTATAGGTTCACTGACAAACATGTTTGGAGTGGTTCTAAAGTCCTTACTCGAACCAAGAAGGACTAAATGGGGCCAGCATTTTGTGGCCAGAAAAGCATAAAAAAGCAATAGATTAACTTGGTATTAAATTTTGGAAGTATGAATTAAAAACTATCTTTCAAACAGAATTTAGACATCCACCTATGAGAAGATATTTGGATTGCAGATCTTGGGACTTTGTATCTTCTACTGCCCTGGGAAAGCAACCCAAGGAAACACGCCCTGTGATGCAAAAATGGGGAAGACATAAAGGCACCTCAGTAGGATGGAGAAAGTGAACTAAGATTAAACACACACACACACACACACACACACACACACACACAGAAACACACACACAGACACACACAGAGGTACAACACAGAAAACCACACACACACACACACACACACACACACACACACACACACACACACACAAACACAGGTGCACACGCATACCCCTAGAGAGATGCCACTTACACACTTCAGGTGCTGGACCTGTTCTGTTTGTGGAACTGCATCTGGGAAGCAGTTGCTGGGATACAGTATTCAGACCATCGGTCCATCTCTTGCTGAGCCTGAATTCACACTAGCTAACAATCAAGGATGGTGTTTATGTTCCCAGATAAAGCAAAATTCAGATTTTATCCATTCTATCCTAAAAGAGGTCGCAACCTGAACTATTTGTCACTAAGCCATTTGAAAAAAAAAAAAAAGAGTTATAAGAAAAAAGAAATAACCAAAAAGAAATGTGTGAAAACTAGCTAACCTGAACTAATTTCTAGACTTCCATGGACTCTATAACTAACAGACACCAGTTTGTGGGTGCAGCATCTGTATAAGCAGTGTGATTTCCCTTTACTGAAAACTTCGATTAGGGACTAAGCTAGGGAATTTACAGTGTTATTAGCCCATTTGGTGGATTAAAGGAGCTTGGCTCGGACACTCAAAGCCTTACCTAAAGTCACGCTGCTGGATAAAGGGACTACTCATGCTGACCCAAGGAAACAGCCATCCCTTTCCTTTACGTCAGTCTTCACTACCACTTGGAGAGAGTACGTTCCCCTCCTCGAAGGACGGATGTTCACTTTTTCTGTGCACTTGGTAAAACAACAAAGCGGCAGGTGCTGTGGCAGTTTGTACAAGCCGATTGCTTAGTTTGTTAGGGCGCATGCGTTGTGAAGCACATCACAACTTATAGGTGTGTTTCCACCCCCTTCCCCTTCTGTTGTAGTTTCTTTCAAAAAAAGCATTATCACCATCTTGTCAGAGTTCCTTCTAGGAGTAACTGTAAGCATATGGTCCGTGGTTGCTGGATATCACAAGGAAAACCCACAATAGCAATCTCTTCCTGAGTTCCAGTCTCCGAAGAGGATCATCAGCCCTGGCAACGCCCACTCAGAAAACATCCACAGACTTGGTTCTCAAACGGCATTGAGGTATTAGTGCCCATGTGACTTCCAGGATAATATAACATATAGCTAGGGCTCGAGTTTACTGTGGGATGCAAGCAGGCACACCCTTTAGGGGCTTCTGTTAACTCAGTGAAGAATGCTTTTTCTTGGATCTTGGATGGACATCAACATGTCTTAACTCTTCCTCCTAGCTTGAGTACTCGGTCAAGCTGTAGAGATCTCTCTGCCTCCTTCTAAGATTTCCAGTCTTCTAAGATCTCTGCTAGTTTTCCTCTACAAGTCAACAGATCCTGCAAAGTTCTGCCCCTTTCTTTAGAGCCACACAGCCTCTCAGCTGCATCTGCAGATTGACTTACTTCGTGCCATCCAGGCTACACAGTTGCAGATGCTGATCCCACACTCACAAGTCAGTGTGTTTCTGAGCTGACCCTGTAGGGAGATGCTGGGGTCCACACAAGGATGGTGCCTGAAGTGAGGGAAGGCTACAAGAAGTCTTGCCGAGAGCCTTAAAGACAAGAGAGGTGAGGGGCAGGTAAGGGAGGTGTGAGGCATCATGTCAACAGAAGATGCTATCGTGGATCCAATTGCTCCCGCAGAAAACCCATGAATCATCTTTGCTTCTCACTAATGTCTAGGCCCTCAGTACAGGCTGTCAGTTCTATGTTCACGTTATGTCTTACATCAATCTACTCCTCGATTCGATTTTGTCACCTGTGATTTCTCACCTGGCTTGTTATTGCTACTGACACAGAAACTGGCCTGCCCTTTTTCTATCTTTCCTGGCTGGAAGGGTCCTCAGGATCTCTCTGGGTTAGACTGGTTACTGAAAAGATTCTGAACTCATAGTTCTCATGCACAGAATTCTTTTCACATAAGGTAAATGGACCTTCACTTTGTATTATCTTATCTATGTTTTTGTTATAATTAAGTATCTACAGTTTATAATTGACCATTTTCATCCCTTTAGATAAACAGTTTACTGGTTGTAAGTGCGTATTTGGTTGAGAAACCATTGCCACTATCTATCTAATGTAATGAAAGGGAATTAATGATGAAGATCAAAAATAAGACGTAAAGCAAGCCTGAAGGGAAAGGCACTTCGGGGGCTGTGCTTCATTTTATATAGAATCTTTCCTATAGGTCAGGATCTCCAGGACATACCCTTCGTTGTTTTTCCATATTTGACACCAGAGCTCTAGAACTCTGATTTCCATATGAAAAAGGACCTTTGGATATTTTTCTAAGTCATATACTGGTTATAACCACATACACAAGCATCAAGGAACCCCGAACATCTCAGCCTTCTTGGTCTCTGCTATCAAAGGATGGCTGAAGGGACATTTCTTGGAAAGACGACTTGTGTTCTCAATATGCCTCATCTTGACGGAGCTGGTTTGTCACTCATTTGTTTCTAAGCAGGGTTTCCAAGTGTTGGCAAAGACCATAAAGAACACCCTTAGCCATTCAGTATTTAGTTGAACTCCACAATATATATTTTCTTCCTTTCTTGGTTTAATGACCTCAAACTACTAACATCCTGCCTTTTCTAATCCCCTAACAAGTCCTATCAAATGCCAGGGCAGAATCAAACTGCCCTGCAGGCAGTGAGATCATGCACTAAGAATTCATTTTTAGTCCAAAACTTGGGAGTGCCAGACCACTTAGTGCAATGTATCACACAGCCAGAAAATTAGCCTGGCACTCGAAATAATGTTTTAACATTTCTCCTATCAAAGGTCCTTTTACAACCTGATGACTCTTTCCTCGGAAAAAAATTAACACACACAAAACCGCTCCATGTGGTAATCAAAGGTTCAAGGACCTTTTCAAGTCTATTAAGGTTCCTCTATGCATCTGTGAACTCCAGATTAAAATCTCCTGTAAAAGAACGAGAGTTCATGTTGTTCCCAGGCCCCAGCACTGGACCTAAGGCCCTGGGCATCTCAGGGTGATTTCCTCTGGTGCTGTTTGCCTCAGCACTGGTTTGGCTTTACGGACATCACCACCTGGCTTCTGGTCAAGCCTATTGTTAACATGGCTGCAGCAAGTTAGTTGACAGTGTTGGAAACACCCACTCCTCTGGCTAGTCTCTGCTGTGGTGGTCTATTTGATGTTCTGTAGGTACTACAGTCATCTTAGATCCCACTAAACTTCCTGTTGATTTTTTTCTGACGTTGATTCTCTCCACCACTTACACCACTGAGAAACTTGAACCAAATTAAAACAAACAAACAAACAAACAAACAAATAGTACCAACCTCCCCCTTTGAATTTAATTTTTATGTTTTCTGCTCTAAAACATTTAGTCTTATATATGTTGCTTCTTGGGAGTAAGGCATCTGCTCACTCTGACCACCATGTGTGGCTCTCTTTCCTCAGTCTGTGCCAGGGTTTCTGCTCTCGAAGCAAGGGGGTGAAGCAGATAGAGAATTGGCCAATTGGGAGATCAGTTAACCAACAGCTCACTTTCTGGAGATGAACAGACGTGAGAGGGCCGATCTTTACTTATAGGACATATGTACACCTTCTAGGATCAGAGTGCAGCCTGTCAAGGGTGGTGGCCATTTTTTTCCTTTCTAATTCTCCACAGATGAGTCTCAGTGCCTTTCAGAAATGACCTCTACTATTTTGGAAGCCAAGCCTAGTTATGAACAGTTTTAATTATTTTTAAAACAGGTTTATTGAGATATAATTCATATGCTGTGAAATTCACAACTTTGACCTATACGATCCAGTGTTTTTTAAAGCATATCCAGAGTGTGTAACCCTCACTACTATTTAATATCAGATATCTTAATATTTATTACACCCAAAAGAAACTCTATAGCTATAAGTTATCTTTTCTTACTCCTGTTCCAGCCTTTGGTAAGCAGTAAGCTAGCTTCTGTCCCTACATACTTAACTATTCTACATATTCCATATACATGGTACTGTATGCTATGTGGCATTTTGTGCTTGGTTTACTTTTACTTATTGTGGTGCTTTCAAGGTTCACCTGGGATGCAGCATGCAACAGTTCTTCATTACCTTTAATAACTAAATGATAATCTGTTGAATGCAGGTGTGATGGTATATCAAATTCTCGTTTAAACTAGAAATGTTCCTCATAGCCTTAGGCATTGGAGTGCTTGATCCCAATTGCTGGTTCTATTTACAGAGACTTAGAAAGTTTAGCCTTCTTGGAGGGGAATATCACTGGAGGTGAGCTATTTCTAGTTTACTCTCTCAGCTTTGTGCTTGCTGGTCAAAATGCGAGCATTCAGCTTCGTGCTCCAGCTGCCATGTCTACTGCTTGCTCCCAGGTTTCTTCACCATGATACTCTTAACCTTCTAGAAACTAAGTCCAAGTAAACTCCTTCTTCAATAAATTGCCTTGATCATGGTGTCTGATATTATCAAGGAAACAGAAAAGTACCTATAATAGTGTGCTACAGTTTACACTAGGTCATCTCTCAAGGCTCACAGGCTGAAGGGTTGGTCTCCACTGTGGCAGTGTTCAGAGGTAATTGGATCATGAAGGTTCTAATCTCAACAGTGGATGGACCCATGGGTGTGTTTATAGCTGAGAATCACTGGGAGTTGGTGGAAACTGTAGAAGGTGGGACACAGAGGAAACAGATCGCCAGAACCATGCATGGCTCCTTCCTCTCTTTCTTCCATTATGTCTTTTCACTACAATGTTCTGTCTAATCACAGGCCCAGAAACAAGTGACCATGGGCTGAAACTTCTGACACTGTGGGCCAAAATCTCTCTCCTTTTAGGTTGTTTTTCTACGGATTTGGCACAGTGACTGAAAGCTAACAGAATGCATATGATACGCTATTTAAACACATATCAATCAATGGATACTTGTGTTGTTTCCATGTTTGCCTATGCGACTATTGTCAATCAATGAACATTGGTGCTGTCTCTATTTTTTGCCTATGTGAATAATGTTGCTGTGAGTATTTATACAGTCATATTTGGACATGTGTTTCAAATTCTCTGGGCTGTTTGTCTGGGAACAGAGTTGCTGAAGGCAATGGCTACTTTGTGATGCTAACTTGCTAAGCCACAATATATAGGGTGAATGTAGCTTGAGAGCTTTGAAAACCCATTCTTCCTCTGAGGAGCTTACCGCTTACTTTAAGTAAAGCATATTACTGTCTAGAGTACAAATGGGATTCATTCAGTCAGCTGAAGGCCTTTCTGAGGAAGAGGGACAGCAGACTGTCTTTAGATTCAGACTGTGTTTAGATTCTAACCAGAGTTTAGATCTGTTAACTTCTATATTGTCTTAATTTTCTAGTCACCTTTCCTGTTGCCATGGTAAAATCTTCCTTCAAAAGCAAAATAAGGCTCAAAGGGTTTATTTTGGCTCACAGTTCAAGGATCCAGTCTGTCATGGTAGGCGAGTCCTACCTGTGGCAGCTGGCCACACTGCATCTGCAGTCAGGAAACAGAATGCTGACTGTTGGTGTGCAGATTGCTTTTCCCCTTTTATGCAGTCCAGGAGACCAAGCCCAGGGCATGGGTCAGCCCATACTTGGGGTGAGTCTTCCCACCTCAATTAACTTCAAGATAAACCTTCACAAGCCTGGCCAGAAGCTAACCTAATCTATACAACCCTCACAGGCATACCCACTGGCTTGTCTCACAAATGATCCTAGATTCTGTCCAGGTGATAAAACTGCCCTCCAGAGTAATCATGTGAGCCAGTTCCTCAGAACACATTTATTCTCTAGTCTTTCTTACACATGCATGCATGCACACCTCTCCCCCTTCTATTTTTCTGGAGAACTTTGATTAATTTACTGGGACATATGCTGATTCTGTAACACTTTGAGCAACTTCAAAACTGTTTTCCATGATAGTATTCCTTTACAACCGGTCAGTAGGGTCTCCACACCCCCACAGGCACTGTGCAAGTCTTTTGGACACTCATCTCACTGGGGGTAAAGTGACATCTTATCGTGATTATAATCTATATTATCCTAATGATTAGTGATGTTGATTAGTGTCTTTTCATGTACAAATTGACATTCATATGTATTCTCTGGAGAAATATTTTAACTCTTTGGTTGTTAGTTTATTTGCTTTAAGAGTATTGAATTATAAAATTATTTATATATCCTAGATACTAAACCTTTGTTAGATATGTAACTTGCACATATTTTATGTCATTCATTGGGTTTGTCTTTTTTACTTTCTTAATAGCCTTCTTTAAAAAGCACAGAAATTTATTTTTTGACTTTTATATAGTCCCCCTTACCTGTTTTTTTTTTTTTTTTTTCGTCTCCTGTGGCTCTGGAGAGAGTGTTTCATGCTCAGACTGACCTAGAACTTGCTATGTAGCTGGCTTGTACCTTGAGATCATCCCTTCTCTACCTACATACCCTGCACAGACACTGTGTTTTCTTCTAGCAGTTCTAGAGTTTCTGTGTTTGGCTATACTGAGTTAATCATTTTGTGTGTTATAAGGTAGACTACTATGCTGTCTGTTGAAGTGGCTCTGAAGTGTGTCCTAAAATAAGGAAGTGTGAGTCCTCCAACTTTGTTCTTTAAGACTGAGATATTCTGGGCCCCTTACATCTCCATACGAATTCTAAAACCAGACTGGCAATTCCTGCAAAAATAGTCAACTGGAATTTTGGTGGTGATTGCTTTGAATATGTACAGTTTGGGTAGTATTATTATCTTAGTGTGTCCTCTGATTTATGAATATTGGATGTCTTTCCATTTATTTAAGTTTTTTTTCTTTTTTTTCTTTTTTTTATTCTATTTTTTTATTTTTTATTAGATATTTTATTTACACTTCAGATGCCATCCCCTTTCCCCATTCCCCCCTTAGAAAACCCCTATCACTTGCCCCCTTTTCCGTTTTGCACATATATATTTTTTTAAAAAATGTTAATCATAGGCTTTATAAGTATGGTATTGCTCAATCAGAGGTGTAACCCACTACCCAACCTAGATATATCAACTATCTTTGACTGGTGGAGATACATGAACATCTGCCTCCCTGTCTCCCCCCTCTTTCTCTCTTTCATCACCTCGCTTCTCCTCTCTTTCTTCTTCTCCTCTTCTTACTCCTTCTCTCCCTCTCAGTACTCCTCCCACCTTAGCTCCTCCTAGATATCACCCTTCCTGTTAAAATGAAACTTTTCTCTCAAAATACAATTAGAGCTTAATTATGCCAATTTGTACCTGTGAGGTACAAGATAGTCCTCATACCCAGTCCAACATTTTGTTGACTAACCAGAACGTCTGTCGTCTCTCCTAACTATAACACTTAGTTCTGAACCTGGCTTTTTCCTTGGCTTTAGGATGAAGTCAGCTGACGACCATCCACTCAAATCTTTTCTCTCAAGGTAAATAGCCAGAATTGGCTATGAGGCTATAAGTTTTCAACCCCGTCAGAAATCCAGAATGACTAAGTTAACTATAATTGTGGGAAGCACAAAGCATAGCTTCTAAAACTTAGCCAATTTATAGAGACCTCTGAACACCTGGACACTCCCTCTACTACATAATGTTGGAGCATCTGTTCTTCTGCCTTCTGGCCCAGGATCATCTGACAGACCTTAGTGCTGCAGAATTATTAAGGGCTGATTACTCTGCCTAGGCAGATATAATTAGTCGACTGTTCTGCAAGTGTGTCCTTTTCTGGACAGTAATTTGTCTGCATATGGAAAGAGGCAATTCTTGCCTAGTGGCTGTCTCACCACAACTGGAGTAACTCCAAAGATGCTCAATTTCTTCTTAGAATTCAATATAGGAAGCTGTCAGGAGCAGACAGGTCTCTAATCAAAATGAACATTAATACAGAAATGTTTGTCATGTCAATTCTGTGGATTTCTGATGTTTTGAAAACCAACTACCCATGTAAGGTAATCTGAACTGTTGCCTGTTAACTCCACTCAGCTATTTCTAAATAAAATATAGAAAACACCCTAACAATAAACTCCCACCCATGAATTTGCTGTAGTCCCTTAACTCACAGGCTGACCATTTCAAATCAGTTAAAAAAAGTTAAAGAAGGACTGGGTCTAAGCCTTGTATTCCTAAGTGTGTTATACTGGTACAATGCCTATGAGGGTAACAATATTCATCTCACTCTTTTATCAATAAGAGGCTCGTACCAATGAAAACCTTAAAATTTGTAATCAGAGTAAATTGGTGCTGTTTAAGAATTTATATCTTCATCTTCATACTAATTATACAGATTTCTACTAATAGGTTATGGTTATGCAATAAACCCTAGCTAATCCTCTCTATTCCCACAAAACCACTACTTTTCCCTAGAAAGACAGCCCAACATTTACCACCTTAGTCCCCAAGCCCAGGGAATAGGGGCGCTGACTCTTCATTAGCTTCTTCAAGCTGACTATGGGCGTTGAGATATTAGAAGATATGTATATATATATATATATATATATATATATATACATGAATAGGGTCTCACTATATCTCAAGCTTGTCTGAAACTCTCTAACATGGATTCAAACTTGAGGTCTACCTGCCTCTGCCTCCCAAGTGCTAAGACTAAGCATCTCTGCCATCCTTGTTTTTATGTCTTAAATTTGCTCTTAAGTATTTTATTATTTTATGCTATTATAAATAGATTTTTTCATTTCATTTTTAGTATCTCATTGTTAATATATGGAAATGAAATTAATTTTTGTATGTTAACTTTTTCAATAATTCCACGTTGAATGTTCATGCTTGAGGGCAGGCACATGTCTGTACATAAGGCACACATGTGGAGACCTAAGGACAACTTCTGGAAGTTGGTTATTTCCTTCCACCATGGTTTCCAGGGATGTCACTCAGGCCTTTAGGCTTGGGTAGCAGACATGTTCACCTTCTGAGCACTCCTCTGGCTTGTGTTGTCTTTTAACCTTATGACCTTGCTGAGCTTGGTTATTAATTCAAATAGTTTCTTTTTGCATGTACAATTTTTGAGGGTAGGTTGGAGTCTTAGATAACTTTTAATATTCTAAAGCACAGGAACAGTTTAGCACAATAATCCAACTGCACTATACATACCCAAAGCTCACACTGCTTATCCCTCCCCTCACAGGGTGGTGTCCCTTCTCTGGGCAGAAAGCAGGCAACACTACTCTCTACTGACAACCTACATAAAGACTAGAGGGTAAGTCCCTGCAGTCTCAAGGCCATGGTGAACCACAAACTTCTTTCCCACAGAATGATGTTATAAAGAGAGCTGAGGTCACAGCCCCCTCATCTATTTACATGGGCATAAAAAGGTAAGGGTACCATAGAGTCTGGTCTTACCACTCACAAAGTAAAATAATTCCAGTTTCCTTCCAAGAGAAACGGTACTCTTAACTGATCTCTGATGAGCTACTCTCCTTCCTAACAACCTGGGGGCTCTGTCCCAAGGTGCCTTATTTTGAAGGGAAATCATGGTTGTTTTCACAAAAACTGCTATGCTTGATACAAATGATAATTATTTCATAGCAGACACATTTTGCCTCAGCCAGCCATCACTCAGAACTGCTTTACATCTTTGATCTGTGAGTCACTGACTTGAGAATGCAGCTGCCCAGAATACCCAGGCATATGAAAGGATCAAAATACCACACTTTGATTGATTCAGAAAGTTATTTTCCACCACAGGCAGCCTGAGAGCTTCTGCTCTGTCTCTGACTAATTGGGGATGGGTAGGAGCAGATCAAGCCACATGCTGCATACGGGAGACCATCTCTCCCCTCAGGCACAGAATCCCAGGAGTAAAGCCCTGCGCACACTCCATACCGAGATGCGTCCAGAGGATGCTTATCTGGGTGTAATCTGGGTATCAGAGTCATCTTTTGAAGGGATCCTAGAATTTCGGTTTGACAAAAATCGAAAAAACATTTTAGAAAGAAAATCGGATTTGCGTGTAAATGAAGAATATTCCTGAAAAGAAAGTCTGTTACGAAACTGAAATCTGGAGACCGCGGTAGTGCTGGTTTGAGTCACCAGTTCCCTCTACACCCTAATAATTGTCGGCTCTTTGATCACAGTGACTGCTGGGGTGATGCTTTTCTTGTTTGCTTTTTTTTTCAGTACTTCATTGTGTAAACAGGTTGTCTCACTACCGTCTTGCAAACATGTTTACATTTGGGGATCAGAGGGAACATCTGCTAGAAACAGATTTCACGCTTTTCTGTCAACTTGGGGGAAATCTGAATTGCATTTCCTGGTAATATTATTTTAAAAGCTCTTGGAGGGCTATGCGAACTTCTATCGGCAGGGCATTCGACGGCAAAGTGCGGTTGCTCTTCGAGTCTGTATCTAACACTCTGTCCTGAAAACATCCAGATGAAGTGACTATTAGCCAAAGCAGGCATCCATTAGTCTCCATTTTTCTAACTAGCAGTAGGCTGATGAGCAACAGAGAGACGATCACATACTGACCCTTCATCAGCACCTACAAAATTCTCAGGTCTCAAGGTTCTCTGGTATTATTTCCAAAAAATTAAAAAGTTACAATTCCTTGCACTGTTTTGAAATTACTTATTCTGGGGGGGGGGGGGACAAAGGGAGGAGCTGGGCGACAGTCACAGAAGCCATGAGGTTCCTTGTCCAGACTGCCTCAGAGATGTGGGCTAGGTGGTCTGTGCAGCAGAGACCGGGCAAAGCCTGAAGGAGAGGATGACAGGGGGCTTCTGGGGGAGAAAACTTCCAGACACCTATGGCACTGATACCCATCTGAGGGCATGGTGGTCTGGCCGGATGGGTTAACTCATTCTGGTCTTACAAGTCAAGGCAAAAGTGGTATAAATGTCCTGAAGGAAGAGAGGATTCAAAGAAATGTCTTCAGGCAGCGAGGCCCTTCCACCCAGGCAAGAGGGGCTCCCTCCAGTTCAGCCAGACCAGAAAGCCCCTTCACCATTGCCCTCCATGAATTCTTGATTCCTCTCTACCTCTAGTGTTCCAGAATTTTCTCCCCAAGGGATCCCAAGACAGACCTTTGAGTCTGTGGATGCCTTTCCTCAGAGTCCTTCCTCTTTGATAGGTTTATCAACCTGAAGGGCAAGCAAGCAGCCAGGGCAGCTGCCATGAGTGGTACACTGGGTGTGTGGCCTGGAAGTCCTCCAGCATGCAGGACAGCAGAGTGTGCGAAGGGGAGGAGAAGGAAGAGAAAGCGGTTGTGTATTGGTTTCCACACTACCATGTCTCTAGTTAGGACTCTAAAGGCTTGAGTATCCTAAATTCAAACCTTCTTTTCTGGCCTCTGAAAACCCTCACACCAAGGCCGAAGGACCACAGACATAGGTCAGACGATCCGTTTGTGAGATTTATTTGTAATATTTTAATATTTAATCATACGACACAGAAGCCAATCAATTGTGTTCATGCCTGAGGCTTTACGAAGGTTAGAAGCAGACATATACAAGGCCATGTACACAAAGGTCGGGCAGGGGCAGACTCAACTACATACCAGTAAACAGGCCGTAGACCCCGACCCGCTAAAGTAGAAAGGAGTTTGCCCAGCAAGGCCTCCTTCATAGGGAATACTATGCTGAACAGGGCTTAGTCAAACTTTTGTCTGTGGTTGTACTGGGAGCCAAATGTATCAGGGTCTTGTATGGGCAACACAAGGAAACTTTCATCTTAAAACCACTGTGGCCTTCACCTTTGTGGTTTCTCCCTACCTGTCCAGCAGTAGCCCCTTGAACAATCTGATAGGACCAGTGGGAACTGAACCAAGAACAGCTAGCTATGTGTAGTGAGCAAACAGTACAGCAGGCATGGAGACAGAACACCAACCATAAGGCTGAACCATAAGAAGTAATTAGGTGGCTGTACTTGGATGCATGAGTGACCCTTCTTAAAAACCCACACGACACCCCCACTCTGGAGTTTCCCAGAGTAATTTCAAACATTTGCTGCTTCCTGCTTTGCAATTCTTGTATCTATGTATGTCTGGGGGTGGCCATTCTACAGCTACCATTGAATAGGGAGAGAGGACAAGGAAAGGGTAAGTTTCCTAATGTTATTCGTCAAACTACACTTTGAAGCCCCACATTTAGACCTATGTCCTAAATTTGGGATCCAAAGCTTTGAAGTAGTTGGGCCTTGCCTACCTCAGGTTGCCCCCTGGATCACACAACAGTTTCTCTGAGTTAATAGCCTCTGCTACCGTCTCTGTCTTTTCTGTTTCTCTCACTGTTCCCTATGGGAAGAACAGATTTCAGAAGGGAAAAGAAGACAGAAGCAGGGGCTTGTGGCCTCCACCTATGCTCAATGAATTTTCCTTTTCTTTCTTGAGACAAAAATAGGACATGAGGAAGGTTCTAGTTTGAAGCTGAAGTTTCACCAAATAGCTAAAGGAGTCGATGATATTTAGCCCATAAATTTATCTCGGAGCACCAAAAGTAACACAGTATAAATACCCCTGGGCAGAGCACCCAGTGCCCCTGGGCAGAGCACATGCGTTTATCCTCACCACTTCAATCAAGTCAGCAGTCAATGACAAAGAGGCTGCACTTCCAAGAACAAATCCTACCCCCAAATGAGAGCATCTGGGGAGCTGCCTGGGACAAGTTCTATGACGGACCAAACAGCAAATGGTTGGCTCTGATTGAACATTCCCCATGAGTGGAATGGCGATACTTCCCAGACGGCCATATTCCTTCTGGACGACTTTATGCACACCATCTTGCATACATCATTGTAGAGTTTTCTCAGAGGCAAATCTGGCTCATGCTAGCCTAAAAACACGGTTCTTTCCTCCAGGGAAGACAACAAGAATGATACCCACATACGCCCTACTCAGAAGTGACCAACCATGGCAGCATGTTGTCTTTCTAAGTCTCCTGTGTGGGAGTTCCTTCCGATGCCACTCATGACACAACGGGTCCTTCCGCTATCACAGCCCTGGGCTACTGTCTTTGGAAAAGTGTAAGCTTCAAACTAAAAACAAACCATTTCAATTTAGTATTCCATTATAAGCAATGTTTACATCAAAATTCGATCTTCAACACATGTTCTACCACAGCCTTCGTCTTTAAATGCCAACCGAGATCTTGTCAGGGTTTTTGAGTGGCTCCATCCACAAGTGTAGACTGCTTGTGGATGCAACCCTCTGAAGCCCTTTCACTTGGAGCGATTTCATTCCACTCCCCACACTCTATCTGTGCCTTTCATTTTGGAAGAGGTGTACAACAGGAGGTCTTGACACATTTCTATTACCAAATGTCAACATGCTCAGCTCTAAGCTCCTCACTGGCAAAAGGAACACATGAAAGAGAATTTTACTCAAAGGATTTTTCTTTCTACGATGAAGCTACACCAGGCTTCCAAAGCACTGGGCAGTAGGGGTGAAAATGAATTGGGGAAACAATACCCTTTAGGAAGGAGGTGGCTCGGTGTATACACTGTGTGGAATCTGCTCTGCAGTTTCTGAGAGGAAACTCTGGATAATATTTACAGTTTTTATTTCTCTTTCTTACTGAGAACTCCCTAAAACTGAAGGATGTTTAATGAGGGAACAGATTTCGGATCTCTGCCCTACGCAGTGTCCGAGGACTCGAGCACGTCCTGCTCATAGTGAAACCAGACACAGTTCACTTCCTTTTTTCTTAAACCACCCCCTCACCTGGGACATGTTATGAGATGACACAGAGGTAGTCATGTGTCACTAACCTGAGATACAGCAGGTGTCTTAGTTAGGGTTACTATTGCTATGATGAAACACCACGACCAAAAGCAACTTGGGAAGGAAAGGTTTATTTGGCGTACAGTTCCACATCACTGTTTATCACTGAAGGAAGTCAGGACAGGAACTCAAGCAAGGCAGGAACAGATACAGATGCCATGGAGGGCTGCTGCTTACTAGCTTGCTCCACATGGCTTGCTCAGACTGCTTTCTTATAGAACCTGGGACCACCAGCCCATGGGTGGCCCCACTCACAATGGGTCGGCCGAAACCCAGCAATCACTAATTAAGAAAATGCCCTACAGGCTTGTCTGTGTATAGCCCGGTATTATGGAGGTGTTTTCTCAACTGAAGTTCCCTCCTCTTTGATGACTTGAACTTGTGTTAAGTGGACACACAACTAGCCAGCACAGAAGGGAACTAATGCTGATTATCATTGAATACACTATTTCAGACAAATAGTATTTTCTGGGAATGAAATACAGCCCAAATAAGCTGTTAGTTCCTAGACTCGCTTGTAGAAAATTTAAATGCTCAAACTCCAGAGCAATTTCTTCTGTTGTTGAGAGATGTGTAAGGAGAGTTGGGAAGCATCCAATCAGAGACTTGTTACTGAAAGGAAACAATCAAAGACATGACAAGGTCCTCTTTTTGTCTAACCTCAGTTTCTCTTCAGGCTTTTGGAAAGCGGCCTCGTAGGATCAGACAGAGAAGGTCAAGGCACCAACTGGTTATGAATGAACTCTCTTCCACTGCTCACAAGAAAGAAGAAGACCACAGGACCAGACATCATCTACCATTCTCACCAGACCCAAGCAAATGAAAGCAGAAAACAGACAAACCCAGAATTTAGCCCCTGGCTTGTTCACCTGAAACTCAGACTAGAATAATCCCCACATACAACATTAAAGGGTGTGCATGAGGGGTGGGGATCAGAGAGGAACTCTGGTCATCAAATCCTGCCCCTATGAATGTGTGAAGCCTCTTCTGAGATGAATGGACTTGAGTTATCTTGGCAGGGCCAGTTGGCTGAATTCCTCACATTCACCCCGACAAGTGACATCATGTATCATCATGAAGATGTTGCCCCGTGACTTTGAACCCGAACTTTGAGCTAAAACAAACCTCTCTGTCTGAAAACTGCGTTATTAACAACAGAAAATGTGTTAAGACCGTCCTGTGCTCCTTCAGGTGTCGCTGGCTCTCTTCCTTGAGGGTATCGAAATGATCTGTTCCATTCTTGGGCCTCTCTGATGTCCCTCTCCTATGTCTCTCCAGAATTAATCACTGTTCTCACTACATCTTCTCCCTTCTCCCTCATTTAAGACATCTCTTCCTAAATTTACCTTTAGTCTCTCTCTGTCTCCCTCTCTCTCTCCCTGTCCCCCTCTCTCGCCATTTCCATCAGCACATAAGCCTGTTTGACACCTTTCAACTTAAAACCCCTCTTAGCTTCCTCCAGAAGCTCACTGCTCCCCTACTCTTTCTGATGGAAAAATCCACAGAAGACTTGTATACACTTGCTGCCTTTTCCCTCCTTAATCTGTTTAAACAAGCTTTTTGTCATCAGAAAACCTGCTTTGTGTCTCCAAAGCATGCCAAGTCCACGCTCCAGTCTTCTCCTCCGACACAGCTTTGTGCATCCTTCTCCAGTCTTCTCCTCCGACACAGCTTTGTGCATCCTTCTCCAGTCTTCTCCTCCGACACAGCTTTGTGCATCCTTCTCCAGTCTTCTCCTCCGACACAGCTTTGTGCATCCTTCTCCAGTCTTCTCCTCCGACACAGCTTTGTGCATCCTTCTCCAGTCTTCTCCTCCGACACAGCTTTGTGCATCCTTCTCCAGTCTTCTCCTCCAACACAGCTTTGTGCATCCTCTGGCTTTGCTTTCCCACGCCTCGCTAGGGCTGCGCTGCCCTGGCTTCTCATCTGCCACACCTGTGCTCCTCTCCCAGCTTCTCAGCTGGCTGTTTCTCCGCTGCCATCTTTGTGTCTTAGAGTCCAGCCTCCGGCTTTTCCCACACACACTCACTCCAGGCTCCTGGCTTCTGTCACCTGGATGCTAAGGACTTCCACATTCACTAGATCTCATCTGGGCTCTTCCTCTTATCCTAAACAGTCCTGAGGTCTGTGAGTTCTAGCTACTGACACTTGGCTACATTAGGAACTAAAATAGGAATTTAACATCCAATTTCCCACTTAGCTTATGAACTAGTAACTGCATCATGCATCTCAACCACAACATGGTCCCCAAATAATTATTTTTTTCCACTTCTACCTAAACCTGATTCTCTAAAGTTGAGCTACTTATTTGTACACTCATACATTTTGATCATAGTTCCTTGGGAGAAGTATGTGAAACAAACAGGGTAGTAATATGGTGTCACCAGCTCCACTCCCATAACACAGCCCAAGCTGATTCCTTTTTTTATTCAACATTTCTCAAACACATCTGCCCAATGAAACGTACACATTTCTAAATATCAATGAAGGCACAAAACAGCTCTCGACTTTGTGATTTATATAGAGCAGTCCTTACCCACATTAAAATTAAAATAAAGATTAAATGGGATCCATTACATTGGGAATAAATCATTCTAGGCAAACATTTTATGAGAAATAACTATCTTCCAACTAGACCAGCCAAGTCTAATCTGTGTTTCTGGAAACGTCTTTGCTGCCTGTCTTAATAGAGAATTGCTAGGCTCTTACTGCTATTGCAGTCTGTGGTCATACAATGATTTGATTCAAGGATATGAAGAACATCTAGCTTTTCACAGACATATAGCTAGAAATGGGTAAAACATTTTAGTCACCTCTGACAACTAATAGTTCACATAGGAGAAATTAGAGATGCTTACATCATACTTCACTGTGTCTTCGATTCTATTTTAGAATGCAACAGGTGATGATTTTTAAAGGTGGAGCAGGAAATCCTGCATTTGTGTTTCCATCAGCTCGAAGCCTGATTGGTCTGTTCTTCACATGGAGTAGACGGTTTACCTCTACATACATCACTGGTCATCGGGCTGGCTTCTGATTGACTACATATCACATCGTCAAGATTAGACGATCTGCACTCATTAACATCACCAGGAATTTTGTCAGAAAGTTGACTTCATAAATCAGGAAACTGTCAAGTTCGCTGTGGCAGTGACATGTTTTCCAAAAATCTCAGTTTTTGTTTTAATCCTGAATTCTACCATTGCCAGCACATTCTGTAAGTTGTTTTCCTTCGAGTATCAAAATTCACTCATTTTGTAAACTCATTAATGAATATCTGTCAAGCCAGGACCTAAATCTACATGAGCAGCATTTGTCTACTAATGTTTGCTCTTTCGTAAGCCAAGCTGCTCCATGCAAAGGCAGCCCGTCTGCTGGTAATGCTGATAACAACTGCATGTGGATGCTACACCCTCGAGACAATGAACATCATCTGGATGCGGCAGAGGAACTTCATGGGTACTTTCCATTTGGTCTCACTGAATATAAAAAGACATCAGTCCAAGGGTGGAAATTTAACCAAAATAATGCAACTGTTGTTGCCTCTGAACATTCTGAAGTGACACTGGTATCCGCTGTACTGTCAGCGTGTGGTGGTGACCATTATAGCTAGGCGCCACTGCCTGCCTGCTGCTGAGACACCAGCCTTCTCATGCACCACAGCATGCACACAGGAGTATATGTGGCAATGGTGTGCAGAAGGCAAGCCACATCTGGTCTAGCTAGGAAAGAAGTTTGGCTTTGTATTCTCCCTTAAAAGGTCTGGGGATACAAGGAAGCCACAAACCACACTATGAGAATATGGGTATTGCTCCAACATCCATCTAGCCCACTACCATTTGTCCCCAAGACTCTCTGTAAAAAGCCCTTCTCAGAACAGTACAGTCATCTTTTCTCATGTTGTTGTCTTATTCAAAACCCTAACTAAATCCCCACTGCCCAAAGTCCCCGAGGTCTTTATGTGGGCATTAAGGCTCTGACCTGGCCAGTCTCCTCGTGTGTGCTGCACCATTTCTTCTCTTTTCCTCCTACAATGGTGGAGGAAAACTCTCAATCTGTGGGTTTTGACCCCTTTGGGCATAATGACTCTTTTCCAGGGGTTGGATATCAGATATCCCACATATCAGATATTTACACTATAATTAGTCACAATAGCAGATTTACAGTTATGAAGCAACAATTAAAGTAATTGTATGTTTGGGGACACCACAACATGAAGAGCTGTGTTAAAGGGTTGCAGCATTAGGAAGGTTGAGAGGCCCTGTCCTACAGTCACTTGGCGTCTTATGGATGTTCCTTAAACAGTGTCCTATGTGCTCCGGCTCCTTTTGCTTCCCTCTCTTTCTCCCCCTGCTATCTCCTAGCTCTCCTCTCTTCTTCCCTCTCATCTTTTAATTTTCCTTCTTTTCTGTTTTGTTATTTCCTTTTATAGCCCAGGTTGACCCCATACTTAAAATCTTTCTCCCGCAGCCTCTCGAGAACTGGGATTATGGGCATGAACCATTGCTCTGGCATGTACTCTCTCCTCTGCCTCATTGTGAAAGCTTCCCCCCTTAGATCTTAGCATGTTAACATCCTCATTTGAGCTGAACTCCATGTCAGACATTGCTGACCTTCTTTTGCATGCTCTCTACACACTACCCTCTTCTGGGTCACATAGCTCTATCCTGTTACCCTCATAGCATCTAAGTATACTATGTGCTAACTTGGTTTCTGATTCGTAGTCATTTTGTCTTGAGGCAGAATGTGAATCTCTACAATCTAGGAGTCAACTTGGAATGCAGCAGGTAATTTGTATTTGCTGAATGGGTTAGCCACACATGGATGTTAGGCTGCTAAAATGGCTCCCAGGACGTCTCCTTAGACATCAAAAGCTGAGCATGCTCAAGTCTTTAAAATAAAATGGCCTGGTGTCTACATGTGACTTACATACACGGTTAAGTTTACTTTATGTTTCTTCCAGATGGCCTTACTCATTATGCTTCATGTCCTATAAATGTAGCTGTTATGCTTTATTATTTAAGGAATGGTATCCCCCAAACCTATCCACTGTTCGGTACACATGGCACTATTTCCCAGTATTCTCTATCCACAGCTGAAGACTCAGCACCTGTGCATGTAGGTAAGACAAATCGCATGCTACTGTTTGCAACGTTGTCCACTAGCACATACTCTGCCTTCCCAAGCAAGTTGTAGATGACCTCACTCTACATATGCTTGCCATGATTTCACAGCCTGTCCCCAAACTGGCTCCCTGTCACCAGATTTCTTTCTTCTCCAGGAAATCTCAAATCATATAGGTAACCTTCCTACCGAGCAACTGATCACATCACTTCCCTGATTCCTGGTGGCCAAATATGGCTTCCAAGGCAGTTGGTGATTGATTGGAACACTGTTCTGTCTGAGCTTGCTTATGGCATTGCTCCCTGGTGTTCCAGCCACAGTGACCCAGTTCTTAGAAAGCACTGGACACTCTCCTTGAGATGCACTCACTGCTTTCCTGCCCCTCTGTTCAGCCCCCACTTTAGGCAGAAGAGTAGAGCTGATTTCTGATTTCTGCTATTCTGATTTTAGCTTCCTAAGCTTTACTTGAATTGTGTATCCAGACATAGCTCTCTATTTTTCCCAAGGAAAGCAAGAATAAATTTTGTTTTATTGTAAGTTTTCCCAGCTTCACTTTCTTTCTTTCTTTTTCCATTGATATTCTCTGCAGTGTCTCATTTATTAATTGCTACCTGTATTCTTTTAGGGTTCATTATGACTTATTTTTTTTTGGTAGCCATGTTTAAGTACCCATCAATTCATTAGTGTGTAAAGTTGCTAAAAGTTAAAACTAGCAGTTCAATGTAGGCTCATAAACTGCAAAGCAAAGCAACTTCCTATGAACACTCTCTAGGAGTGTCAGCAAGGGATACTGGGAGGCTCTGAGGGGTGGGGCGGTGACCTCACATGGATGACTTTTTTTCACTCTGTGGATAACACAGCGATACAACCAATCATGACATTCCATGTACAAATAAGTCCTTTAAGAACAAGGGTGAATATTTGGAAAATCACTGTGATTAAAACAACTTTTCAGGAATTCCTGTTCCTGCTTCCAATGTGTCATGGGGCTCACTAGGGGAATTTATTTCTTTGACAGACCAGCCTCACAGATAAGAATTTTGATCAATAATTTCACTCAGTCCATATGTATCTACTGACCCATATGGCATCCCACTGATGAATACACAAGAGTAACAATTAACCTTTCAATGTTCATATGTTATCATTAATTCAGAGTTGTACAGTGGATGATGAAAAAGCCTCGGTTATAGAAAGACCAAAAGGCTCTTAAGAAAAGTGGGCACAAGGCCGTCAGGATGACTCTAAAGACCTGAAGCAAAGCAGAATGAAGACACAACATGCTTTTTTATAGCAGACCAAAAACAGAAGCTACTGAGGCCAGGAAACAGTGTGAATGCTGTAGCCTAAGCTACGTTTGATTTTAGGTTCAGCCCTCTGCAGCCTCTAGGATTCTACAAAAGGTTACCAACAAACCTAAACCAAGTACTATAAAGTGGGCAGAGCTTAAGATACATGTTAAGATTAAAGGAAATAATATACATACAGTATATATATATATAGTGTATATATATATATATACACAAACATACATACATATATATGAGTCATATTTAAGTCTAGTCTCAGATATGTAGCAAATGTCTCAAGTATATTATATTAACATGTAATATGATTTAAATACAATGTAAGAAGAGCCTCACCAGACACATCCAGCATGGCTTCAGGACTGGACCTACATGGGGTGGTGATGGAATGAAGAGAAGACAGACACATAGGTATAAATGTTGGGAGTCAGTGGACTGAGCTCTCTGCTGGAGAAACCTCAGCATCACAGAAGGAGGCTTAGCATGTTTACTCTATAGTGGTGAACTGAGTAGCAGGGGTTACTACATATATACTACATATATACTACATATATCTATATTTCATACAGATAAGCAATGAGGTAGGATTTGTACCTACAGCTGAATCAGGGAGGCAAACTTAGCTAATCCTGGTAGGAGCAGACTCTGTAGCAGAGCAGTCTTCAGGCCCAAAACATCCAAGAGGAGACAGCTACAATGAATGTACTCTGCACACACTGTCAAATTTGAACTCAGACCAGAGGAAGGCTTTGCCCTGCCTCTGAATCTCGGCTTCAGCAGAGAAAAGCTTTTCTCAAGGGGGCTAAGGCTCTGGGGTCCTTGAAATGGCAGCTCATGTCAACACACACATTCATTCCTCATCCTTCCCTCATCTGAGTAAGGTTTGCTGCAACACTCACAAGGGGACCTTTCTCTACATGCTAGGGGAATGTTTGTATTTTTACCTGCCATGCACACTTGACTCTGTTAAGTGATGACGATTACATCATGACCCTTTGGGCCTCCAGTAGATCCTGTCCTGACTGCCTTTCCCTAATTAGGTTAGTTTCAATCATCAACCAAGATAAATGTAATGAGACCCAACAGTGAGAATGATTCATAAATTCTCCAAACCAATTTAAACAATAACGTCCACCATCTCATTATTTAAGCTACCACACACACTATAGGGAAGTGTTTAACAGTTCAACCTTCCATTTGATATGTAAAGCCAGTTTACCGAGTCAATTTAAAATGTAAGACCTTCAAGTTTGAACATGGTAGAATAGAGACTGGCGACAGAGACAAGTATCTAAATGTATATACCCATACACACACACACACACACACACACACACACACACACACACACACACTGGTTATTTAGTGAAAACATTCAGAATTTGATATTACCCAATAACTGCAAAGGTTGATGTAAAGATAGAATTGATATTTACAGATGGTTCTGTGAAAATATTTTCAAGTGAAATAAACATCTGCAGTGCTTAATTAACTAGGACAAACAATCTCTTAGATATAATATTTACTTACTTTGGGAAAAAAACCCTACTGACTGGGGCCTATCCAGATGATTTTGAAGCCCAAGTTTAAAACTTGCACACTTGTGTATGAGAAAAGCTAAGCTGTGCTCATCAAAGAGTGAATGTGTCAGAATCAGAGCGATGCTTGTTCTCCTTGTGGTGTTCACAGCAATCTGTCTATGATGAGATAGGTGAGTTTTCTCAGGCCTGGAGACACTGAAGGTACAGATGTCAGAAACACAGGCTGAGTCTGGCACAGTCACACACCTGTTAGGTGTATGCCCCACCCCACTGACTCATTCAACTCGGTCATCAGGTACTGAGGATATCAATGGACAGGATGGATGCCAATCGCTCTGGTTATCCATTGAGGCCTCACCCACCCTAAAAATGAAGAGAGGACCAGGAAGATAGTAATGGATTTAAGATGAAAATCATAATAATAAGGCCACAATGGTCTACGTTTTCATGGAGCAGAGAGTCTTTGGGTCTGTTATTCTCAGAACAGGAATAGAAACATCTGCCTTCTTTATTCCAGTATGGACCAAACTCTGTGTGTATCCAGAGGTATGTTGTACAAATGGAAGTGTGTGTGGGGGGGTGTAGGGGGTGGCATTGTCTTTAGGAAGAGGAAGGATGTAAATACAGAAGAAGGTGGGGGAAGGGAAAGAGGAATAGCAGGATACAAGTGATTTGTTGGAGGAAACAGGAAAAGGGAATGGGGAGAAGTAAAATCAGAAGAGGACGGTACATACAAAAATAATAAGGATGTCAGAAAAAGCCAAAGGAATCATACTATTAACTACTACCCCCCCAAAATAAAAACACCAAACACAAACTTTATGATTCACACTCATTGGCTCTTCTGATGATGTAAATATTGGCATATAGCATCCTTGGCTAAGTGGAGCCTTGCTGCAGATCATACTGTCCCAAAGTAGGCTCCTGTGTCTGGCCTACCTGTGAGCTATTGGAGTAGACAGTCTCTTAACTGATACATCTACGTCAAGCTTCTCCAGTACATCTCAGCGTTCTGCATCCCACCATAGAACATACTACAAAACTTCTGCTGGATGCTCTCAGGCTGGTCCTGGGGCACACCCACTGCTTATGGGTGAGCTACACACTTAAAAATGCCAGCATTACTTATTATTATAGTTATAGAATCTGATGAAATATTTGAGCCAGGGCAATTTGAGTTGAAAATTTACTGAAATAAAAGATATGAATGACATAAGTCATTGAAAGAAAATCTGCTATTGAATTAGAAATGAGGCAACAGTGAAAGATTAAGAAATCATTAAAAAATGGTTTTGTAGTCAGATTACATTGCAAGGGTTTTAAAAAGTCTTCCATTTAAAAAGACTCGAAGTAGAAATCTCTACTAATGTGTGCAACAGGCTTTCAAAACAGTAGACCCCAGGTCCAAGACAAGACTGGGACCTATCCAAAGGCTGTCGGATAACTATCGACTCATAATTTTCAATGAAACACATTACTTAGGCTATGCAACATGGGAGTTTTAAAAGATATCTTCGTACTACCAAGAAAATAACTGGGCCCCAGTCAGGTCATCTTAGAAAGTCGTCTTCAAACTCAACCATGAACACTGGAAATATAAGTAAATTGGAATTTCTTCTTTTTGTCCTTTCTGATTTTTAATTAAAAATTATTCTCAATGGTATTTAATTTCTTATTTTATTAAATATTTTTAATTAAAATTACACACACGCATATATAAATTTCACATATCCCAAATTAAGTAGGGTTTATATGTATTTTAAGGAAAGAAGAGGTCAAATATTTTCACTCACATACGTCTTAATAGTTAGCTATTTGGACTTTTGGTTTGAGGCTACCTACATATTAGTAAGATCAGTTTGGCTGGAGTTTAGTTTCCACAGACTTTCCAGGTAACAAAGGCTAGACCTGCCCACTGAAAGGCTGATTATGGGTCAGTGGCAGACACCCATCATGTATGAGCAGGGTTTCCTTTTACTAATCTGGTTCTCCTCTTGTATATTTTGGGAAATGACTCAAGTCTTGGCCAAGCATACCATGGCCCATTGCATTCTTTTTGTGGGGCTGTGACTCACAACACTTCCCTGGGGATGCCCAGGGTTGTGCATGACCAGACACTGGCAAGGCATTTTTGAGAAGCCTTATCCTCAACTGTAAAGACCAAGTGTGAGAAACAAATCATAGCACATGTATGATGCAAAGAAGATGAAGTGAGCTGAACTGTGCTATGAACCTTCTATCCCAAGAATACGTGTCAGTGTCTTCACTTCCAGAACATGCGATTGTGACCTTATCTGGAAATAGGGTGGCTGAAGATGTAATCGTGGGTCTCAAGAATAAATTGTCTTGGTTTATCTGTGTAGCCTAAATCCAATTACAAATGTCCTGAGATGCCAATGTCCTGATAAGATGGAGTTGGCTATGCGAATCAGGCAGCCATGGCCAATAAATACTCATATGAATACCCAATAAACACTTGCAGCAAAAGCTGCAGGAGACAAGGGATGCGTCTCTCTGAGGTCTCCAGAGAACGAGTCCTGCCGACTCCTTAATTTTAGACCTCTGGCCTTCAGAATGAAGTGAACATATTTCTGCTGTTTCAAGACACCAAGTTCATGATTTGTTACAACAGCTCTAGGAAATGGATCAGCACAACTGGACAGATTATCTGGAGATGGGTCAGAAATCCAGCACCCACGCCTTCCTCCAGAGGACGGTGAAGGGACAGTGAGGAAGGCAAAGGACGGGAGTCTCTAATGACATGCCTGTCTCAAAGCTGATGGGCGAGGAATCTGAGGGCTGGAAGTGTGTGTTAGAATCATCCACTTTTGGGACTTTTGGAAAAGCTCACTTCTTCATGTAAGGATGGTCAAATCAGAATTTCTGAGGCCAGACTTGAGAATCTGTGTAATTCTGCTGATCTGCCATCCTTAATAATGACAGGCCTAGGTGCTCTGCCATCCATGAAAACGTTCAAGAAGTAGACCTGGTACCAAAGTATAGAAATGATTGCTGAATGTATGGTCAACTCAGGTTGAACTCTATGGGTTTGGAGTATAGAGCAGGGAGACAGAGGGAGGAGGAGGAGAGAGACAGAAAATGAGAAGGACGTTAGGTACGGGGGGGGGGATCTGGGGCATTGGGGTAGGGAGTGAATATGATCAGAAACATTGTTTCAAACTCTCAATGAATTAATAAAAACAAATTATATCTGAGGTCAACTTCTAAAGTGTATTTTGTTTACATTTAAAATTTTTTTCTTAGCTTTTTAAGTTATCAAACAAAGCAATGGATTTCATTATAGTATTTTCATAATACTGTATTATCCCTCCTCCTCCAATAACCTTTAGGCCTATATTTTCAGCATGGAGGATGAAGAAGAGGAAGGGAAGTGGGAGAGGAGGTGAAGAGAACATCACCAAGGCCAAAACTTGCCTCCCTCACCGCCTGCCCCCCCAAAGAAAAGCCAATAATATTAAATAATATAGAAAGGAAAATATAAAAAATTACCAAGATTGACAACCTTGGGAAAACTTTCTACACACATTTTTAAGCATCTGTCTACACACATGAACACAATGTAATCCTACGAGCCAAGTGTGATTTGTGGACCAGCAGTATGAACAACAGGGTGTTTGTTAACAACAAATCCCGAACCTCAGGTCCACCTGCCCTGCACTATGCATGAGCACTTGGGGAGTCGCCGTGCCCTATAGCTGCAAGCACTTCTGTAACCTGCCTTTAACCATCTGTCCTTAGTGATGAGTACAGACCACCAGCATTTGGGGTCTGAGAAACCAGCCCATGTACACATATTGCATTTTGCTATGCAAGCATGGGCTTTCTCACACTTTTGCAGTTGCTAAAGCTTTCCCAATAATTCTAATCTGTGCAATTATATACTTGAAAATGACAACTAATTTATTTTTTCGCACCTCAAATTTCCCATAAATGATCACAAAGCTGAATATCCTCTTTACGTAGCTACTGGCCACCTGCATGTCTGTGAAGTATGATTTTTTTTTGTTTTGTTTTGCTTTTCGGTTGTCTAAAGTTAATAGTTATAGGAGAAGCTGTATTAACTCGAAATTTAGAAATTCAGTTTAATCACAATTAAAAGACACGAAGATGGGGAAAAAAGCAAGGAAAATTAAATGTTCCAAAAAAAAAAAAGGATAATCAAAAGATTAGTTTGTGTGTTTATTTATAGACACTGGGTACAGCAATCCAGTGATTAGGCAAATTAATGCAGCTGTGTGTGATCACAGCGATGGGATCAGCCTCCACATCCTTTTCAAATGATGCCACCTGTCATTTAAGTATTTTGCATTTGTCTTTTATGTTCCATACATTTCATGATGATTCTTACTTGAAAACACCCTCAGTTAACTCTTTGAAGGCCCTAACATGTTTCCTCCTCCTTCTCTCTTCTATAGTCAGGAATGGAGTGAACCAAGAACAATCCAGACACGGAGGAGGATGGGACTTTTGCCTCTGAAGACCACACCTCTCCACATGTCCATCTCTTAGGAAAGAGGAAAGGTCTACCCTTCCACTTCGAATCAAACTGGTTCCCTGCCAACATCATTTGACAAAGTAAGAGAGAGATGTGTGCTGGCTTAAGAGCATGTGCAGCCAGTCCCTGCCCCCGCCACAGAATGCACTCAGTCCTTACTGCCCTGTCATGTCACAGTCACAGGATCACATCTGCTGCATACACCCCATGTCACCAGTGAGTGTTTGGGGTCTTTCCTGAGGGCTCCTGGAAATATATTTCTTCTACAATAATGCTGAAGGGTTGAAGACCAACTCATTGACCCCCTGCATCCTCTCTGGACTATAGGTTACTCCTGTTTCTGGAGCATGATGTGTGCACAGTGAAAGCACGGTACCAGGCGAAGAGCAAGGAGGCAGGCTCTAGTCTCTGCTTTGTGATCTGTGAGCTACAAACAGGTTGAACATATCTCTCGTATAATACATGTCAGGCAATTAAAGAAGTGTAAAACATGAAGAACTTAAAACAAAAATGCGAAGGTGACTGCATCCAGCAGCTTTAACATAAACACAGGAAACCCACACCTCGGGAGCTCTGCAGGCTAATGCACCTACCATATCTTCTAGAAGGAGGATGGTATATTTAAGGTTTTGGTTTTTGTTGTTGTTGTTGTTGTTGTTGTTTGTAGATGTGAAAGACATGGGTAGCTCTGGACAGATCTCAAAATGTGGGTCAGAGTCATGGAAGCTCATCACTGGTGTGGCATATCTGGAAGCTGCTATCCGTCACACAGCATGCTGGAGAGAAAAGTGTTGGGCTGGTTTAGCTATTCGCCTCAATATCTAGATGGCAGACGGAGTAGAGAGAAAACGGAGAGCCCTAAACAAACAGAAACATAAAGCTACCTAAGGATACACATGGAGCTACATCAGGTACTAAGTCAGGTGAGCGACTGTTTTTAACCTTGTGGATGAAGCTCTGCAGAATACACAATGCCACAGTAACAAATTGTCAAAAACCCCATAGGCTCACTTTCAAATTAGTGTTGGACACACATTAAGTGTCTTTGTATCTTGCTCCAAGTGGTGGCTCTTTCTTTAATCAATGGACAAAAACAAACAAACAAACAAACAAAAAAAAAAAAACAAAAAAAACCCAAACAAACAAAAACCAAAAAAAACCCAAAACCAAAAACAACAGCAACAACAACAACAACAAAAAACACAAGGTGGCCCACAAATGCTAGAGCCAATTTCTAAAACAGCAAGAAGTGTCCAAAATGCCCAGAGGAACAGGCAGACTCAGCTGCACACATTCCTAATCCTCCAGTTTCTTGTGGTCAATAGAAGAAAGGAAACTGCCAAAAGATAAGCAAGGGGAGTGGCGGTGACTTTCTGTTCCTTGTATTTCAGCCAGCTTCCTCTGTGTGTGTGTGTGTGTGTGTGTGTGTGTGTGTGTGTGTGTGTGCGTGCTGCTCTGCTTCACTCCCCCCTCACGGGGAGGGGGACAGCAAGCTGTTGACAACTCCTACTGTACAGAGTTGTTCATGCTGCAAAAGTGTTTACTGCTCACAAGTGACTCTCAAAATTAATTCACAGCAGCAACACCAGAGGAAAGCTTTGACAGACCGTCTTATGTGTTGACACAGTTATAAGTTGTTGGATTAAAAAAAGCAACACACTTTCCCTCTTTTCCAGCCCAGACACACCCGAAGTGCTCCAGAGAGAGAGAGCAGGAACCATGCCTGATTTGCAAATACCATCCTGTATGTGGTGTTTGTGGCTTCAGGCATCAGAAGGATGTGGACCTCACTTTTGAGGTGAAAAAGGTTGAAGTTTGCTCCAGCCTCATTTTGAGGTCAGGGAAGCCATTTTCCCTTCAACAACCCTTCTCCCCTGGGCAAGCCTCAGGCAGCAGGTGGGAAGAGGGATGGTGCTGGCTGCTAAACCTCCTGCAGACACAGTGCCACCACAACTGCCCCCACCCCTCCCCACACATAATTCATTTCCCTTTTCCTTTCAGAAACAGCAATCCATTCCTGACAATGGCTTCAGGGAGTCTGGGGGAAGACAGGCTTTGCTTGCTCGGAAATAATTTACAGTAAAAGTAAAATCAGAAAGAATGTGGTGTGATTTAACTAACTCAAGCTACTTGAGATAATTAGAGTAAAAGAAGAAGGCAGGTGGATGGCAACTTTGGCCTAACGGGGAAGCTGCTTTGCAGACAGCCCTTTGGCCTGGCTCAGCTGCTGGCTGCACAGCGGAGGTTCTGGGCTTCAACAACTCCCACTGGGCAGCATCCTCTCCAGGAAGGAGTCAAAGGCCTTGGGAACTACGACTTTTATTAAACACAGCAAACATGCTTCCTGGTCAGAAATTGCTCGTCCCTGCAAATCTCACTAGGGCAAGGACTTACACTTACTTGAGTTGTTCATGAGTGACTGTAAGGTGTATTGAGAGCCCACCCCAGGGGACACTGGCCTCCCTTCCTTCTCAGACATGCCCCTCTTAACCATGGTCCACAAGTACCTAAGGAACTCTTCTGCCTGTGCCCCTAGGCCTGCCTGAGCCCCAGTGATTGCTTCTGCATCGGCTGATGGACTCCTGTAGCACAGAATGTGGCTTTTAACTTACACCAGTTTTATGGAAAATTTAGTTTCTTCTTACATATGAGCCCACCTTTCAAATTCATGGCCATCCGTGAAGGTTAAACTAAAGTTTAAAACATTATGTAAGTGTAAAAAAAAAAATCATATCCAGTATGACTGGAAAACAGCATTTGTGGCACTGGCTCCCTGCAGAGACAAGGGACTCACAGGAGAGACATCAGTGGGAACGTCAAGGGCACACACACAGAGCCAGCCGCCTTCAATTGTGTCTAAAAACCTCAAGCTCATCACTGCTATGCCAGCCGAGGAAAATGATTGCTCTCCAACCTGCATGGAAAATGCCAGTGCCCTTGCCGATGCTGTGCATGACCACGTCCCAGGCATGTTTCGATTAGACAATGGTGCTAGCCAGTGAGAAGTAAAGGGAGACACATAGATAGCAGTGGGAATCCGGCAGCAGAAAGAATGAATGCACAGAAGTGGCAGGTGGTAAGAGAAATTACCTAAATCTCGGACACATCCCCTAGTCAACGGGAAGAAACCATGCTTTTCTTCTGGGTAGCCGTGGTTCGTATGGCCAGCAATAGAAGGGTATGTGTGATGTTATATACACCAGCCTGACCTGTTTTTCATCCATTTCCCCAACTAAGGCAGCATGCTCCAGACTTGTCCAGGGCCCCTAAGCAGACAGAGTGTGGCTATAATCAGCTGTACTGGCACCTTTCCTCAGATAACCATTTCGGATGCGCTTGGGGGTGTCTTGGAGCCAGCAACCTTCATGTTCTGTTCTCACCACATTGCCACAGATCATGCCCCGAAACACATACCCAACATCCATTTCCATCTCTATCTGTGCAGCTACCATTTCTGTGCAGGTTTATCCTCCATGCCGCCCTTGCTTGCATCACAGATTCAGGCTGGTTGTGTGTCTCTGGTTCTCCTCATCAATCTTTCAGGGACACAACCACCGAGCCACCACAATGGCTTTACAGAGCTAACAGCACTGCACTCACTATGCACACCACCTGATGCCCTTCCCACTCTGTCGAGCAGCCTTCCATAGCGGTCGAGCTGCATTTCCCGCACGAGGACAGTTCTGCTCATTCCTGGAAACCATGCAGCCCTCTCTGCACTGCCCACTCAGCAGAGTTGCTCCTTAGGACCTCCATCACTGCATCTTTGGCTCTACAGCCATTCAAAACCAAATTCATTAAATGTCTTGTGTCTTCAACTAAATGCATCACAACTCCTTAAAGACTGTGTCTTCCTCCTGCGTCACAACTGCTATAGTAACTACAACGAATAAGGATTTCTTTCTAATCTCCGTCCTTCCTTAATCAGGAAGGGAGCCTAAAGGAAATGCAAGAGTAAACTAAGCAAGGAGGTAAATGGTCGTCTAGATGGAGATGCTCTGGGATTGGATAAGCCCAGAATTGAGGACATCTGCTGCCAGGAAGTTTATAACACTGCCAAACACCCTCCCAATGTTCAGTCACAAACTCTGGGTAAACTCTGGATTTTGGATGTAATTCAGTACATGAAAGGGGGGCAGGCAAGAAAATAATTCCTCCGCAGAAATGAATCACCATATGCTTTCTCTTTTAAATCTGAGTTAATTAGAAATATTTCTGTAATATAAAACAGACACTTTAGGATGACGCATAGGGGTGTCCTATTTGGGGTGAGTTTCTTGATATTTATTTATTTATTGGGTTTTGAGGCAGAATCTTACTACATAGTGTTGGCTTGCCTAGAATCCACTATGTAGACTAGGCTGGCTTTAAACTTGCAAAGATCCACCTGTCTGCCTCCTAAATACATGTGCTATGACCTATATTTGGGGTCATAGCCTGGGCCTTAAAGAGATAAACAGACACCTTATAAAATGGTAGATGGGCAGTCTTTCCTAATTCTCTGGATTCAATGAGGCTGGAGAAACTAGGGGTGCTGGGCTCATGGGATATTCAGTTCAGGTGGCCAGGGACTGAGCTTGCTTGGCTGAGATGGTTAATAATGCTTCAGCAGGGCCAGACACTGCCTGGGAGAATGGACAGACTCCATGGGAAGCAACTCCCCATTAGCAGCCTAAGTGTGAGCTTCTATACAGACCCCAGGCTTCTCGATGGAGAAGGAAGGGTTGTTTGTGTCAATGTGGAAAGCATAGACACATGGTCTGGCTAAGCCAAAGCTACCTCAAAGAACTGTCACATGCTTGGTTTCAGGCAGACAATAGGAAGAGGCCTGAAGGCAGCTCTTCCCCAGTGTCTTCGCAGGGTCAGGTTTCTATGTCTTTGGGGTTCTAGGTATTTTAACTACTGGTTGGTAAGAAACATGATAGATGGAGACATGGAGAAATATTGTGAGGTATGGAATAAGTGGATCCACAGAACATAACTGTGGCCCTGTGGTTTCCACAATAGCCCCATGACTCCTTCCCCAGTGCAGAGGAGCTGTATCACCTCCAAGGCAGCATGATGTAGCAATCTTTTTTAAATGTACAGAGGATGAAATTAAGGAACAAAGGCTACCAAGACCAGCCCTCCTTCCTTCTTCTAGGTAGTGCATCCGGTTCATCTTACAGATATTTCTTGATTGTTAACTATCACAGTCCTCTCACCACGGTGGGCCCAACAAACACAATCTCTCTGCATGCTTCATAGACACAGGGAAGCTGTTCCCTCTCCGTTCTCTCTCTACTGCCATCCATCCTTCCATCTTGAGAATCTGTATAGTGAGTCTAGGAGATAACAATTTCTAGGAGATAATAATTTCTGCATCCAGGACCTCAGGCTAGTCCTCACCCCACAAGATTAGTGCACGCTCAATGTTAACTAGATGTCTGGTCACAAACAACCTTTCAAATAGCCTATTGTCACGATTACATGGAGCCTGACCCTGTGTCTACATCAACTCTCTTCCCATGTGTTCCCTTACCCGTCAAGCATTTTCTGGCCACACATGATGTACTCAATCATGCCTTGTGGCTAGTAGGGTGCTGATAATGAGGGTCTCCATGGCTCCCTCTTTCCCCGTCCCTGAGTCTGTGGTCCTGAACTGCTGCTGTTGCTAACACACAATTCCCATGTGACTCAGCTATTCCTTGGTTTCTATTGTCCTTTCCTGTTCTGTCTTTCTTTCATCACTTTGTCCAAGGTCAGAAACAGAAGTTACTAACTAGCCATGCCTCCCTCCTGAGGGCAGCTTTGCTGGCAGCATCCTGGGCTACAGCTCTGTCCTGCTGCTTGCTGATGCTCACCACTAAGGCCACCTACAGGATGTTTCTTTTTATGAACTTTCAGGGCCCATTCTTCTGTGTGTACATAGTGTGTAAACGACTGGCTTTGGAGTCAGGTTGCAAGTCCTAAGCCAACTATAGTAGTAGCAGTGGTGCCCATAAACAATAGAATGGATTCTTCTCAGCCTTGGCCTACAAAATGGGAATACCAACTGTGAACTCCTGTGTTTTCAGCAGCTACTTTCATACTGATACTTGCAGTAAACAGCGTCACTTGCATTAGAAGGCACTCTAGGAATGTCTCGCTCCTAACTTGTTCTTTCCATTCCCATTAAATACATTACATAAATGATACAGATACAAGAAATAGCAACGAAGGAGAAAGTCATGCTAGTAACATTAAGAGGAGCTGATAATATGCCCACTCACTCAGAAGTGGGGATGGGGGGAAACAGGGGCAAGGAATTGTGGGGGGGGGCGGGTACCAGGAGGAGGGTAGTGAATGGGATTTAAAGTGAATAAATAAAAAAATTTTAAAAGCTGGCAATAATTAAACATATTAAACACACCTGTGATCTAATCTTACCTGGGCTGCTCTATTGTAACAACCCATAGTTTGATATGATTAAAAAAAAAAAAAAAGGCATCAGAGGAACAGCAAAAAGAAGGCCCTCAAAGTTTATAAACACCTGCTCAGAGAAGCCAGGAAGAGAACACGGGCCGTGGACGGAACAGGCGGCAGGTTTGCCTTTATTCCATTTGCCATTCGACAAGACCTATCACCTGAGGACCACTCCCACTGCCTCCCAGTCCAACCGTCCTGCTGCTGCAGGCAGGCAAGGCGAATACTGAGAGAGAGGCTTACTGGTTAGCCGTCTGGGACCTGCAGTACCAGGTGAGCTGGCTCTGCACACACCGAAGCAGGACTTCGGGATGTGTAGAGTGGAATGAAGAAGAACATGTGTGCCCCAGTGGGATGCGATGCTTTCCATCTGTTCAAAGATGCCATTATTTGGCCAGCTTGAACTTCAAAGAGACAAATTCTATGAAAATTGAAAATCAGGCCATTTCTCTGTTCTTTCCCAGAAAAACAATGTGAGACGAACCAAGCTCCAGACTCTCTTTTCCAGGTTTTTAACTATTTGCCATACTTTTGAAAATTTCTTCTCCAAATTTCTATCTCTGGGCAGATAGATTCTTCTTCAAGGTACTGGTTAAATAACTCCATGTGCTCATTTCTCTATGATTTGTTGGACATTTTTATGTGGCCTTTTACTGAGAACAGTTTAAAGTAAATTACCTCTGAGAAGCCTGTGGGATTCTCCAGTCCTCTGGTGCTCTTCCCAGTCAGGATGATTTATTCCAAGACACTTTTAAGTGATGAAAGACTTGATGTCCAGACTTCTAATAAGCTTTGGCTATTGTAAAGCAAAGTCAGGCTGTGTAGGAGCAGTTGCAAAGGGTGGGTCTGGGCTTAGATGGGGGGGGGGGGGGCAAGAGGAAATAGCCTCAGCTCTCTGGGATCCCTTGTTTACAACTGTAAAATGTAAGGGTGGTGCTGGTTGCTCTAGGTCTCCCAGTCTCACGCACTCCAGTGACAGGACTTATCTGTTCACAGAACACTGTTGTGCACTGAAGTCCTAGGTGTGCTTTCTCTTACCTAAAAGCTCAGTCTAGATTTAATCACAAGGGCAAAGAGAAGAGAGAGGAACTGGACAGCAAGAGACAGTCTAAATCGCCAGAGATGAGCAGACAGTAGGATGAAAAATATGAGCCAAACGCAAATCTCCTTGAAAAATTCTTGAACATTCTCTCCCATAGCTTGGAGACATGCTGGCATCCATTACTGGAGTGACCACATTCAACATTCTAAAGAAGGCTTCCTATGACCCCTGTTTTCCCACATTTGCTTGTGTTCAGTGGTTGGGGAGAAGCTCCCCTTGAGGTATCAAGAGGTGAGGCACATACACCTGAGCAGGACACAGTAAGGACCATGTGTGTAACCGACCCTAATGTCTGTATCAGCTCAGGACACAGTAAGGACCATGTGTATAACCGACCCTAATGTCTGTATCAGCTCAGGACACAGTAAGGACCATGTGTCTAACAGACCCTGATGTCTATATCAGCTCAGTATCTAATAACACGAAAATGGAACTGGGAAATGGGAGATTTCATCTGTAGACCTTTCTGCTTCTTCCTGCCTCCCGCACTCCCCCATGACTACATGCCAGCATGAGGAGTGAACAGGATAAGCCTCCTCTACTTTCTTGCTTCCTCTCAAGGTGACTTCACTGAGCTGGAGTTGTGGAGATCTTACAAGGTACAGGATCAAAAGTGTCTCTTCCCTGTGTGTCCCTCCCTCCTCATGTCCAGAAAGAGAAAGAAAAACTTAATATGTGATCACAAACACCTGAGGTAAGAAAGATCAGTGTCACCACTGTCTGCTGCTACCCATCACCGTGGTGACAGAGTCCTCTAGGCTGCTCAGGGCTGCATGTGGGCCTGGCCTTAGGACTAACTAAGGCTTCCTCACAGATCAGAATACCTGCCCTCAGAAGAGATACTATTTTCTTTTTAAAAGTAAGAATTATTGATTCTACCAACCACATGGTGGCTATAATGGGATCTGATGCCCTCCTCTGGTGTGTCTGAAGACAACTACAGTGTCTTAATATACATAAAATAAATAAATACATCCTTAAAAAAAAAACGAATTTTTGCTTTGAGTGACACTATGTATATAAGCCACACTCCAAGGCAGGCCCCATGCTCAGGGGCAGTTGTCCAACATAAATTGGGTTCCATGTTTTTGTTTTTTTTGGTGTGTGTGTGTTGTTGTTGTTATTTTAATAGCAAGAAAGAACATGAAGTTAGATGTGTAGGGAGATAGGAGAGGATCCGGGAGAAGTTGAGGAAGGGAAAAAATATGACCATAATACATTGTATGGAACTTTCAATAAACAAATAAAAACACTCATGCAGACACAAGAACTACTGATTTATTTTTCTGTTATTGTTTGGACTTACATATAAAGACTGTAGATACTGAGCCCTCTTCCATACCTGTGTACACTATCTCATGATCAAGTCCCAGTCAGCAGACCTACGTCCTTAAGCATGTGTATTACTTTGTTGTGGTGAAAACACTGTCCCTTGCTCTAGGTTTTGGAAGATATACCCTGGCTTATCCGTCCCGTGTGCAACCATTTGCAGTTCTCCAACCCCATTTACTGTGTTTTCTAGAAACGGGCAGGGTAGGGGTGGGGTACTCAGCCAACGAAGCCCTCCCATGGAATTTACACAGGAGCCTGGGAACTCTTAAAGGTCTTGCCTGGCTCCCTCATCGTCTCTTTCAACACTGCCAGTTATGTTTCCATGACTAGGGAGGTTATCCTTTAACTCAGGGTATCCTTTAACTCCACTAAGAAGTCTCTTCCAGCTAATGAGACTGGAAAAGGAAAATGAACAGAGGAGCAGCATCTGGAAAGCAGGGGGCTACAATAGCAATAAGATCACTGTTGCAGACAGGAGTAAGACAGGCCCTCACCTACGAGAGTTCACAAACTGGAGCTTACGCAAGACAGATGAGCGAGGGGCAGGAGTGCGTAGACTCCTCATTCACCAGGGTCCAAATTCTTTCTAGTCTTCCTTCTACCAGCTCTAGGACATAAGAATCTTCTCCAGGCTCACGATGTTGTTGGTACTTCAGCACCATCTTGTGTGTAAAGGAACAAGGGGCAGGAGACAGTGCGATGGCAGTTCTTAGTTGTCAGCCTGACTACATCTGGAATCCACTAAGAAACAGTTAATCCTATCACTTGGGGCAGGAAAATCTACCTTAAATTCTATCGCTTGATGTCAGAAGACCTACCGTAATCTTGGGCCGTACCTTCTTGTGGCCACCAATATAAAGGACAAGAAAGAAAGTGTTTGCTTTGTGCCTCCTTGTTCTTGCTTCCTTGGCATTAAATTCGTCTTCTTTGGGATTCCAGCAAATACTGAAGACCAGCTGAGACATCCAGCCTTGTGGACCAAACAACTACTGGATTCTTGGACTTTCTGTTGGTAACAGCCATTGTCAGATTAGCTGGGCCACAGCCTCTGTGTGTGTGTGTGTGTGTGTGTGTGTGTGTGTGTGTGTGTGTGTGTGTGTAGGTATTCATATTCTTTTGATTCATCCTGCCCCTCTAGAGCACTAATACAAACACTGACCGAGAATGTGGCTCCTCCCTTTTAAGAGTTTCTAAAACTCCTATAGACACTCATCTGTACATCTCATCAGTCATAGCTCAGACACATGACAGACAGACAACAGACAAATAGACAGCAAATGCCTTAGAGTTAGCAACAATGTGGTTGTTTAGCCACCAACTCAATCATGAGAGGAATTCTGTATGGAGAAGGTGCCTTGTAGGCAACCAGCAGCCTCTTCCCCAATGAAGTCTTTACATGTATCTTCATTTGTCAGTCCTTATAATACAAAGATCAGCATGAAATCAATTCAAAGAAAAGAACACAGTCACAGGTAACTGCAGTCCTGGGGGTCCTAGTGAGTTCAAGGAAAACCATGGGTTCTCTATCTTAAAGAACTTAGGGATTGTTTCTAAAGATTCAGTGTCACTCACAGGAGACCACAGCCTCACACGTCCAGGAGCACCTTCATAGCGACCCGGAACTGCAATAGACGTGATCAGTGGAACAGACATTACATCTTCCATCTTGTATTTCATACAAATGGAGGACATAAGGAATGAGGAGAGAAGGACAGGGAGAGCAAACATCCCAGATGGCAATAAAGTGATCGTGCTGAGGATCCCTCAGAATTAATTAAGACATGGTCACAAGAGGATGATAATTGAATAATTTCCCAACATGTAATGAAAAGTATTCCTGGCTGATGTGACCTGGCAATTTATAATAAAGACCTTAAAATTCAGCAAGCTCCTGATCCATCAGTTCCATTTGTAGACATTTAACATAAGAAAAATGTTTTTTTTTTCTGCCATCTTACTAATAAAAAAACAAAGACAAAACAAATAACAATAAATACAAAACCCAGGTGGTGGTGGTGCATACTTTTAATCCCAGCACTCGGGAGACAGAGGCAGATGTTTCTATGTGAATTTGAGGCCAGCCTGGTCTACAGAGCTACTTTCCAAACAGCCAGGGTATACAGAGAAATCCTAGCTTGAAAGACAAACAAACAAAAAAACGGAACCAAACCAAACCAAACAGAAAAAAGTAACATAAAACCTCAGCTGATTTAAATTTGTAAACTCTCAGTAATGTAATTAAATTATGATACCCAATTCATCGATTTAGTTATATATATATGTATATATATATGCACATACACACACACACCAATATATATATATATATATATATATATATATATATATATATATATTGAAAATTACATTTAATGCAAAAGAATTTATTTGTAAATGCTTTTAGAATAGGGGAAATTTTGAATGTTTTGTGTTCATCTTCAGATTCATCACCATGACAACACTCTCGATCACTTAACACTTATCCTCATCTGAGATGGAACCTGGGACTTAGCATATGATGCTGTCACTAGACATCTGATCCCGAGGGAGACACATCCATGTATATTACACACGAAAATCTGGTGCTATCCTTTGGTCTGCATGGGTCTCCGCTTCTTAACCACTCACTGTATTGTTCTGAAAAGCACACTTTAAAAAAAATCGCTTCTCGTGACTGCATCCAAGGCTTAGCGGCTACATTTCTGTTGAGTTATATCATGCACACTTTACAGTCAAGCAACCTCTGCAAGCGTCCAGACTCACTGACAGCACTGGTTTCAGAAAAAACAAGTCTTTGTCCAGATGGCACTCAGCTGTTTGAAAGAAATGAAGAGGGAGAGCGGGCACATGGTTGAAGAACCTTCGTCAGCCTAATTAGAGGATGGTGCCCCCACCCCCTCCCATGGATGACATCCTTTGGTCAGGCAGACCTCCCTTCTTACATTCAGATACATTTCCTGGAGACACACACAAGGGAAATAGCCTAGGAAGTGTGTAAAGGGAACAGTAGTTACTGCTGGGTAAGACATTTGCATTTCCGTCTGCTCCTTTCTCTTTATTTTCTACAGTTTCGACAAACCAGGGTGGCCCTGACAATAATGAAGGACACTGCGAATGAAACACCCATCAGCGTGAGGTGCCTTGTCTCTGACATGGGAAATATGAGCCAAGGTCCACAGGGTGCAATGTAAGATATTCTGACTTTAAAAAGCTACCCATTGCTTCGAAATTTATCATTCCTTTGTCTGACAGCTAGTTGCTGGTTAGTTAAAAACGTAGATATGATTTTCTGTGGGGGCAACTTATCTAATAGCCCCACCCCCTTTTGTTGCAGCTTCAAGTATCCAGTTCAGTGCAGTGTCTGGCTGGGTCTGGAATGAACAAGACAGTGATGGCGGATAGGTCAAGAATGCGGTGACAGAACAATGAAGAAGTATTAACCCTCTCGCTGAAAACATTAGATTCAGGATAAGACGCAGTTAATAAGGCACTTGGGAGTTTCCTGCACAGTGGGTTCAAATCCTCCCTTCCCACTGAGGGAAAGTTATTTACCGTTTGTGTGTGCTTCAGTTTCTTTCTTTGGAATCTGGTTGATAACATTTTCTCCTCTGTAGGGTGGTAAAGGGTTACATGTAAAGATTTGATTGTGCTCTACTTCCAGGAGAATGCCAGGTGTTGCAACATACCAAGGGCTTGACGACAATTATCTCCCATAATTCTCAGAGAAGGCCTACCAAGTCAGCACAACCGTGCCTGTATTACAGATGCACAGCCTGGGGTACATAAGGTTCTTGCGGAAGCCGGTGTAACTAGCAAAATGGTGTAGTTTGAGTCCTTTAGATAGAACAGCTGTTAAGCTTGTCTCTCCCCCTGCCTGTCCTTTGACATGGATATGCCTGAAGTTCCTTCAGTGCAGTTTCTCTAACCTCTTCCCTCCTTTCATGGCTTCTGTCACAGCTGCTGTGTCACGAGTTCTCTGCAAGTGTCCCTTGGGCTACTTACCATTTCCCTGTTCCTAGTAAGAGCCCTAACAGGAAGACAGAGGCCCTGTACAGCTCCCTGCTTAGAAACAACCCCAGCTTCCCATCCTCTTGACCAAACAACAGGAAAAGGCCAAAGCCTTCATACCTTTCCCCACTTTCCCCCTGGCAGCCTTTCTGGAAGGATATCTCTGAAATTTCCCTCTGAGTCTCCTGAGGCTGTTCTGATGAACTGGACTTCCTCTGCTCTCCCCACTGTCTCATACTCAGATTGCTTCTCCTCTGGGCCATTGCTTCCCTCCTGTCTTTGGGGATTTGAACAGGCCCCGCCCAAGGGTTGCATCGCAGAGACACTCACTTACTAAGCACCTACGTCCTATCTTGAACCAAGCTTTTTGTTATTCAAGATTGCTACCCGCAGCGTTTATAATCTCTGATGTTTCAACCTCTGGTGGAGTCTGGCTATAGAACTGCTACACATTCACAGGGCTCTGCCCTGTCAGAAGGTCAAGGGACCCTGTCTTACCTGCTTTTCTATTTCTGGTTGCCAGAAAACAGCTTGTCACACAAAGCACTTAATAAACAGTTGCTGGGCGAAATCTGTCCTAGAAAGTCTTCATGTCTTCATGGCAGACAGTTCTTACTACTTTGTAAGGCCATCTAGATACGAACATAGGAATGAGTCATCTAGAGGTAACCTTTCCCTTTGTATAAAAAGGAAAAAAATATATATATAGTGCACCTATGACTTGCCTTCAGGGAAAGCCACACCTGCCAACTGCATGTCACAGATAGGACCTACTTATGTAATTCCAGTTCTGGGAACGTATACAGCACCGGATATTTGGCGGGCACTCAATTAACGCCTGTGAAAGGAATGCAAGAAGAAAAGGGGGGAGGAGCTTGGGGTGCCAAGAGAAACCTGGAAAGTGAGAGGCAGAGGCAGAGCTGCTACAGAGGTGTAGCAGGAGCAGGATGGGGCTAGCCTGCTCCTATCTAGATCAAGTTCTGCCTCTCTTGGCCTGAAGAGTACTTGTGGAACACTGCTGTTCTGGGATTGCCAAGCTTGATAGGAAATGCTGACTGGACGAGCATGCCCCACTGAAGAGAGATAGAAAGCGTATTTCTTCCACACACTCCAAGTGAGTGCAGGTTGGCAATTCCCAACACACTTCACTCTGAGCTGAGTGTCCCATTCACTTTGACTTCTCGTGAACTTGCATACATTTTTGAAAAGAAACAGAGAGAAACTCATGTTGGAGGACCTCAGAAGACCATCCCTGATCACAAGGAGGTTCTTCCAGTAGCCATACAGGACTGTTACCGCACAGATACTGTGACCTCGTAGACTAAGTCACTGAAAAAAATGAATATATCACACAGAAATCACAACCTTCTTCCTCGAAGCCTCATATGGCCCCTGCCCCCCCCAAAAAAACCCCACACATATACCCTGGGGTTACAGGGTGACTCAAGGTGCAGACACAGAAGAGATGAAAGCAGACACTGTATGTGGGGGAGATGAGAGTTCACTGCCTGACACACAGTGGGTCCTCTCTTAACGGTTTTTAGTTTTCAGCCTAGGAAAGAACAGCTCATCTAATCTGTACTTGGAGTTTCTCAAATTACTCATAAGAGCACTTTAAAAATTCCAGAAAGACAGAGAATTCAACCTCTGTCAAAATAGTATTAAGTGCTGAAACACAGAGAAAGATGGGTAATTAACTGCCACTCGCTTAGATGAAAATGCCTGCAGTCTCCTGTAAGTGCCTGGGTGATACAAAGCATTTGGAGACAAGCTTAGGCAGGTGTGGGGGCTGGGGAGTGGGGGGAGAGTGTTTGTAAAACCAGTGTACTGTCAGCATCTTACAAACCAATTCACACAAAGAACTTTTGAAGTACAGGACTGAAAAGAGCAACGCTTGTTCTCAGAATACCTGAAGGCCAACTGCTGAACTTGCCGGACACTGCTCACATTCATACCATGGCCTCTCGCTGCCTGCCCTTTTTGCAGAGACTCCAGCCTTGGGACATGATGCCCAGCCTCAATGGCTCCACGTCCTAAAGTTCTATGACCTCTCCAAGCCCCAACTAGTGATGTGAGTCTATGGGCACATATTTCATTCAAACCACCACCATTGGCTTGCCCTGTGGCCCTTCGCAGGCTCATGGCCCATGCATTTAATCTATCTTCAAAAGTCCCTATAGCCTTTAACAGTCTCAATATTGTTTAAAAGTTCCAACATAAGGCAATCTCTTAACTGTAACCAGCTGTAAAATTAAAAAACAAATTCCATACTTCCAACATACAGTGGCACAGAATATACAGACTCATTAGGATCTTCAGATGTGCCCAGTGACAAGGAATGGTGACTTCAAGAAAGAAAGATGGTATCCTACCAAAACACACAACTGGCTCTGCACAGAGACACAGATCTAAGCAAGAAGTGACAGCCATGCCCTGTGTCTCTAGGGGAGGTGTCATTCTTAGACCATCATGTGTGACCAAAGAAGACCTACAAGAAGACAGAGTCAGTGCTGGAGTACTAGGGTCAGCTCTAGGCTACACATCTGCCCTCAGGATTAATTAGTTACACTGAGCAAAACATTGTTACCAAGATGTAATGAAACATTTCCACAATGAAATATGAAGACGGAAGAGTTGAATGGCTTTAGCTGCTCCGTGGCCTAGAACTTGGGATTCACACTTTGTAAAAAGGTGATCGCATACACATAAGGACACTCATAGAGGCTGGGGATGTGGCTCAGGGAGTTTGCTTGCCTAGCACTCCAAAAGAATCCCTCCCCCTAGCCACACCCCACATAGACCACCCCACCCCCACCCCATGGGTGCATGTGCCAGTGAGAGCGCACACGCAAGTGCGCGACACACACACACACACACACACACACCAGGGGTGGGGGCATCTCAACACAGCAATAAATGAAAAACTAATAAGTATATGATAAATCATTTCAAGGTGAATAATAAGCAAATATCTTAACAGTTCTACACAAATAGGAGACATTTTTAAGCACCTAGGAAAGACATTAAGGATAGGACTGCAGAATTCACCACCTGTCCAACAATCTGAGGATGAACGGAATGGAAAATGTATAAAAACCAACTCCAAAGCCAGCTTACGAACGGAAACAGCTGTACACTTTAGAACAGAGCCAATAACAACAGAAGAATTTTTTTTAAGCGCTTCTAACAGCCGCAATAGGTAAGTAAGTCACAGGTCACACACCCTTGCCTCTTTTCAATTGCTGGGGGTGGGGAGGGTGGGAGGAGGAAGAGTCTTTCCCGAAAGGGTAGAATATAGCTGAAATAGTAAATACCAAACCCAGAGAAAAGAGGAAGTTAGTTTCTCACATAGAAATGAGTGACTTGTTCTATGTGATATTTTAAAAAATGCCATAAGAAGAACAGAGCCCTAATAAAAATAAATGATTTCCCTTTTTTGTAAAGCACGTAGGGGTAGGAAATAGGCTTTAACTGCCAGAGAAAATGGGGAAGCGTGCTTCTTACACTGTCCCCAGAATGCCACCTCAGGAGTTATCCCTGCTCAGATGCCCTTTCCCTGCCACGCCCCCACTCGGCTCTTCAGCTGTCCTCTCTCCAAGCTCCTCAATTAAATTATCTCACGTTCTCTGCTGTTCGCAGCTTGTCACACCACGACACCATAAGCCTTCCACATGCTGCTCGCTGCAACAGCCGCTCTGTCTAACAGGAATGTACCTTCATGGCCAGAGGTGCCAGGGCAACCCACACCCTCCCTGTAAGGCAGTGGTTCTCGGTCTTTAATTCAGTTCCTCACTGGACCCCCAATCAGAAAGTTATTTCACTGCTACTTCATAACTGTAATATTGCTGCTCTTATGAACTGGAATTTGAATATCTGATATGTAACCCCCAAAGGGGTGGGGACCCACAGGTTTAGAACCACTGCTGTATGGGGTGTATGTCTCCCTATTCCTGGAAACAGGGGCAAATGGCTGGATCAACCTGCTTCTGTGACAAACCATGGCCCAGGCAGCTCCCCTGAAAAAAGACAGGCAATTTTTTTCCCTCAGCACTTGCCGCTTGAGGTATCAGGCTATGAGCCTGTCACAATGCCAGAGCTTTTTATCTAGGTTTCACTGCTGCAAAATTTGAAATCTATAAGACATCTTTCGAAAAATTATGCTTCAAAAAAAAAAAAAATAAATAAACCAACGTAGAGGCTACCTCAATTAGACCAGCATGAATTTTTACCTGCAACAGTTTTACCACCTGTGTGCCAGGTTAAGGTGCCAGGCTAAGGTATTAAATCGATAACAGAGGTGACAGAAAAAATTTTGCTGCAAAATCAGATGAGAAGAGAGGTAAGCCCATGATATTGGCCAACTGAAGCAACATTCGTGCAGACAGGCTACTTCAAAGGGGCCCACACTTAAAGGAGCAGTTTAAATCTCTGACATTTAAAGGCAGTTTAGAGACAGCAGATAATCCAGTGGCTAAGAATTAAAAGGCACCATGTACCAGTACTGTCAGGGAGACGCTGCTGCCTTCAAGGAGAGCATTAAGGCCAGATCCACTTGACTGAGCGAAGGACTGCTTGCCTCCTAGCTCCATTCCATTTATCCTCCAAGAAGGACTTGTCCCATCAGGAAGCAAGTGGCCAAAGCCTCATGAGCCCCGAGGGGAGGAGATAAACAGATCCAGCTGGGATGTCTGGCAATATAGTACCAAATGCCTTAATAACCAGCATGCCTCTTGACCTGGAAGGTCCATCTGAAGGAGAGGTGCAAAGAAAGGTGCATGAAGATGCTGTCCACTGCTGCTTCATGACATCCGCTGTTCATCACAGAGGAACAAGACAGAAACACTTGGATGCCCCATACGGGATCGTGATGTGCGGCCACACATGGTGTTTCAGACAGGTTCCTCAGACAATGTTGTGCAAGTATAGCAAGTCACATGAGAAAACAGTCACAGAAGGTATCAGCAGAAAACGGGAGTGCAGTAGTTCGGTCTTTATTCCAGGATCTGTATGGATTGTGAGATACATTTAGGATGCACACAGTAGTTAACAAGGATGGAGAAATGGGAGTGTTTTAAAGGCAAATGCAGACACACACAGCTGTAATCCCAGCACACAAGAGGCTGAGGTAAAAGGATTGCAAGTTTGAGGCCAGCCTGTGCTACAGAGTGAATATCATATGTCTATGGGATACAGAGTGAAACCTTGTCTCAAAACACACGAAAATAGTTTTAATTTTTTCATTACCTGGTTCTTGAAAATACTTAATAAGCATACTGTTTTTTAAATAAAGGGAAAACAATAATTTGTTTAAAAGAACTCAATCACATTCTAGTTTGTGAATTGAAATCTCTGAATCTGCAGGGCCATCCAGATGTCTGAGTCATTTTCCTCACTTAACAAACAAGAACCCAAGCACCCACACCAAGCGGTTCTCGGTGCTTCTCATCCAAGATGCTCAGTAAGGGGCTCTAGACGCTGAAGGAGTCCCAGCAGGGCTGGATGGGTAAAGGCAAGGGAGACAGTGCAGACCTATGATATAGACAGGCGGGTTCAACTAAGCTGCCAGTCCAAAGTGAGGCCATGATATGAATCTGCAATAAATGTGAGCCTACAAACACCTTGATTATAAGGGGCAGGCAGCTAGCATGCTTCTATCATTCCCTGGTAAATGGTTCATGCTAACTCGTGCAATGCTAGAAGGACTCAGAAAATACAAGTATTCTCATTTCTTGAGAAACAGGGCACTAGAGTCTGGTCACAGGCTGGGTCTCAGGATAGCCTCTGCTGCATGCCACATTACTGCCATTGCACATTGACCTGCGGACACCTTGATTCATTCGAACAAGATATGTTATCCACAATGATATGTTGAGTTTCAACTGTATCAAATACTGTAACTGGTGACTCACTAGTGTGGAGAATATCCTCAAAGGGGCCATGTCCATGGAACTAACGGAAAAGTCTAGTTAACTCCCCACTCTGTATTTTGTCCCAACCTGTATTTTGAAACTGCATCATATTCTGTCAGGCACATGTGCTTCTGAACACCTCCCACTCACCCCCAGCACTTACTAGGCTCTCGGCCTTGCCCTGGAAACACTGCAAGTTTTTAGGAAGAGTGCTGAGCTGTGTGCTGTCTGGGTTATGACATAGGGTCTTCACTACAGCCTCCCTTCTGGTATGGGATTAGACAAAAACAGGTCCAGAGCACATTAAATAAGAGGTCCTCACCACTTCTGAGCTACTTGCAGGACATGGTCACTGTGTGTCAATCACTAAAATACTTTTCCCATTGCAATGTCTTCCTCTCTCATTGCTTAGGCCATCTATCTCAAGAGTCAGTAGAGGAACCTTCTCCAAAGTTTGCCCTCCCTGCAGTGACCCACACCCTCCTCGGCAGTCTCTTACACACACACACACACACACACACACACACACACACACACACACACACACCAGTGAGCACACACACAGCTCTAGTTTACACTTAAACTGGACAGATGTGCCTTCCTATCTGGTCTCCTTGCTTTGATGATGTTAATCCACTACCAGAAAAAAAAAACAAACATTAAATAGTTGTCTTATAGGAGACACCCCCCCCTCCCCAACGGAGCCTCATTGCCTCCAGTATTCAAGGTCAAACTCCTTGGTGCAGTTTTCAAAGTTGTCTGAAACATAACCCCAATTTTCCCTCTAGTCTTTGCATCCGATACGGGACACTTATCTGTTATTAGGATGTCTGCACTAGTTCAGATCTGCTGAGAAGCAGAGAGTAACACGGCACCCCTCTTGGGAAAGAGAGTGGAGGGACAGAAAAAGCCTTTATTTTAAGATGTGGGTCTGGACCTTGGAAAGGGGGGAGCACAAGACATCGTGAGCCATAAAGCCCCACATGGTACCAAGAGGAGTTGGTCTCTCCCAGTGGGGAGTACTGGAGCCTACATGGCTCATGGGGAACTCCATGTGCAGCTGCGGGGGGCACTGTTGAGCATCCCTGTTGTGCACAGCCACTGGTGGGGTCAGATGTCAGAGACCAGGGCCTAAGTGCTAAAGCAGTGGGGGACTGGTGTAGCAGGAGCTGGGTTGTCAATCATTTTCCCTAAAGCAGGCAAGCAGAGTGGCTTGTTTGCATGGTTCCCACAGTCACTCTATAATTTACTATTTAACTGTGATACTTTTAAGAGTCGGAAGGAACTGGGTACAATGTCACACATCTGTAATGCCATTACTAGAGAGGCTAGGATGGGAAGGTAGCACATATGAAACCAACCTGGGCTATGCAGCAAGACTACATCAAGCAAAACAAATTAGGGCAAATAAAGCAGAATGTTCTTTAATAATTACCCCAGAGAAACAAGGCAAGCAGTTTAAATTCCCTTCAAAGAAGCAGATACATCAAAGGGTCTACCAATGCCCTGTGCAGGAACAGGTCTTCCCATCTTTTGGCACTCCATCAACTTGGAATCACTTTATCATTTTAACTATGGCTACAGGAATCTCAGGCATCTGTTGTATTTTGTTTTGTTTGAAACAGGGTCTTGCTCTTTAGTCTAGACTGGCTGTGAACTTGCAATCCCCCTGTCTCAACATCCCATGTGCTGGTGTTACAGGTCCATGCCAGTTCTCTTGACTCTAGGTATCTTGGAAAACTGAAAAATAACATGTTCTAAAGCCATCTTTCCTACTTCAGGGGTCCTTTCTTGAGATACAGGTCCTAGCCTGCTATCTAGTCCATTACGTTTACACTGTCTACACTGTGCTGAGATTCCTGTGAGAAGGGATGAATTTCTGTTACTTCCCCAGGTAATCGGCACCACACCACACCCACAGAGGCACAAGCAGAACACACGTTCTTAATTCTTCTCATTCTTGTCCAGTTCCTATTTTAAGCAAAGGCTCGTGTTCTCTTGTGTTTCTTCTCTGTCTTTATAATAAAGTTCTGAGAAATCAAATAATCAGCGAATCTTGTCCAATTAATTTTATATTTTTCTGGCTACTTTGTTCTTTTTTTTTTTTCTGCTGAATCTCTACTGGACTACTTCAACTTCTCAACTGAATTGCAGAACATAATTTGCACTTTAAACGGTAAAGCCACTAATGCCATTTTTTTTTTTTAAAAAAAGCAAGAACACTATTATATTTTTTGCAGTAATAAATCAGCATTCCATCTATTATAAATTGCTTGGTCAGCTTCAAATGGCTTCAGAATAAATCTCAGTCTCTTTTCTGTCTCTGCTACCCAGGATAAAGAGAGGAAGCAGAGGATGCCTGGCAGATCATTTTCACTCTTCAAGGCTCTGTAATCTATTTCACGTGATAAGCCTCTCACAGTCCTACACTGAGCGCATCCTTGCTCACAACTAAATATACCCAGAAAGAACAGGTAATGCCACACAGTGCTGACCCGGGGCCCAGTCTCAGGAGTTGCTGGGTTTTGTTGTCCACCACAGAGGTTACTAAGGGAAAAGCTGAAGAAATATCCTACTATCCTAAACTGGTTTCCAGCCTCATCTTCAGAGATGAGAAATATTGCAGGCTCCTCTGAAGATCAGAATCCTGCCTTCACATGCCTAATGGAGGTACCCAAGATTCTGCCTTTTGAGTTCTTTGCCTAGAAATGAAAGGACTCCATGACTTATACATTTGCACCTCTGAACATGGCCCAAGGTCACAAAGTGGACACCTGATAAATACTGGCTGAGGTAACACATGAATGCTTTTATTTACTTCGCCTAAATCACATTAGTACTATTCATTCATCAAAATAAAGTACCACCAGCCATTTATATTCACCACAGGCTGGTTCGGATTCTCTACAGTAAAATTCACTGGTATTTGGAAGCATGGTTGCTGTTGATTATAATGCTAACATTTCAAACATATGGAGAACTTTGTGACTATCATCATGGTTAATGACAATCGCTGCCTTTAATATCCTATAGAAAATGGAAGAAATTGGACAAGCTATACAGCACGTGAGATTTAAATTAGATAAGTGAGGTTTCACACATCAACTCTAATTAAACACTAAAATACATTAATAAGGGAAGTTAGAAAATACTCTTTCTTAGAAGACTTAGAATAAATAAAATCTCATGAGTATACGTAGATGATTGAAAATACCATCAAGAAAGATAAAGGAGAAATTGCTTTCATATTTTATTTACTAAGAATATATTCATATTTACCAAGATTATATCTAACTAATTTAGTTTTCAGATTATGGGCATTTCATATAGAAAACAAGTGTCAGTCACAGTTACAGGCATGACTCACACACCATTTACCCTTTAGGCAGTGTTACTTATTATGTGACTTTGGGCAAGGCATTTTACACTCAAGAGAGTTTTTTTCCCAATAGAGATAATCCCACTTCTAAGTGTCTGTTCTTTAAAATACATCAGACCGTGTTGGCTACATTTTGTTCTCTGTCAATAAGCAATGCCATGCCGGAGTCTCTCAGTTTCAAGCTATTCCAATACTGCATCTCCATTTCCTGTCATAACTAAGTTACACTGTTATGTAACACTGGTAATAGCTGTGATAACTTCACGACTGATCTTCAAAATCCATAGCTTTCCTGTGTGGATTCCAAACTGTCCAGGCTGACATTACACACTGGGTCTTTTTCAGTACACCATGTTTGTTAATAATTCCCAGGCACTGGGCAGTTGTCACTGTCCTCCTGTACTATAAAACCCAGAAGAAACAATGCTTTCCCGCCCAATCACCACTTGACAACTTTTAAGAAAAATCATAGTGTAGACTGCAATTTATTGTGAAAGTTAAATGGCTGCATGTGGGTGAGGACGCTTGTCTGAGAAAACTCCACACACTTTCTCTTTGCTGTATGCGTATGGAGCTAATTCAGTTTTGGTCACTAGAGTCTGCACAGCCTACCAGAAGCATATCATTCTCTACTTCTTTTAAGAACAAGCTTTCGGGAACACACTATGCTTTCCCCAACTCCCTAGACAGATTTCAAGGGACCACTTGACTCCACTGGTAGGAAGACTCTCAGTAGGCAGATGAGGCCTGCAAAATGTGCAAGCAAGCTGCAATAGTAAAATAAACAGAACTAATTCATGGAGAGAATTAGGAAAAAAAAAGATGTGAAAGGGGTCACTCAGGCCAAACAAGCTGTTCTAGGATGACATTCCATGGGCTGTAAGAACACAAAATCAGGAGGCAATCTTCCAGGCCATCTGAAGACTAATCCTTTACAGATGACAGAAAATGAGGTCTAAAGAGTGTCGGCCTCATCTTCAGTCACTGCTGCAGTGTGGACCACAAGTGTTCCTCAGAGTTCCCGTGATAACTCTTTCCTTCCAGGAAGGCATTATTGGGAGGGTAGTAGACCTGTACAGGTGAAATGTGATGGTAAGTTTTAGGTTAATGGGGATGTTCCTTGGCAGGGTACCAGTGGGGCCCTGGCCTCTCCTCTCTTTTCTTTGCCTGTAGCCAGTGGTGAGCAGTTCCCCACCCCCTGCCATTTGCTCACATCATGGCACACCATCAGGTCCACGCTGACAACAGACTAAGCTGTGTAAGCTTCTGAGTCAGAGCCAATATTTTCTCTTCATAAGCTGATCATCCCATGTATTTGTTGTAGCAGCTGACTAACATGATCTAATGCCAGAATGTGACAGAAGTATATTGTGCAATTTAGAATAAGGAGGGGCAGGCTCAGAGTCTGAAGAGCTTGCAGTGAGCCGAGGTAGACACCCATTCCTTCTAGGGAAGCTCTTCCTGAGTACCACAATCCTTCCATGGGCCAGCCCGCCTTCTGTATCTATTGAGTGATGAGGACAACAGGCTAATTCTAGAGGGACATATGTCCACATCATGTGTTCCTTCTGATGACCTTCTTCCTGCCCTATCTTCTGAATGGCACTTTATCCATCAGTAATGCACAAGACAGGGTCTAGACAGGGCCCTGACAATGAGGAGAGGCCTGTGGAAACCTCCAGGCTACAAACTCGGCTGCATGAAGAAGTCATACTCCAGAATATCCAGGAGAAAACCAAAGTAGAATGTACAGAAGAAGAGGGTGGACAAGCTGCCAGGGAGAAGGCACAAACACACAGAATTCCACAGTGTAGGAGAGCATCATTCACACATCCAACCACATGGCAAACATAAAGGAAAGCTGCTCTCACAAACACAATGCTACTCAAAGCATACTGTCGCTGATCTGCAATCTATATGGATATAATAAGCTCCATGCCTAAGACATAGCAGCCTAAACCACTACCACCAAGACACAGCATATGTTAAAAGGGGTGAATTACCCACAGCATGAGGTTCTCCCATGTGGCTGGACCAGCAGCAGGACTACAAAATCCACCACTGATGTGGGCCAGATGCCCAGTGAAGGGAGCCTTCTTAGGACTTTAAAAAAGAAACATGCTGGATGAATCTCTTGGTCTCAGTCTCAGTAAGAAAGGAAGCTGGTTGTGTTTAACTGTGAACACTTGTCAGGAGGTGTCAGAGACACGCTCATCTGTTATTCGGTAAACATTACTTTCAGAAAAGGAAACTAAACTGACAGATAACCTGAGACTGTCAGAGAAAGTCTAGGGCATCTTTACATTGCTCTGCAAGTCCCCAGCCACCAGGATCAGTCTCTAGCAGACCTCCCTTCGTTTCATCAGAGTCATAATCTGTAATACAGAAGCTGCCACAGCATTCTGTAAAGTTGACAATGATAATCCAGGAAACCCAAGAGGGCTGCACTGGCTCCCTCTGTGCAAACGGACACTCTACCCTCTCCTCACATCCTGGATTTTCTCCTCTCTCTTCAGTGCAATGGTCAGGTTCTAACATAGTGTCATCCGTTTGCTTCTTGTTTATCTTTTTTCCTCCCCAGCTCCATGAGGTAGGATATTTTTTTTGTCTGTTCCATTTTCAGACATATTTGATCTATTGGTTCACATGCTTCATATACAATAGTTGTGTACAAGTGCTGGCTAACAAAATAACAACAAGAGGTAGATGAGATTTTTAGACTGTATAAAGCCCTTTTCCCAGACTACAACAAAGTTCCCTGAACAGAAAGAACCATGGTATTTTTTAAAAAGTGACAATTTAGAGATCAGGGAAGGAAATAGTTCTATTAAAATTATTAAGGTACACAGGAACACATCCTGGTATATGTAGGGCCAAGCTAATAACCATTCTCTGTATTTGGGGTATTTTGGGAGGTGTGAGGGAACAAGAAGGGCTCTGGGTAGCATGAAAGGGTAGTTGTTTGGTGTCTTTGAACACTAACACTTTTGTCTGGGACTTCCTGGGTGTACAGCTCACTTTTACTGCATCGGTGCTATGTCCAACTAACTTTTGAAGGTATCAAGGATTGAATCCTGATCTTAGAGAGAACCTGTTAATGGTGCAAGATGGCCGTGGGCCAAAAGGACTATTATTATTTTGGTTTAAGAACACTAATTTTTACATTACAAATTTAGTGTTCCACATGGCATGAGCAAATGCAACACTCTCACAGATGGGTGACCTACCTGCTTGCCTCTACTGTTTATCACCAAGGGACCATTTTACAAAAGCAGGTGGCTGTCTCTACTCTTTATGGCCCAAGGGCTGGGAAAGAAGAGTGGTGTCTTTGTGTTTCAGGTGGTATTTATTAAAAGTCCCACACTTCCTAGGTTATGTTGTGTTACACTGAGGTGTGTTTGTGTGTGGTCGGTGGGTCTACAGAAGCAACAGACAGTATAACACTGAATTCCTTCACACAGAAAATGCTCAGAAACAAATTAAGTCTCCTGTACAGTGGCTGTTCCATACTAATGGAGGTGTGGGAGACAGGCACCAAAATACATTCAACCTGAACCCCAGAAAAACAGGTGGGGCATGAAGGGGCAGGCTGTGAGCAGCTCATCCCCTCACAAGGAAAAGTGGCACAGTATCTTCTCATCCCCAGGAGGAGAGAAGGGATGGTGACTGGGGAGATGAAGAGCTCTGGGGAATTAGCGAGCAGAGGGGGTGAATCAGAGCCATACCTGGCAACACCTACAGACCTGTCAGAGCTGCCTGCGCTTGTCACCAGCTCAGAGACTCACAAACAGGAAACTGCTGGCATGACTTCATCTGACTCTCAAACTCCTAACAGAGGAACTTGCCCCCAAGAAGTTATGAACTAAGTGCAGAGCCAAAGGGTGAGAGGTGAGGGATCGGAGTTCAAGTTCAGGTTACAGGGCATCTAGTGAAGGAAGTGACTCTCAAAAGTAATCTGGGTTCAGTGCTGAGTATTGAAGTCACCAAGGCCCCACTTCACAGGAAGGAGGAGAAAACTCAATTACACAGGGACGCAAGGAATCTGAAAACTGACCAAATGAGATAAAGTTACTCACTCATTCGTCAATCACTTGTGACATTCTGTATCAAGAGACCAATCTCATGAGAGAAAACGCTAAAACCTAACCTGACCAAACCAAACTTTATTTCCCTGAGTGGAAGTGCCAGGGGGCAGAGCAGTCCCATGACTGGCTTACACAGAAGCTCAACAGCACTGTCAAAGGCTGGTTTTACATCTGGTTCTCAGTTTGCTGAGAATAATTGTAAATTTACCTGCAAGGATCAATGACTAAAGGGAGTTACCTAAGAGCAGAGACACTCAGAGGACATGCCTCTACCTAGAAAGCACTACCCTAGTAGGAAACAGTCCCTGGCCATCCTGTGGCTCCAGCTGTATCTGGAGAAGACTGCTTGACAGCTATGCATTGAGCAGCTCCTATATGGTCACTCCTGTACTGGACACTGGAAAAACAGACAAGAATCTGCTGGTCTGAAGAACACAGAGATTATTTGTGGGGTAGATGTTAATAATGACTGAGCCACACATTTGAAACTCAACTGTGACAAGCACCAGACTGCAGAGGTGAAGTCACGGAAAGCAAACAGGGCTGAAGCTAGATGGGGTGTCTTAGTTAGGATTTAACTGCTCTGAACAGACACCATGACTGAGGCAACTCTTATAAAGGACAACATTTAATTGGGGCTGGCTTACAGGTTCAGAGGTTCAGTTCATTACCATCAAGGCGAGAGCATGGCAGCATCCAGACCGGCATGGTGCAGGAGGAGCTGAGAGTTCTACAGCTTCATCTGAAGGCTGCTAGCACAATACTGGCTTCCAGGCAGCTAGGATGAGCTAGTAGTCTTAAAGCCCACACCCAGTGAGACACCTATTCCAACAGGGTCACACCTTCTAATAGTACCACTCCCTGGGCTGAGCACATACAAATCGTCACATGAGGGGAGGGGAGGCCTTCTGAAGAAATCCTGTAGCTTCTGGGGAAGGGGAGAGGAAAGAAAGTGAGTACATACTGGACAAGCAGGACGGCCCATTCAATAGTTACCCTGATAGAGTAGAGACAGGAGGTGAGCTTGGAGCAAGATGAAGCTAAAGAACTAGTCAGGAGTCAAATCAAATTAACAACACCTCTCACCATTTCTTCTTTCCCCCCTCTCTTGCTCCCGCTTCCTTTTTTATCCAGGGGATAAAAAGTACCAGGGGAATCGTGCCAGAAGAAATTAACAATTCATTTTATCTTTCCACCTCTTCCCCCCTTTTCCCCAACATAATATTTTCAATTTCATTAATTATTTGGGAATTTCATACAATGCAATCTGATCATACTTGCTTCCCATTCCTCCAAGGTCCACTCTCACACCCTCCCCCCACCCCCTCCAACCCCTGGCAAAAGCAATGACAATAACAACAAAACCCTACCAAGTTCAATTTGTATTTACCATACACTCATTGAAGAATGGTCAAACCCCTAGTGGCCAGCAGCAAAAGGAAGTCATTTAAGAGGCTAAGAGAGAAAAGGGATGCTGAGGAGGTGTGGCTTTGACCAGGCTGAGTGGAATCATGGGTCTGGGGATGGGTAACAGAGCAACAAGATATGAAGGGTGGTGCTGGGGGAGATGATGCCAGCCTCCCCCAACCCCCGGCTCAGAAGGCAGTCTGAAATCTGCCCTTCTCTACTCTGGGGCTGTAACAATAGCAAGACTGTAGAACTCAGGCTCTGCTCTCAGTGGGTGGGGGACTCTGCTCACTTAGCAAGAGGATTAACTAAGAATTCTTCAAAGAAAAGTGCCAAGGAGGCCCTGGAAACACATGAAAATGTGCCTTAGGAACAGAGAACACCACTACCTTCTCATGGAGCCAAACATGATCATTTCTTACTCTATTTTTTTATCACTAATAAACTAACCCATAATCTCTCAGTGGCTGAGTATAAGTGGTCAAATTAGCCATGTTCTGCCCTTCAAATACTTAAAACCTTCTGTCGTGACTAACCATGCATTTAACACATGGATAAACAAGTAACTAAGTGGGTTTTCATCCTCCAAAGCAGACATGTGTATGTGACAAAGTCATCTTAGAAACTTCCCGTTTGAAATGAGATAACTAATTACTCAGAGGAAAGGCTGAGCTTTTTCCCTACTGGGAAATCAAGAATGCAGTCGAGCAGAGTGCAGGCATGGACCATGGCAAATCAGGTCTGCAACACAGTCAACAAAACAAGCCCCAGGGTAGCTAACACACAGGAAAGAGCAGACAGGACTGCAAACAGCTGATCTGGTCCTAAGAACACTGAATCTGGGTTTTAGAAAGAAACAGGATTCAAACATCTTTAAGGATATTAAGAGAGAGAGAGAGAGAGAGAGAGAGAGAGAGAGAGAGAGAGAGAGAGAGAGGCATGGCAAGATAAAATAGCCAACCATAGCAACGTGCATAGACTTCATAGACCACACAGATTTAGCTTGAGTTACCCTAGAGAATTAGGAAGTGGCCATTGTCTTTATCACTCAGGAAGGAAGTCCCTGTCTCTTCCCAAATCCCAACTATTAAAAAGCCAGAGCACTGAGTACAGAGACAGTCCTCCCTTCAAAATAGAAGGACAACCCCTTTTTCTACTGCAGTAACTGGCCAAAGAAGAGCCATGGATCTTGTAGTCATATGGAGAAAAAAGGAAGTGGATAATGAAAGTAAATCTAACTGGGTGAGCCAGCACAGCACTGTACTGCACAGATCTGACACTCAGGTGTCACTATAGGGACACGCATGGACAACACACCCATCACTTGCAGTTTTGTAAAAGTGTGTAAAGATTTGTGTCTTTTATCCTAAGCAGCAGAAAAACAAAGATAGTAAGAGGTGAGCCGAATGGAATGCTGGTCTTTGGTGTCAAGCATAGAAGAAATTACATTTGTTTTTTAAAGTACCTTGGTTCTTAGCATCTGCTGGCCAGCTACTGCTTCCTCAAAACTTAAAGATTCTCTAAATTAAACATAAGCCTGTCTTTAGTTTCTGAAAAATATATGTGGATAATATTCAAAGTTTTAAAAAAGAGAGTTGCCATGGAAACATACGACTCCCTAAAAGAACAGTCCATTGTCTCTTAAGACGACCCTTAATACAGACATTTATGCAGTGTCTATGTGTGCACATGAGGCCACAGACAATTCACAAAGGACAATCAGGGCAAACACACACACTGGAGACATGCACAGATTAAAGAAGCCAAGTGCTTACTGTAGGCAAGCAAGAGGGGATGAGCCCCTTTGTGTATGAGTGTGCGTGCTGGGAGCAAGAGTCATGTGAGCCTGACCCTGTGACATAGCTGAAATGCAGCCATCTTGGAAAGCTTTGTTTAAAGCCCACTCCTACAATGATCTGGGCATTTCATTCATCTACCACTGTGAACTGTGATCCATGAGCCTTCTCCACTGTGGCTGTAAGTACTAGAAGCAGCATTATAAAAATAGTTGTTTTTTTTTTTTTCCCCTAGTAAAGCAGACTCAAGCCAAAAATAAACTAAATGGGAATTTTGTAGTGCAGACTTTTAAAAAACAAGAGTCTCAGTATACCTAAGACAAACACAGCCCTTTTATTAGAAACTTCTGTGTGGCGTTCAGAAGTCATGCAGTTTTGGTCAGACTTCTATGCTGCACTTTCTCTTTCCAGAGACAAAGGAACCTTATACAGACAGCAGGGGAGCTGCCATCTTGACACGTGCTGGTATTAAAAAAGAGGTTTTTGCTCTCACACTTTCACCAAAAGAGGCCAAACTATCGTGCGGCCCTTTTCAATGGGATGATCAAAAGCTGGATGAGCAAAATAGGTATTTTTCGAGGGACTACAACTTCAAAATAAAATAAAAGTTTGGATTAAGAAATTTTTTATTTATTTTAAATAAAAAATAAAAATAAAAGTTTGGATTAAGAAAGCCAAAGATACTTAAAGTGTCACTGCTATGAAGATTTTAGCCTTTTGCAAATATAATGCCTGTGAGTGGTAACAATGATTTTTAAATCCTATCAAACAACCATAACGGTGTTACTATTTCTAATAAGACACAAGCACTTTACAACAATATGTAATCCATTAGGTAAATGAGATCTATTTTTAACCACATCTTGCAAATGAGAAAACTTGTATCACTATTCATGATTTTCTGAGAATCAAGTATAATTAATGTATGAATTTTAAATAAATATAAACAATAATGTTCACATGTGTCTGTCTGTATATGGAACATGTCATGACTGGGCATAGCTAAAGAACTGAGAAAAGACATCCAAATGCTGGCTCAAATACATACATGCACCCGCATATGCACGCTAATGCACAAGTACAAGCACATGTACACACAGGCACATACACACAGAGATGAAGTATGAAAGGAGGAGGAAGACTTGCTGAGAAGTGTTCAACACCCAGAAAGAGGGGATGACAGATGAGAGATATGAAATTGTTAAACCTAAGAAAAATTCAAATTAAATTAAGCCACGTAAGGCAGACTGGGGACCGAGTACCATCAGGTCTAAGTGTGTTGAGTGAGTGGTTAGAATGTTTAGCACCTCACCCCGCTAACACTGCCCATAGCAGACAGCAGGCAGTGGACCACAATTCCAAGCATAGACATCATGTAGCACACTGGAGCCCTATACTTAGCAAGGGGAACATCTGGCCAAAGGCTTGCATTCTATGTGGATTTCCAGGCTCGCAGTGCTCCGATATCTACTGCCCATTTTGAGTCGGAGACCCAACGACTCTTCAGAAAGTTCATTTGAACCCCAGGCTGGAGACTGCTCCAGGCACCTGCTCACAGTCCACTAGGGCACTTGGCTGATCTTCAGACCTGGGCTTTCTTGTTGGCTTCTAAAGTTCTTATAGGCAGCGACTACACGTTTTGTTCATCTCAGAAGCCTTGTAAATGTTTACAAGCTGGCAAGGCTCTTTAAACGTTGGGCTGATTGAATGAGCATCAGCGCTGGATTTACTTAAGTTACGGTGTTCTTATAGATCAGATAGTGTGTTAATTGGATGAAAGTCTCAGAATAATAGTGAAGGTTAAAAGAAAATAAGTTTCTAGTTATCTCAATAAACCAGTGACCAGAACTTGTGGCATTTGTATGGGCTTTTATTTCATAAGGAAGAGAGAGCCAAGAACAACCATGGTTTTCTGTGCTTTGAATACCAGACAAGGGAACTACATATTCAAGATGTCTCCGATTCCTTTGTCTTGAAGGATTCCTGTTCTAGCCATGTCACATTAAATTTCTATAATTGCAGCCAATCACTGGAATACATCTCAGGAATCTAAATAAATCTAGCGTTCTGGTAGGAGAGCTGGATTTTTAAAGACGACAAAGAAAACGATACTAGTCACATAAGAAATACTGATACGACCTGCATATTCTCCCAAGCCCCTGACAAGTTGTGTTGCTTTGGCTGAGTACAGGTCACAAGGCAGGAGAGACACTCTCCTCTGTCCACACAGTCAACTTCTCTCAGATGACGCTTATAAACTCAGACTTCAGTAGAATTCTCCAATAGGGACCCCCCCAAGGAACCTCAGAGCGAGAGGGTCACATGAAGACTTTCACAGCTCCCCAACTCTCCTCTGTGGAAGATCGTAGATGAACAGACCACAGCAGCCCTTTGTGTCCCTTCTGAGAAGGGTGGGACCAGTGTGTGGGTTTGTGTAGAGACAACCAGGTAAGGGTGAGGCAGTGAAGTTGAAACCCGAATTCCTGAAATCATCCTGTTTTGAAGCCTACTCCAGTAGCTTTAATTTCAATTTAGAAAGAGTCAACTGGGCCTCTGGAGGAGTCCACTCATCTTTTTGTGATCAGCTGGGCATTTGATTTTAGAGATTTAGAGCACAATTTTTAAAGGGAAACATAAAATATTAAATGTATCTTTGTTGTCCGGGTGTGTGCACGTTTGCGTGTATGGGGCACATGTGTAGGTGAGGGTGCATGCACAGGAGCACATACATGCTGAATCCAGAGGCTGATATTAGCTGCCTTGTCTACTGATCTGCATCCTTAAAATGAAGCACGGTCTCTCACTTGAACTCTGAGATTGAGGACTGGGCTACCCAAGCAAGCCTGGTCACTCCAGGGATCCCTTTGTCTCTAGGATTAGAACCAGGCTGCCATGACTGTTGGGTTTACATACAGCTGGGGAGATACAATCAGTCCTTACACCCTCCAGGAAAGTGCTTTACCCACTGAGACATCTTGCCAGCTCTGTGCATAAGTGAGAGAAGGTGGATATTCCTTTAAAAAGGAGGGGGGATACATATACCATCCTGTGATATGCTCACAAAAGCTTTGTGTTCAGCACGTTCCCTAGATGAAGCCATACAAGACGGATCATTCTCCTCAAGGGCTGGAAGGCTCCAGAGTTTTCTTTAAATGGAACCGTTTCCAAGATATACACATCACTTCCATGTTCTAAGTCTAAAACACGTAACACATTTTTTTTCCTTGAGAACAGAATTGAAAATACCAGCTTATGAGTCAATTAAATATTTGAAGAGATGCATATTTGGTCAGAGATAGAAACACAGATGTTGGGGACCACAGAGAAAAAAGATCTTGCTTGATCTCTATCCTGATGTTTGTCCTTCCAAAAGCATCCCTGACGTCAACTTCTGTCTTGGGTCATTTGTCTCATCTTACGGAGGTAGACTAGAACTGCAGTACAGGGTGAAGTGTGTGTGTGTGTGTGTGTGTGTGTGTGTGTGTGTGTGCGTGTGTGGTGTGGAACAGGGTCTCAGGTAGCCAAGGTTGGCCTTGAAAATAACCTTGGACAACCCCCTTTCTGTCTTTGTGTTTGTGTGTGTGTGTGTGCATTTGTGTATCTGTCTGTTTCTCTCTATACATGTGTGTGTTTGTCTAGCTCTCTGTATGTATATGTCTGTGTGTGTCTGTGTGTGTGCTATCTCTGCATGCATGCACATGTGCTGAATCTGTGTGTTTATGTGTGTAGGCCAGAGTTTAATAATGTCAAGAATCTTCTTCAGCTGCTTTGCCTCTTTAGTTTTCTTTTTAAAGACAAGGTTTCTCAATGAACCTGTTGCTCACTGAGTTTGCTAGACTGGCTGGGCAGTAAGCTCCAGAGATCTATTTCCCTTTCTCTGGCCCTGGCCCTGGGTTTATAGACTCATGCTACCATGCCCAGCTTTTAACAAGGGTCCTGGAAACTTAAACTCAGCCCTCACACTTACACGGACAGCTAGCAACATGCAATTAAGCCACCTCCTTGGGTCCAAACCTTGGCTCTCTGATTCCCTGTCTCTGCTTACAGGCATGTTCCACTCATACCTAGTTTATCTGGTGATGGGATCAAATGACGAGCTTTATACGTGCTAGGCCAGCACTGGACCAACCGAGCTACATCCGTGTTCTCCAGTGTAACCTGTTAAGGATACTGTTTAGATAAGTCCAGAATGAGCCAAAAGCAAAAGTCTCCTAGCAATGGCTTTTCTCTTTCCTGTGGCCACTCTCAAATGGTGTTCTGAGCAGCCTCTAGCTCCTGCTACAGTCCTGCAGTGGAGGCTCCCAGGCACGTCTGGCCAGCATAGGCTCAGCCAGCTTTCTTGATGGTATTGCATTTACTCCGTGGTTGGGAAGGAGAGACATCTTTGGCTGGTTAAGAACTCTGAGTTCCAATTCAGATTCCCCAATGCAGTCCTTGGTTTTGCTGAGGTAGTCTCAAATATTCTCAAGGGAAAAGAATCAATATAATCTCTCTAAGGGGCAACCTGGCACGCATACCCTCCATCTGGATAATACAAACATTAGAAAGTCCCTGTTTTTTGATCCTGGTAGTCGTTTTCCAGGAGTGTAGCCTATGAAACTGCCGGATACAGGCTATGTATACAAGCAGACTGTGCAAGGAGTCTGACCAGACCTCCGATGAAAGGAAAATAGTGACAAGTTCTTAGAGGACTGGCTTAAAAATATGGAAGTTCAAATAAGAGAAAACTGTTTATTACAAAATTTAAATAATAATCTATACTACTTCCATAATATGTGAAGAAAAAGTAAATAAGAAATTCAAAACTGTCTGGGTGTTCATGGGGCTGGATATATGTTGCAGGTTCCCAAATAACACCTGAAGCTCTTAGAGGACCAGTAATTATTTAACAGTACCTGCAGAACAAATACAGATGCTCAACGGTGCTATTTGTTTGTTATGTCATTTGAATCCAAACAACATAATAGCTATTTATGGACTATTGACTTAGTCACTCTTGGACAAACACATACACAGTAAGAAGTACCACTTTTATTTCCTTCTTAAATAACCTTGTAAAAATTACTAATGGACCATCTCTATAGCTGTTAGTATTGTAGAGCTTACTCTTCCATCCTCACGTCTTGTTCAACAAACGACTTGCAAAACTCACTTTAGCAGCAAGATGAGGTCATCAAAAGGAATGTGGTGTAGTTTAACGCTGAAGCAGGACCTGCTTCCAACTAATATTGGCACACTGAACTACAGCCGTTTCCCCCATGATGGAAAATGTGTGCGGCCAACCCAGAGCTGTACTCAGACTCAGCATGCTGTCCCAGAGCACCTTGGCACACAGGTTGGGAAACACAGATAAATAACAAGCTGGTAACAGCTGCTTTCTCGAAGACTACTGGTTATTTGAAAACAACAACAGAAAAGGTTTTATGAACCCTTTCTGAAGAAGCATCTGTTGGTTTTTACAATTAAAATCCACTGCAATGACTGGCAGCTTCTCAGAAATCCTTTGTCCTTACAGGAAGGTGGGTATTCTGCTCCCCGGCAAGCTTGCTCCCTGAAGCAAAAATCTCAGGATAGACATTAAGAAAGGAAACGTCTTGGGTAATGCTTTCATTACTAAAAAAAAAAAAAAAAAAAAAAAAAAAAAAAAAAAAAAAGCACAAACATAAAAAGCACAGCTCTCATGAATAACCTTCAATAACTCTTCCTAGTCAGAGTCCTGTCTGATCCTTACCCGGGTCAGATCAATGAAGTCACCAGTGTCACCAACCCAGACATTCACCCTACTTCCTGCGGGTAGCCACTACCATTGTTCAACAATAAACTCTCTGTCCCTCTCCCATGTGCTGTACAGAGCACAGTTGTGCCCTCGTGGGAACTGAGCTATAAACGGCCCTTTGCTATTGGTCTGCAGGGCTGTGGTCTCCAGGTTAACGGTGCTCCTTTAGAAATGGTGCCTGCTGTCTGTCACCCCAGGACTCTCTGCTCTCTTTGTTCTCTGCTGCTTCCTTCTGACCTGTTTGTCAGTTTTTGTACTAAAGGAATGAATAGCCTATTATATCTTCACCAGTTGGGACTTTCAGAACCAATCCAGTGAGTTGAGTATAACAGACAATTAGTCCCTTAGGGTATTTAGTTGTTGGTGAATATTTTGTTTGTCTCTGGGTTCCTGGAGGTTGATGGGTAGAAATGAATATTTTCCTATTTAATGCTAGGTTTTTAAACCCGAGGAATCTTTAATTTTGTTACCATATAGTTGGAGTTTTACTGAAATTGACATTTTATTCAAGTGGTGTGTGTGTGTGTGTGTGTGTGTGTGTGTTTGTGTGTGTGTAGTGTATGTATTTAAAGTCAATATTGGATGTCTTTTCTCAATCTCTTTACACCTTATTTCTGAGACAGGGTCTCTCACTGGACCTGAAGCTAATCAATTTGGCTAGACTGGCCTGTGAATGAACCTCAAGGATCTGCCTGTCTCTGTACCCTCAGGGGTAGGTTACAGACACACAACCACCCACCTTTTGACATGAGTTCAAGGAAGCCAAACATAGGTCTTCATGCTTGTATGGCAGACATATTACCCACTGAGTCATCTTCTCAACGTCTTACTATATTTTGAATAGAGATGCCCAAAGATCTATAAAGACACTCACTGTTTCAATCTACTAACATCTACAAATGGACACATTAATCTCTGCTTCAAGTTAGAATTAATTATGGTGTAGTGATACAATGTTTACTTAACGGTTTGGATGCATCTTAATATAAGCAGAGCTCCAAAAAGTCTTAGAGGTGTTCTTTAAAATATGAAATAGTAACTCCCCATCTTCCTGTAAGTGTTCAACTGCTCCCAGTCACATCCATCGCATTTACAGTAGTCTTTATCTTGTTATCTGTCTATCCCCCTAACTAGGACTAAGCTCAGCAAGGGAGTATCTTTAATTCCTGATTTATCTGTTCCCCAACAACTAAAGATAAAGGACTCAATCAGCACCTTTTGAAAAGCAAGTGAATGAGGGGTTTATTCTTAACTATTTTAGTTATATGCTTTTTTCTTTTAAACTTTATGTGTTTGGGTGTTTTGCCTGGATGTATGTCTGTATGCACTGGAGGTCAGAAGAAGGCATCAGACCCCCCTGGGATTAGAGTTGTTATAAATACTTGTGAATTGCCATAGGTGCTGGGAATCAAGCCTGGGTCATCTGGAAGAACAAGTGTTCTTAAGTGCTGTGCCCTATTTCTAGCCCTTAAAGATTTGTTTTTATAACACTGCTTCAGTGGATCAAAAAAGAAGACTAAGTCCTCTACAAGTAAATATTAGTATTTATGAAACCACTTTAAACACCCAAGACCAGGACTGTATCAGATTCTGGGGCCTTTCAGACTTGGGGACATCTGTGTCACCTTGGACATTTAGGCATCCCTAATTGTAGAAATCCCAGATTCTATAAAATCTGAGACTTTTTGAGTGGCCAAACTGAGGCATTTTAGAATTTTGATTTCTAGTTAGGGATGTGTTAGTTTTCCTTAAGTAAGTATTAATCTCCTATGCCATTAAGCCAACGTCACTGAAGTAAAACATGACTGTAAAAAAGATCTAACTCAGTCATTATTACTTCCCATTTGGACAGTTCAGTTCTGAAGTCAGGAGGACTTCTACGATCGGGTAAATCCTTGGTAAATCCACAAATGGCACCAAAAGATGCCAAAGAGAGCACATGGCAAGGGAAGGCTAAACTGTAAGACAGTAACAACTGTCAGAAAGGACAAGAAAGCTACAACACAGGGTTCAGTTAACCCTGGAGCAGGAGGCAGGAGCCAATGGTTGCTGGAGGTGTGTTTGATAATCGATGAGGAGGTTGCGCATTCAAAGAAAGCTCAATCTCTGCACCCAGGATACAAGTGCCAAAGCCAACAATCCCTCTAAAGAGAAATCCACAGCAGGTAAGAAAAAAAAATTCCTCTGGACCATAAACAAAGGCAAGAGATGGAAGAAAAATTCCAGCTCATACTCGATCTACTTGAGATAAGAAAATAAATTATATATATGTGTGTGTGTGTGTGTGTGTGTGTATACACACATACATGCAGACAATATGAAGCTGAAAAGAGTCTGGAAGAAGCAAGTGCATCTTCAGAATAATGAGTTGTATTCAAGCTTCAAAGGGTTTTAATTCACAGAGATCCCAGAAATTCAATTAACAATTAAAAAAAGATCATACACCATACAAGAAGCTAGCTACCTTGAGTTAGAATGAGGCAGAACAAACCATAGACTCGGCTTCTCAAAGGCTGTAGGTATCAGACAGACTCAATGCAAAGTAAAAACCATACAGGTTTAGAGAAAGAAAAGACTTCAAATAAAAAATATAACAGCAAATTATGATTAGTCATATTTTTAAACAGTAAAATAAGTTAAGAAAAAATTAGTAATTATGAAGAGGCTGCATGAGTGAGCTTAATATCAGATTAGATGCAGCTGAATTGGAGTTGGTGGTATAGAGGCTGTACATGAAGCTGTAAGCAAACGGAAAAGAGGCACACTATGAGAGAAAGGCTGAGAGAGATGGAGGCTGGAGTCAGAGAGCGTGAGAAGTGATCTCTAAGTTTCCAGAATCTCTAAATCTGGGAAGCCAAGTATCTACTAAATAAAAGAAGCCCTCACCTACATAGACAACTACCACTTAAGATGTCACTAGCCAGGGAAAAAGCAGATCAGCTGACAATGACAGACGATGGGCTGATGGCCGATTTCCCAGAAAATGAGAAATCCTGGGGAAATGCCTAGGAGCAAATCATACTTTCTACCTGTATGGCGGGCAAAGCTGGCTCTCACAACCAAAACCAAACAGAAATGTATTTGGGGACAAACAAAAATAAATTAAGAAAATTTAAATCAAAAAGCATTGATATCCAAGAAACTCCTATAAGATGCACAGCCATGAGCAATTAACTGCAATAAGGCAGAAACGGTGAGCCGACAATGTCTAACCCTTAACAGCCACAAACTGTGTGGAGAAGAATGCTGAGCAATGGCTAAAGATAAGACAGAATTAAAAATTAGATAACCATTATAGCAAAAGCAAGGGATCACAATCAAGGAAACCTAAGATTCCTGAACTGTGGTAGAGAAAAAGTGAGGCTGATCTACTTAGTGTGAGATTGTAAGTTAGATAGGATGTCAACGTATCTCGGGCCAGTACCAAAAGATGATTTCAAGAAAAAACTCCAAGACAATCCCATCCAAACTAAATGAAGCAGGAAAGAGACAAAGCACCCAAAGGAAAGGAAGACAGAAGGCAAAAGGAAGGGAGAGCCAGCTGGGCGGACAACCCAGCAACAGAAACAAAGTATCCTTTCCATTAAATTTTAAAAACCAACTATCTGTTCACACAAAGAGTCACAGGTCAACATTCACAGAAGCTTGATTTACAATAGCCCAAGGAAATATTTCAAATGTGCAGCCACTGCTGGATGAGCCAATCCTTGTAGGTACATACAAGGGAAATATATTTACATGTGAAAAGATGAAATACTGAGACTCTAACAACATGGACGGGAGCTGCAAGCTGCTAAGTGCAAGGCAGATGTCACACTCTACACATTGTGTGGATCCATTTATATGACATTCAAGAAAAGAGGAAATGACAGAGATAAAAACAGATCAGAAGGTGGAAGGCAGGAAGCAGAGGGTTGAAGGGCAGGAGGAACATTTATGGAACATTTATGTTATGGAAATGATGTGTATCTTTATTGTGGTCATGGCTGCATGATACATACTAGTGAAAAATCATCAAAATGTATGCTTAGAATGTGTGGTTTTCATTATATGAAAATGATACTGTAACAAAGCTAGTAAGAGACATAAAATTCAATCATACAACTTACAAAAGGGAAAGCCAAACAACAAACATTAGCCTGTAAATCTAAATTAGCTAAATCAGACGAATACAAAATTAATTTTGAGAAAGTTTTTCAAAGTATCATAGTATACTAATAAAAAAAAAAACCATTTAACCAGGAAACATAACAATAATATGTTCCTAATAACATCTTCAAAATATATAAAACCCAAAGTTCACAGGACCTCTGGGAAAACTGAACACAGGACAGACTTAGGTGAACCTAAGTAAAAAAATCCCAAACAAAATATTAGCAACTCAAACCTAGTCATTTACAAAGAAAGGAAGAATATACATTATTTCCATAGTTAAAATACCAATCGATGTTATTCATCAGATATAATGTATTCAATACAATATTTGTTTGTAAATAAAACTCTCAATAAACAAAAAGTAGAAGGAAACATGTTTAACTGGGTAAAGGGGTCATGAAACACTTCCATCAAAAGCATCTTACTCTAGGGTAAAGCTTAGATCACTGCTTCTAAAGCCAATGAGAAGCTTTGAACGCTAGATGCTCCAGCCAGCTAAATAAGACAATAAAAAGGAACTAAAGTCATAGGAATTAGAAAGCCAAGTCTACCCAAACTTGTAAATGATATGATTTAAACAGAAAACCCCCAAATAAGCTATAATTTCTTTTAATTATAAAAAGACCAGTAGCTTTATCATATACCTGATAAAATGTACAACCATCCAACCATAAGAGAGCTATATAAATTATATTATAATGAATAAAACCATACAGAAATGGATGAACTCTATGGTATATAGATCGAAACTAAAATCACACAGGTCAATATGATGCAACTCAGAATAAAACATTTTGCAGTGACCAAGCCACAATAAAATTAACAGGACCCTACTCATACAAGTGTTGAACTAATACAGTATCACTTAGGGATGCACACACACACACACACACACACACACACACACACACACATCTCAGAAGACGAAGACATGGAGTATTTTAAGTTCAGAAAAGCTGTAGTGAAAGGTTTCAGTAAGAGAAAGCCATCCAAGCTTCATAACTCTGATGATGGTCCAAAGACAGGCCAGGGAGCCAAGAGCGTCCTTCACTTAATGCCTCTTTACAAGCACACTACAACACTGCAACCTTGTTTCACACTGGACAGCAGGCATCTAGGAGTTTCTGTCCCTGTATCTAAATTTTGAAATGAATATTTGCTTTTCCTTACTCCTTATTCTAGGAAAGTTGAAAGCCCTCATTCATACAACGATTTTTCTAACACACTAAGATAATAAACTGTCAGGGGGATGTAAAAGCAGATAGTAAAATTATTGCACATTTGTAACTATCTGCACACAAAAAAGCCAAAAGAACAGTTAAATAATGCAGAAAATACTCACAACAAACATTTAAACAACTTGAATTCTTACATTAAAAATCATTTAGCTGAGGAAAAATTAATGTCTTCTTTTGGAAAAAAAGTTTAGTTTTGAACTAAACAAATGGGTTATCTAATATTGGAAGGTGTGAAACTCTTTCCTGACTTATCAGATACATTAAAACTGCCAGTATATGAAAATTTTATGAATGACCAAAACTCCTTCTCAACATTTGGTTCCTAAGCTGAACAGGGTAACTCGCCTGTTGTCCCAGGATTGGGGAGCCTGAGGTACAGCGTGAGTTCCAGAGAAGTGTGGGTTTCTGGGAGACAGTGCCTTAAACAGCAACGAGAGAGAGAGAGAGAGAGAGAGAGAGAGAGAGAGAGAGAGAGAGAGAGAGAGAGAGGAAGAAGAAAAAGGAGGAGGAGGAGGAGGAGGAGGGAGGAGGAGGAGGAAGAGGAGGAGGAGAAGGAGAAGAAAGAAGAAGGAGGAAGAGGAGAGGGGAGAGGGGAGAGAGGGGAGAGAGGGGGGAGAGAGGAGAGAGAAGGGAGAGAGGGGGAGAGAGGGGAGGGAGAGAGGGGAGGGAGAGAGGGGCGAGAGGGGAGAGCGGGGAGAGGGGAGAGAGGGGAGAGAGGGGAGAGAGGGGAGAGAGGGGAGAGGAAAGAGGGGAGAGAGGCGAGAGAGGGGGAGAGGGGGGAGAGGGGAGGGGGGAGGGGGGAGGGGGGAGGGGGGAGAGGGGAGAAGGGAGAGGGGAGAGGGGAGAGGGGAGAGAGGGGGGAGATGGGAGAGGGGAGGGGGAGAGGGGGGAGATGGGAGAGGGGAGAGGGGAGAGGGGAGAGGGGAGAGGGGAGAGAGGGGGAGATGGGAGGGGGGAGGGGGGAGAGAGGCGGGGAGATGGGAGGGGGAGGGGGGAGGGGGAGGGGGGAGGGAGGAGAGGGGAGAGGGGGGGAGAGGGGAGAGGGGGGAGAGGGGGGAGAGGGGGGAGAGGGGGGAGGGGGGGAGGGGGGGAGGGGGGAGAGGGGGAGAGGGGGGAGAGGGGGGAGAGGGGGAGAGGGGAGAGGGGGGAGGGGGGAGGGGGGAGAGGGGAGAGGGGAGAGGGGAGAGGGGAGAGGGGAGAGGGGAGAGGGGAGAGGGGAGAGGGGAGAGGGGAGAGGGGAGAGGGGAGAGGGGAGAGGGGAGAGGGGAGAGGGGAGAGGGGAGAGGGGAGAGGGGAGAGGGGAGAGGGGAGAGGGGAGAGGGGAGAGGGGAGAGGGGAGAGGGGAGAGGGGAGAGGGGAGAGGGGAGAGGGGAGAGGGGAGAGGGGAGAGGGGAGAGGGGAGAGGGGAGAGGAAATAAGAATTTATTTCTGACAGCCCAAAGATTATCTACACAATGAGTCAAAATCCACAGGGTTGTGATAGTGACCAGTGAGTGCCCTGTCCTCAAAGGGCTTCTACGAAGCCACAAACTCTCCATCAAGTGGGTGTTGATGACACAGCTGCCCTGAGCAGACTTGAGTTGTGCCATTTATACAAACAGGAGAATCTTTTTTTCTTAGAGATTTAGAACAACTGAAAAACCCCATAGACCAACCACACAAACTAGAAATTCTTTGTCTTTTACTTAAGAAACGATAGGCCACAAATGGTAGATGGGGGTTATTTGATCACTTAAATGATCTCTTTGATTGTTACCTCCTGAGCCAATGTCCTCCTCATCTCTAACAACCTTCGTCCACCCTGGAGCTTCAGCGTCTCGTTGTCCCAGATGTAATTTCCATGGAACACATGAAGGCACTACATTATGTCCAGCATGAACATGTTCAGTTCTGACCCACGGCTACATGGACGGTCCCCACCCATGTACATGATACCCTTACAGTATTCTGAATGGATTGAAGCACTACTTTAGTATGTTAACATTTCAGCATTGAAATATTTAATGGGTCTAAATGATTGCATATTTTATGCTTCCTCTCTCCTTGAAAATAAATCTTTGCCTGCCTAAAAATCATTTTTCTTCAAAAATCTGCAAACCTCGAGGCATCTCAAACTAACCTGCACTACGCATATACCCACTGCTGTCGTTACATGTTATACACTTATCTTATGCACACACGGCTTCTCGACTGCACTGCAGACAACCTGAGTGCAGACAGTGTCTTCTGTGTGTGACCACACAGCGCAGCTATCGTTCATGAGCACCTCTTGCAGATCCACACCACCAAGAGCTCCACAACTCAGACAACAAGTTATCATTCCTTTTTATATAGACAGGGAAACAAGATTCAGAGGATTCACACCAGCAGACCCTCAGCCAGGAAGTGGTGAGACTCTCATTAGGGCTTGGGGCATTCTGACTATACCACAGGGTAGCTCCTGATGCCTCTGGTGACATGCAAACCGAAATGGGAATGCCATCATCAGAGGCCCAGCCATCCAATAAAAGCTGCGATGCTGTACAAAGTACAGAGGAGGCAACTCTCAGCTGCCCCAGGCTTCCTCTGCCCCCACTTTTCCGCACTATGGGGGGGGTTCATATTTATCATTCTATGCTACACCCTCACTCTTTAGACCCTTTTTTTCTTGCAAGCCATAAACTTTGTAGTCATTTTACTTAGTTGCCTTAAGTCATTTCCTCCTTTTCTGAAAAACTGAAGGAAGGCCAAAGGCATTGTGGGTGGGAGTGGAGTGTGTCAGGAAATTACCACTTTTGTTCTCGGCAGTTCCTGGATGCTACTCTTCACCACATGCTTGTGGGCCAGAATGGCAGAGGATGATGTCAATCAAAGTCAAACTTGCTGTCACCACTCTTCACAGAAGGGAAGATGCACAACCCATGTTTACATTGTGTGCAGGGTGTGACACCAACCCCAACCCCCTCCCCCTTCTTCCTGGGGAAATTCAAAGCTAACTGTGGCCTTGTTACAAACTCCAGGAAGAGTGAAGTGCCATCTGGGTGAACCCCTCACCTTGCTCCTTACTCTCATCTAAAATGGCACTGTGGACATTCACATAACTACATCCACATATCACCCTGCACTCAGCGCCAGGATACAAGCAGAAAGCTGAATTCTACAGCTGTTGCTGCTCCAAAAGGATTCTTAACATTTTGAAGGGAAGATGTGTTAGTTCACAGATGTTTCCTGAGCTCCATTTACCAGGATGGGTTTTAGCAACTGTGAGTAAACACTGACGCTACTTGTCACCCCTTAGACCATGGGTTTCAAGAGGCCACTTCGGCCTACCTCCTAAATAGACAGCTAAGAAAACAATGTTCGCCTGGAGGAAGAGAAACTAAAACTCTTTGCACTGTTCCTCTCAGGCAAACCCTTGCAGAAGCCAAAGTATTCACTGTGGTTTAAAACACTTGTCAGTCAAGAACTGCCTGGAACTGCCATGAGAGTTTGTCCTGCCTCACTATTGAAGGAGTCACACTCCATCGACACTTTCTTTGGGTGCAAAATGCAGTGCATCCCAGAGGCATTCTGTCAGTGGCTCAGATGAAAACGTTTCTTTTTGTAAAAGTATGTATCACCAGTCAGTTCCACTGGCCTCTGGTATGTTCTGTAGAAGAAACAAATTTTGCTGGGAGATACACGCCAGGCTAATTGATTTAAAGCAGTCTCAATAGGTAAACATACAGATGAGGAAACCCAAGTGTAGAAGGATGGCTCCAACCCACAGATACAGGAGAAAGGCAACTGGACTAGGAACATGTAAAGTTCTTTGAGGGAGCTAAAGTAATAATGTGTACTTGCCTAACTCCTAGAACTCTAGCCCTACACACACACACACACACACACACACACACACACACACACACACACACGGAAATCTGTCATTGAAATGTATATATCAAATCTTAGTAAATATTTCAATATCAAACACACAAACAAACAGAACTGCAATTTGGTACCAGAAATGAAAGAACACAGGCCTGCCACTTAGAAGAGGCTGGAGCATATATGCGTGCGTGCGTGCGTGCGTGCGTGCGTGCGTGTGTGTGTGTGTGTGTGTGTGTGTTGATATTTAAAACAACAAATGTATCTGACTTTGTGTGTGTTGATATTTAAAATAATGTATTTCGACTACTGCCCCCTCCTGGTGGCAGAACCAAACACACATGTTCTTTTCTTAATGGGTTCTACAGACCTTCCTCTAACCAATTAACAAAACAAGCACTTAAGGCAGAGAGGGACCACAAGGGTGGCTCCCTGAGAACATGTGCCTCAGGGGTGAGTCAAGCACTGTCAGCCATTCAGCATCCTATGCCTCCATTTTCTCATCACTAAAATGGGAACAGTTGTATCTACTCTACCTACCTCTAAGATCCTGCTAGCACCAATCAAACAATGCCCGTGAATGATTTCCAAATTCTCTAAAATCTGAGATGTTTTTATTAATCAAGCACATCCATCTGTAACAACATCTGTTAAGATTAAAATCCTAGCGACTTATGGCACAGAAACAATGATGCTTTTGTGTCAAGACAGGGATCCAGATGTATATGATGTCCATGCTGGCAACGGCTGAAACGACAGGACCAAGGTACATATCCACCAGAAGGATAACGTTAGCACATACTGATATTTACACTACAGAATATTATGTTGTCATCAAAAAGGGTATCCTCAAGCTTTACCAGCTGAACAATGTCAATGTTCATATACTGGCTGCTTTGTGCTTCTTGCAGTGCTGGGGGGGGGGGTCTTAAGACTATTAGGCAAGGGCTCCACACCAAGGTCCATCCTCCATCCGTGTGTGTGTGTGTGTGTGTGTGTGTGTGTGTGTAAAATGAAAAACATTTCAAACAATGTAATGAGCTGTCAAAAGTCTTACAGCATTTTAAAATTTAATAATTCTGGAGACATAAAAGCTACATAGTTACTGAACCAACCTCAGAAATGTTAAGCTTAACATTTTATGACACTGATGATGCTTATTAAAATTTACCACAATGGGAAGAATTACACATAAAGATAAAAGAGCAAAACAAGTATAGAATATAAATATTCACATGCATCTTTTGTGCATTCACAGTCATTGCACTTCCCTCTAGTTAGGAACCTAAGACTATACTTTGAGAACATCTTATATAATAAATTTTCTTCTTAGTAAAAATAAAAAGCATCGGTGGCCTTACTCAGGCTGTGTGCAGGGGCATCAGTGAGAATGTGTGCCTGAGCAGATGCTCTGCGCTCTGCGACCACAGGGTTAATTCTGATTGTCAGCTTTGATCAGGGAAGGGCTGAGAGGATTAGAGAAGCCCACCTCTGGGAGAGTCTGAATGGAAGTGGTTCATTCCTGCAGGCTAGAAACCTGCAGGGAATAAAGGGGGTGGGGAGCGCTGAGTGAACCAGCTAGTGCAAGCATCCTTCCAATCTGCTTTCTGGCTGCTACATTCTCCCCGCCACCATGGCCTTCCAGTGAAAGGAATTCCTTCCTCCTGCAGTTGTATTCTGTTGCACTCATGAAAAGTCTTGACTAACACATCATCTCATTGTGTGGATACAAGAAAAATGCAGAAGGCTATATAGAGGCAGTTAAGGTGGGGAAAGGAAGGGACAAGGAAGACAGAGGTCGAGGTGGGGGGGGAGTGGGCTTTTGTTGTCGCCTTTGTTATTCACTTCAGACAGAGTGCAGCTGATGCTTCAAGCTGACCTCCATCTTTTAGGCTCAAGTAACCCTCTTGTCTTTGCCTCCAAAATGGCAGGACTCAAGGTACCAAACCCAAATCCAGCTTACACTTTGTTGTGTTTTGTTTTGTTGTTTTATGAGAATTTAAACGTGAGCACAGTAGTATCACACATATGTAAAATGATTTCACATAATTTTAAATATAATTTAAAAACCCCTCCCTGAAGTCCTTAGTAAATAAATAACAGAACGACACACTGCCCATACTCTCTTCAGTGGCTGATGGTCCAACTACTATTGGATCCACCTCTCTCAGCATCCCCAGGATGGAGCTGTGGACTAGCACTCACGAACCTTGGGAGCTCGTTTCAAATCAACAAGTCATCCTTAGAAGAACTTTCTTGAGATGGGAATGTGATGGGTGGCAGCTGGATCCCGGGGCAAGCTTACTTAAAGAGCATTTTGGGCAAACACTGAAAGCATCCCTCCCTGTGTTCTGCATTTGTTTCATCTGCTCTACAGTTCTCACTGATCTGCTCAGCTCGGGACCAAACATCTTTTTCTCTCAAGTCAAGTAGAAACACGAATGTCTTGTGGATCCTTGCACATGTAGCTCGCTTTCTCCTCTCTACAATGCATCTCTCTTGCCTCTTCTCGGGAAGACATTATATTCTCGAAGATAAAGCTCAACGACGGCTTCTCTGTCGAGGCTTCCTTGCTTCTCCAGGTCCACCTGCCTCACCTTCAGTTTGATCACCCTGTAGTTCTTTCTCTTGTCCTGTCTTGTCTTGTCTTATCATGTCATATCTTGTCTTGTCTTGTCTTGTCTTGTCTTTGGTTGGGGCTAAGATACTGACTTCCCACTGACTCCAGGTCCCATGCACAAATGAGACTGAAATCGTGAAAGTGGTTTAATGCACAGGATAAATTAAACAGTAGTTATAAGATTCAGACAGACACGCAATCTTAGAGGCAACTGCCTGAGAAGCTCCTGAAAGGTCCGGGACTCCCCAGAAGGGAGGTCCACTTAAGTCACAGGATAGCACGCACCCAAAGGACACACGAGAGACAGTCTTGCTGTAAAGTACATGAGGTGGTTTATTAAATCAGAGCTCTGGGCCAGCCCATATCTCACATAGGGGATAGAGGGACTGACCTCGTGGCTCAGGGGCATAGCGCTTATATATGGGTGGGGTGGGGAAAAAGCGAACTTTCGAACGGGTGCACAGGATTGGTTGTTTTACTTTTTTTTTTGAACACTAGCAGGCCATACCATGGGGGCAGGGTGTAGTTCCTCCCTTGGCCAGTCAGTTTCTGGGATGTTCTTAACAGGCCTTTGTCTTGTAACTCCCCCTCCTCTGTAACTAATTAGATGGGCCCAAACCTGCTGGCAGGCACTTTTAACTATTTAGGTTAGGGAAAGGGCCCTGTTATTATTATTAGTTTCGGCCTATTGTTTGAGGCTTGATTCACATTCACCTGGAATGTGTCCTGGGGTGGTGGAAATCTTACATTCAGTTCCTCGTTCTGGAATCTGCACTTTTCTGCCCAAGGTCTAAGGCGAAATATCTACACACATTTCATAAAATGGCCTTTATAATTTTTCACTCTACACTCCCACCTTTCTATAACATGTAACTAAATACCACCCGGGTGGCTAGTCTTCCCCAGTGCAGTTATCGCACCAGAACTAAACAGTGAATGTGAATTAATACACATTCACTAATTCAGATGAACCTTTATCTCTTGTTGCATTGTTCCATTTTATTTTACTAAGGTGGGGTCTTGCTATGGTGCCCAAGCTGGCCTTGAACTTACAAGCTTCCTACCCTCTCAGTGCTAGCATCAGATGTTCAACCCCAAATGTGTATGTGAAATTATACATAGGAAAATTTCATGGCTGAGGTTGACATTTATGTTTATAGTTACACAATTCTGTAACGTCACTCAATGAACTTTTCGCCTTAACTCTGCTATCCCCAAAGTGGCTGACTGTGAACCTAATATGTTAAGCATCATCTGTGAAATTCTGATATTCCTAATAGCATACAGAGCCCTATAGTCAAGCATACACTTAAGAGAACAGGAAGTTTTAACAAAAATCTACTATTCTTGACAGAAACCGTGAACTCCAGGTGAGAAAATGGTCACTGCCCATCCTTAATTGCCTACAGGGAAAGCAGTGTGTGCATCTGGCGAGCCTCAAAGCATGTGGAAGGTGAAACCAGACAGGGGCTGATGGGATGGTCAACTCGGACTACCTGATTACTGCTGGAGACCTGCTCTAGGGCTCTGGGAGCTGTCTGTAATCCAGGATGTTTGACTGAGTTCTGTTAACTGTCAAGATTTAATAAGCTGAGCTAGTTAATGAGTGCTGGCTGGATCTCATACCAACCCTCTCATCACGCATGCAGCCAGCAGGCACATGCTTTATGGTGTCCCATGGGAGTTGCAACGGTGCTTATGAGAGACTAAATTCAGGGTGGTTTGAAGGGAAATGAATGAGCATCCTTAGACATAAAGGGTGGCAGAAGCGCTCTCTCTGTGCTTCTCAGACCCACAGTGAGGCTGTCGATTTATTCTTCACCGGTATAGGCTGTACCAATATGTCTTCCCTGAAGTTCTAAGCAGCCCGCAGAATGTGTTACATGAAACCGAGTGCCATGACCCACAGTCAAGGTATTCATAGTGAACAAGGTAATATTGTAGCAAGTGCCAGGCAGGATAGTCTAATTAACCTGTGCTTGGAGAGGATTCTGCAAACAGAAGAGATGCACAGAACATCCTCTCTTCCTTGGTGCTCCCCCTTCCTAGGGTGCTATGGCCGTGCATGTGCAAATTCCCTCTTTAGATTCCCACATTAAGGGGTTGTTGGTGGTGCTTTGAAGAAAATAAGTCAGACTTTGGCAAGGAAATACAATTCTAGAAAGGATTCTCAACCTCACCCAAGATTCCTATGCAATCTGATTCTGCCATCCCCCTCTGTACCTCCCCTCCCTGCTCTCCATCACTCAGACTGGCCCAAGACCAGAAGCAGCAGGAAGGGGAGCTTGTTCCTGGGGGACCACATGATTGGGTGAAGTTTCATGAAGTGGAGGCTTTCTTTCCAACTGACTTTGTTCAAGTCTTAGCCAGGGCACAGCCATCCTCCAGGAGACCAGGAATGGTCTCTGTCACTCCGTGGAAGGCTGCTGAGGTTCTGAGAGATACAGAGCTGAAGCTTAAAGGAGTAGAAACAAGCTGGAAGTTACAGAAAGGCTAAGTGGGTAGAGAGGATGGCAGCCTCTGTAAGCTGGTTTCACTCATTTGTACACACGAACATAATCAGGCAGGTAATTAGCCAGTGGCCATCCCTATGGTCAGAGCCCTATACAGTGATTCTTATGGAGACTGAAGGGGTTAAGAGCACCTGATGAGTTACCAGAAGCTGAAAGTTGGAGTATGAATGGTATGCAGCTGGGCAGTTTTCCAAAGGCTTCGTATCAGGAAGACTGCTATAAACAAGTGTGTGTGTGCTCGAGGCCTGATAAGTCAATGGGGGCAGAGAAAGCGGAGCAGCCACCCAGCCTGAGGAAATATGCCGAGGACTGGGTTTCCACTTTAGGTGAACAATAGCTCTGTATCGGAAGCAGGTCTGAGGGACTCGCACACACTCAGAATGGTCTGTGACGTCCTGTACAGTAAATGACTGTTCCAGGGGACTGAAAGCTGGGCATCGACTCTTAAATTATGCTAGCCACGAGAATAGGGTTCTAAAAATTCTCAATACAAAAACAGGCTATGAAGAAAGCACACAGCAAAATTACACATATAGATCTCAAATTCATAAAACGCATGAGTATATTTAAAAAGAAACAAACAAGAACTGTGCTGAAAATTTTAACACCATAGAATTTTCTCTGATGGTGAAATTATGTGATTTTTTTTCCTTTTCTTACATTTACTTTCCTTTCCTGTTTTTCTAAAGTAAACTCATACTACTTTGATGGCAAAGGAAAGAATGAAGTTATTTAAATAAAAAAAAAAATCCCTGAATGAAGTCTTATCTGCTGATGCATTACCTGGCGTGTTTACAAACTATTACCGGCCTTCATGTCTGCAAGCTTTACTATCTTCTGCCTTGCACCGTAAAAGCAAAAGCTGAAGATTTTGTACACTGTCGGGCTCAATTTAAAAACTGCAGACAGAACATTACATTATGTCAACTGCACAAATACACTTGGTTCTTTGTCACTCTGGTAACCAACTTTGAAAATTCCTTGTGTGACACAGACTTCCCTCCACCCTTTAAACCACAGTGTATTAATGGCTTTTCTTTTATTTTTTGGCAAGAAATATCCTGAGAGATCGCTCCTCTGCTGTATTTAAAGCAGAAAGGAAGAGTGCTACCCTACCCACCTCGGGGCTGAAACATGAGCTAGCAGTTTGATTTACCATTGGACTCCTGGCTGTCCTAGCCCCTAGAATAGAAAGTAAAATAAAGTAGACACAAACTGAACTCAACTCAGCTCTACTGAAGCATACATGTAGCACTGGGGCCAGAAGCAGCCAGGGCTTCCTTCCACAGCCTTTTCGGGTGCTCGAAGTCTCGAGAGTCCTCTGAGAGAACAGCTACTCTAACTCTTGAACTTACCCTCACATATACTCTGCTATCTATACACTGCAGCTTTTGATTAATTTACTGCAATGATTATAAAAGGATAGCAATTACTATCTAGAGGTAGCATTCTTACTAGAAACTAAGATATATCAAGAATGACAGCAATGAATAGTCCCTTGTAAGGTTGTCACAAAACGGGCAGGAGTGCAAACGTGCAGTCCCAGTTTGCTCGTCATGAAACACAGAAGCTAGTTTTTCAGAGCCATGACCTACCTGAGTCCTCTGTCCACTCCTGTGGCAGTGGTTAATACCTGCTGCTGTGGTTACCTTATCTGGGCTCTCTCTCCCTCACAAGGTGCTCAGAGTTAAGTACCCAATGTACACAGTGTTTCTATCAGTATTTTAGGGAGGATAGGTTAAGAGAAAGCTTAGGGACCTCGGTGGTAGATCTGGGATGGAATTCTCAGATACTGTCCCATTAAGGACCAGCTGACTAAAGGGGCATGGTGTGGGCGTGGTTATTAAGTGTGAAGTCAAAGCAATAGGTACAACTACATTGTTTTTAACTCGAGTCTGTTGCAAACATAGCTGGCCTTTCTCTACATTAAGAACATGGTCCTGTGAACAAACAAACAAACAAATAAATAAGCATCAACAATTCTGGAGGAAAAAAATCACAATTGGAGGGGAGCTAAGATCCTTTACTTAAATAACAGTTCGAGTCTGTGGTGAGCACAGCAGTCTGAAGGTTTGGGTGTGGCCACCTGAGAGACACAGAGAAACTTAAGAGGCAAATGTACTGAATTTTCGATTGCACAATAGAATCTGTCTGTGGAAAGCACCTCCTAACCGGAAGAATCTGTCACAGTAAAAATAGATTGGGTCAATAGTATCTGAGAAATACATGAGTGGGATTCCTATTTATCTTGTTTACTGTGGTGCTGTGGCACACACACACACACACACACACACACACACACACACACATACGAGCCTGCACACGCATGCACACACACCCCTGTTCCTTGTTATTTGGTTAAAAAAGGAAATAAAACACGTTCACCCAAAGTATAGCAAGGACTGGAGGAGGCTGGAGTAAACCAGCAAAGCTGGCTGAGGCTCTCCCAGCAGACTCTTCTGGGGGAGGCCGAGCAGCCCAACCTGAGAGTTCAGCCTCATACACAGAATCACTCATGTGTGTTCATAGAGGTAGGGGTCATTTTGCCCAAACTCATAGGCACCAGACTGATAGGTAAAGTTAAAAAATGTTACTGATCAATTTGTACTAAGAAATATACTCTCCCAGAGGGACAGAATGCTGGACTCGGTGGTTTTCTGTAAAGCCATTTACTGAACACCTACTTACTACAGTTGGCTCAGGGTCTATCTAGGCACCTTTACATTTAACTCTCGAAACAAACTTTGAGGTGCTGTTTGTGTACGCTGTGAACTGGGGTGGAGGTGGAGGATTTTCTGGATTGTGTCCTTGGAGGCCCAAGGAGGCTCCTGGCTGATGTCAGTGATCTAGACAACATCAGCTGAGAAGGTGCTGACCATGAAGGCCAGAGGTCATAGGTTAGCTGACCATGAAGGCCAGAGGTCTTAGGTTAGTGTCATTAAGCCTAATGACAAACAATATATTGGCAGAGCATATGACAGTCGGTTTGCAATTATCAGAAACAACCTTAAAATTTTCAGTATCTGTCCCCAGCTCCTTCTGAGGACTGTCACACACATCAGAAGCTGTTTGTATCTGACATTATCGACATGCTACAACTTCTAAAATGTCATTTTATTTACAGGTGTTTTTATTTTTCTACACATGGGCTTATCTAAGAGTGGGTCTCTAACTTCTGGGATTTTTATACATAGCTATTTCAGCCATTTTATGTTAACATGATAGTTTCAGTTCAGATGACATTTTCTGTACTTTTCCCTGTAATTCAAATTTTGAGGGTGTTAAGAAATTGGTACCTAGGCATTGATTCATTTGTGTCTATTAGAAGAACATATGTAAATACATATGGTGAAAAAAGGCATGTCCTATTGTATACTTAAGTACAATCAAATAGATACTGGTGATTTATAAACTTATTCTAGCAAGCGGAATCTAAGGATATAGTTAGTAATATTATACGTTTTTTTTCAGTACTCGTACTGAAAATTTTGACCTAAGTATTTCAAACTACCAGAGTACCTCAGAGAACCCTAAAAATTTAGTAATGAGCAGGGTGTGGTGGGGCACACCTTTAAAGCCAGCAGTCAGGAGGCAGAGGCAGGAGGATCTCTGTGAGTTCAAGGCCAGCCTGATCTACAGAAACTCTGTCTCAAAAAACAAATAAGCAAACAATCAAACCAAACCCCAAACCAAACCAAACCAAACCTAGTAATTATGAGTTCATATTAAATAGCTCTAAAGACTGGCACTCCTGAAAGTGAGGTGAGTGTTGTGATCTCTCTCTCTCTCTCTCTCTCTCTCTCTCTCTCTCTCTCTCTCTCTCTCTGTGTGTGTGTGTGTGTGTTTTCAACACAAATAAATAATAAAAACACTGACTTCTACAGGTCAACACCAAACATTTCACTTGTGTGCCTCTGAACTGTGGGTTTGGCCTCCAGAATGACTGATGGTGACTGTGGCGATTCCAGGCACAAATGATGTCACTGTGGTCTCTTGGTTTTCTTTTTACTCTTTCCTGGGGAAGCTAAGCCGCGATGCTAACATTGTAAGCAGAAGTTGAAAAGATGAACAGCTATAGAACACACAGGGAGAATCTATACAAAGGAGATGAAAGCAAAAATTTAAAACAGTGCCAACAGGAAAAAAACAAACAGAATTTTTAGAGATATTAATATATAGATATTAATATAGTTCAAGGTGTATCTAAGTAGGCAAAGGATTCTGTCTCTGTTTTAGTGGGGACTGTAACTTTCTAGAGAACAGTAGGATGTCTCAGTAAAGTGAATGCACGAGTGGGCTTCTTAGCGTCAAGCTGAACAGTGGAAATGGATGCTACTTAATTCTTTTTTTTTATTGTTTTTTTTCTTTTTTTGTTTTCTTTTTTTTGTTTATTTTATGCTACTTAATTCTTATTGTTCCCTATCAAAGGGGGAAGGGACACGCCAGAGTGCTGTTCTTCATCCTCCAATATGTTCATTTACTGAGCAACTGAGCACTTGCTTCAGGCTGGCTGGACTGCTGAGGTAAGACATGCGAGAAGGCTCTCGAGAGGGACAATGTGCATACCACATTGTAGGAAAGACAGGGACGACAACTAAGGCACATCACCTCGCACTGAGACCTTGACTACTGCAGGGGAGAAAATACTGTTAACATGACGCACTAACCTTCCAGTAGCTGTGATACCTAAGTAACTGCTTTCTTTAAATGAGCCTTTACTACCACTGCACATAACTACAAAAAGCCTTCAGGTCTGAAAACTTGTCCATTCATCTCCCAAATGTGACTCCCTTCTAATTGACTTACTGTTCTTCACAAACATTTATTACACATTAACTATGGGGAACTCTCATTTTAGGGAAAAAAGAAGCAGAGAGCTACACTAAAAACACTCTAAGCATCTGTTGCATGTCACTGCAGAGAAAAGACTACTCTTTCCTCATATATTGAGTAGAAAACTCCATACTCGATAGAGTGCATATGGTGAACTAAATGAGAATGGCCCCCATTTGCTCATATATTTAAATGTCTTTGCCTTCCCCCGCCCCCCAACCCCGTTGGTGAAACTGTTTGGAAAGGATAAGGGGTGTGGCCTTTGAAGAGGTGTATCACTGGGGGCAGACTTGGAAGTTTCAAAAGCCCACATCTACCACATGGTCTCGTTCTCTCTCTGCTGCATGCTTGTGAATGACACGTGAGCTCTCGGCTGCTGCTCCAGCACTATGCCTGCCTGCTGCCATGCTCCCAAGTGTGATGGTCATGGACTCACCCTCTGAAACTGTAAGCTCTCTCTAATCTCTCTTTTCTGTAAATTGCCTGTGTCTCATCACAGCAAGAGAAAAGTAAGACCCAGTGTATAGACAGGCAGAGCGCCGGAGTCCCGCAGACTTCAGGGATAATCTGCCTCGTTGAATTCTTTGTATGCAGAAGTTGTGTGGATAATCTGATATGATCTATAAACCCTTCTCTCTTCAAATGCCTACTATCAGCAAATGCTCCTTTGCGTCTTGGCATTTTAAACACTGGGCGAAGGACTCTGATCTAATGCCACTGTCTCATTTTCCATTTGGAGACATCACGTTTCCAACACAGGCTATGACTTGCTCACAGCCACTCAGCAGAAACCATGAGCAGAGTAACCTGGTTGAAACCTAAAGACAGCGACACCCAGCAACAAACTGGCAATCAGAAGCCAGGCTTATCATGCATGCTGCTAGGGAGGGTGAAAGGCAAGTACCTGGGAAAGTGCACTTTCTGTGCTCTGCTTCCAGCCGAGTTCCTCACTGGAAAGACAGTAGGTTTTCTTTAACTTGCCCTCAGTCCAGGATCCACCCATGGATCAGGCTGCCTTGCCCAGTGTTGGTCTCAGAAAACTTTAAAGATCCATTTAACTTGGGCACTTCCAGAAAAGGAACTAGTGTGTCCCTGTTTTAGAGAACTCTACCCAGAATTCTAAAGAGCCGTAACTGAGTTATGTCCTGGACACTTAACAAGTATTCTGAATCAGTGACCATCCATGCGCTTAGTAACAGTCTACCGAAAACTTGGCAAGCATCCACCCTAGAAACCCACTTCATGATTAAACGAAACTTTTCCAACTATTCTATCAATTGGCTCATAGGTAGGTGGATTGGTTTTTCAGGACTGAAATGTCCTGGAACCTTATACTAGCAAATATATTTTAAATTCAATCAGACAAACATTCTTTGGAGTTGGCACGGCAGAAAAGAAGTGTCAACTGTTTGGGGGGGGGGGGTTAATGAGACCTGGATTCAAATATCAGATTTACTTCATATAGACTTGGGATATTAAGCTTGTTGCATCAGAGACCCCTCATCTGAGGAGCAAGAGTTATCACCCATTTTGCAAGTCTTAAAATGCTGTTATCAATCATCTATGAAGACCAAGTTGTAGACTGTTCTCCATAATCGAGATCCCCCCCTTTTTTGACTAAAAGATGGGTTAGAAGTCATTGGATTAAAGTTGTGTTTTTAAAAGAAGAATAAAATATCAAGATAGTGGTTTCTTGACATGAAAGCTCATGATTAAAATCTTAAACGGCATGGGTTTGCATTAGTGTCTACACACTGTCTACTGTGTGTCTCATTGTCTCAAATCCCGCTTGCCCTTTCTTCATGGGAAATATCTCAAAAGTAAATTACTTTTAGAAACCAAATTTTCAGTAAAAAGTTTTCCTAAGTCTTTACTATTTATTTATTCATTTTAGAATAAATCCTATCCAATAGGCAAATCTAAATAGAGATTATAGATGTGGAGAATTCAGAACTTGTTATTGTAATTGAAAAGGAAGATACAACGCAATTACTTAGTCATGGATAAAACCCACATTCCACTTTCGAAACAATGACTAGCCTGACGGGAGAGACAAGACTCTTGTAATTAAATACTAAAGTCTAGCCATTCAAGATAAGCACAGCACATTACATAATTTTAATCTGTAGTCACAATATCCTTCTTTCCCTCTTGGACATATATCAGCTTTCAGTGATAATTGAACATGAAATTAAAAAGTTACTGTGCTATAAGAAATCACTTTACAAGCTGAAAATTTAGCAAAGAATAAAGCTTCGTTAATTTGAATTTTATAAGTTTCATAAGGAGAGAAAATTTCCATTAGTGGTGCGGATGAAATTCCCTTGAGAATATGTTAGACTCTAAAGGAGCAAAACCATAAACAAATGTACAAACTCCTTTGCGTACTGACGCCTGGACTCCTCACTGGATCTACACTAACGGGATTCCCAAGCTTGGAGATGTTCATACCCTTACAACACTGAGCACCTCTTTGAGGGTGTACTCGGGAGCAAAGAAAGCACAGACATATTTTCCTAGAAAGATGAGGCAGCCTGACAGCATGGGTATGTAACTGCAGTCATCTAGCATAACCGCCGTTCAGCCAGGGAATACACTACATTTCCCAGGCTGCCTTGTGTTTGGGTAGAGCTGGGTGATCAGCTCTGACCAAGGAATGAGAAGAAAAGATTTGCTGTGCTTTGATCTCTCAGGATTAAGAATTGAAGGTTCTTTCTTCCTGTTCCTTTCTGTCTATCATCCAGATGAAGATAATTGCATGCCTCAACTGGTGATGGTGTCATGGGTTAAATTTATCCCCCCACCCTCCAAATTCATATATTAAATAGTAAGGCACAGTGTGAATTCTTTGAGAATGGGACGGCTATCAGATAAATTAGTTAAGATTAACACGTACTGGAATAGAGAAGGCTCTTAATCCACTATGATCACTATTCTCAGAGAAGAGAAATTTGGGGCCTGGTGTGTTGGCACTCTCCTGTAACTCCAGTACTCAGGGGATAGAGGCAGGCCGATCTTTGTGAATCCAAGGCCAGCATGATCTATACAGCAAGTTCCAGGCCAGCCAGAACTACACGGTGAGATCTTGTCTAAAAGACAAGAAGTGTGGAGCAGATAGTTGGACCCAGGCACAAACACGGGAAAGATGAATTGCAGATCAAATCAAAGACAGCAGAGAAAGAAATCCAGACTATACCCCAGGTTCACAACCCACAGAAGTAAATAGTCCTGCCCACAACTCAGCCTTGATATCGGCCCTGCTTGACATAGTTCTATTCAAGCTCCCAGCCTGGGGTGCTCTACTGCCAAGGCCTGAACAGACCAATACAGATGGTAAAAGAGAAGATGGAAAGAACCTGGCACAGAATTCCATCGCTTTAGAACAAAAGTATACTGCTGACCAAGGACCTCCATAGGACTGAGCCAGAAAGGAAGCTTTTATTGTGTCAGGTCATCCAAATTTAGAGCTATTCGTTACAGCAGCAAACACTGCCCTATATCCGATTTAAAGTCCTTTACCTGCATGTAAATGAAAGCAGAGAGGATTGCATCAGAGAACACGGCAAAGACCATCCATGTGACACCTCAGAGCAACATGAACTCCAAAGAAAATTTAACTTTGCAGGAAAGACATTTTGTCATGATTTCCCCAAATTCTCACTAGGCCACAAATTCATTCTCTTCTGTTTGTAGAAGCACAATTTCCCAAAGAACTGTAAGCAAGCCTTTTTATTTCATATTACAGAGTATTTCTTCCAAGTGGCCCCAGTAGGCAAGGACTGTGTGCTAAGGATAAGAATGTGGTTGCTGTCACATTACTTTAAAGCAATCTGGAAAGAAGTCACTGCACATTAGTCTTTAAGTATAGACAAACATGTGCATTCTTTTTAACAAGGTAACTACATGGCTACCTATATGCTTCCCTTACTATTCTCTCTCTCATAAAGAACAGAGCAAAGGATAGACATTCTGGTTAAGAGTTATTGATTCAAAAAAATCCCTCAAAAGCTGTGTTGGCAGCTGGATTCTCTGTTTATAGAAAACCAGGACTGGTTCTGCCTGAGCTCAGAGCTCAATTTAGATCACAGCGTCTGGATTAAACACACTCAGCAGCAGGCTTCCAGGTCATGACTGCTGCACAGCAAAGACGGTAGCCCCCTTACCAGCATGGTTCCAACCACAGAGACGCTTGAGGGCAGAGAAGCCCACTCCCAGCAGCCAGGAAGCAGCAGCCTCAGAAGCTCTTGCATACTACATCAGCAAGCACTGGGAGACCCCTGAGGGTGACACTGATGGTCCCCATTTAGCTTTGTCAGAGCCAGAAAACACCCCTCAGCAGAGACTTCTTTCCTAAGGAGATTATCATCCATATTAAACCACAGAATCTGGTAAGAAAATGGGAAAACCCAGAGAGCTTACACTTCCTACTGCAAGCCTCCTCTGCCTCTGCTACATCACAGACAACTGGGTAAAGACTGGGAAAGACATGTAAATGCGTCCTTTTTCTAAGTGAAGGGAAGAAAATCAACCACGGTGATTATAATACAGGCTATGAACTGAAATCTGAAGGATGGAAAGTAGTAACTCAAAAGCTGTGTGACCCAATACATATCCCCATGAGAATTCACCTTGCGCCTTCCTTGATCTCCTTTGGAAATGTTCTGTCCAGAATGTTGGTGATTCTGCAGCTGTGGGTTTTATGTGTTAAAAAAAAATCTCTCTGCTGTTTTCTCTCCCCTCCCCCGCATGATCTCTCTCTTCTCTCTCTCTCTCCCTTCTGTCTTTGTTGTGAATGTCAGGCCTGTCAGTGTCACAGTCTGACATGATTAGTGTTTCTGACATTGCACCAGAAGCAGAGAGCCAGGAGTGTGGATGGAGGGTGGGGGGTTACGATGTGCAGCCATTTCAAGTGAAAGGCAAAAGGGAAGGCCTCGTTCCTTTATGAGAGACCGGATTGTCGAGTGGGCAGCTTATACAGCAAGCTAGATTTCTCCTCATTAACCAACTCTCTCTGATAGTCCCTCTCTCTGATTCTGTGGGGATCCCCAAGGTGTGTATCTATTCTGAGAGACCAAGGCCAGTGGCCCCGATATCAGATAAGACAGAATTGGTGGTCCAGAGGATGCTAGGCTTTGGAGTAACAATCGTGAGCCATTAACAGGTAGAGCTAGTCCATTTTACATATTGACTCTTTGCACATTGACACTCTAACAATGTTATCTCATTTAGAGAGATAAATGCCCACTCTTCTCCAAACATCTGCTCCGAGCTCGTCTCGATCCTTGTCAGCATGACTCTCAGCTGCTGCACATTAAAATCACCCTAAAATCCAACACAAGACTTGCCTCGGTGCTGTGTGTGCATCAAGGCCTTTCAATTATGCTTGCTTCTCTTGCCCCCTTCTACTTCCCCACAGCAATCAAGCACAGAAACAAGAACTACAGAAGGAAACAGTTGAAGAAGGTTGTTATAATGGAAGTGCCCAGCAAATGTGGCCTCTCCATGCCAACATGTATCTTACGCCTGCCACCTGTGTGACACTCACTGCATGGTTCATGTTCAGTAACTTCCACAAGTTGCTTAGGCAATGACAGGTGGGACCATGATTTGAACAAGGGTTTATCCAAAATAAGAATGTTTTTAAAAGCCCCGCTTTCATCCTTGAAATGGGCAAGTACAGATGACAGCCACTTGCCTAGCACCCAGGAAATGTAGGTGGCAGCCACTATCCAGCCCCTTCTTGCCCAGGAACCCGGTGCTATGGCAGCCCGGCAGTTTTGTTTCGGCGGCTTTCTCATTAAATAAAAAGGTAGCAATTTTCCATAATGAATGTTTTATACATTATCCCGTTGTGTATCAGGCCTCTAAAATACACATTATTAAAGCCTATTAAAGTCTCTAGTTAGCAGCATCACTAATGTGCCTTTAGGGGAATTACTACAATGAAACAGCATCAGTCTCTCACAGAATTTCAAATGTTAAATATTCTTTTTTCTTCAAGACACGCGCCTATTTTTAGCCGTCATCAGACCTCATCCAAAATGCCATAATCTCAGCCCAGGGCTGTCACAACAAATTGTTTATGGGTGAGGTTTAAGAATAACGGAGGCATGCACTGCAAGTTTTGCCCAGCAATTCTTTTTCTCCATAATTTACCACAATTTCCCCCTGCTCTAATTAACCGGTGTTCCTGACCACTATGACATGTGTTGACACCTTCCCTCCCTGGCTACGTTGGATCTTTTAATTAATTGCTTAGATTTCTGCCTAATTGAACCTAGACTCTCAAGATAATGCTCCTGCATTTAAGTAGGAAGAAGTTACAAAGCTGTTGCATTTGAAAGAAAGAGACCCTGATAAACAGTCCAGAGGGGTACAGAAGCCATGATTAATCACATCTAAGTGTATTCATTTATGCATTGACATTGTCACATACATTTGCTCAGAAATGTCTTTCAAACACTGAAGGTTTTTTACAACGTGCAGTTTATGTATTCTAACTAGGCATCTCTAGTACACTCCACATATTTATCTTATCACATAATACGAGGTTTTTAAAAAACAAAGTCAATGATATATATATACATGCCCCAAAGCAGAGTTTTGGGAGAACATCTAACTGAAATAAGCAATCTTAGGATGGCTAATGGCCACACACTGTAAGGCCCCGATGCCCAGAAAGGGAGAGGAAAGAACAGGTCTAAAGCACTAGGTACTGGGATTAAAATACTGCATTGGAAGCAATCTCTTTGTTAGGCACTTCCTTTTGTATAAACGCTCCCACTGTTAGAGAAGATACTGCTGGCACAGTCAGACAAATGAGTCAATATTCTAAAGATGGACAACTACGTAATAACCAAGCAACTAAACAACCATAGGACCTAACCTAATTCTATCCATTACCTCTTAGTAATCGAGAAGAGAAGGACCTGACTGTAGACGGGATGGGAGACAGAAGCAGCCCTCTGATTTACAAAGGCCATGATCGCTGGCCTTTGCTACAAATCCAGTAGCCACCAGCCTGACGAAAGAGGCCAGAGCACACAGCAAGCTTCCAAAGGGCCTCTGCACAGGGCTGGGGGTACACAGACTCAGTTAAATATGGGGTACAGAGGAGAAGCTACCCAGTCAGCATTCAAGTACCATGTGAGACTGCACAGAACAACCGGTCAGTACGTGGGTGGCAAAGCCTGCTTCTAATGAGGAAATCTCTAGACACTCCTCTTTAAATCCTCAAGACATATGGACAGACAAACAAGAGTCCCAAATGAACCATGACAATGCGTCTGAAAGCAGCACCTACCTGAATAAAGCAGTCGTGGAGCCCTCTTGCCTTCAAGTGAGACCCGAAGACTTCTCAAAGATCTACCACAATTCACTATGAGCCCTCTCACTAATAACATCACAGCAAACACATTGTCCTTCTTTTCTCCAGCTGCTTTTCTACTCTGAGACTATACTGTGCCTCCTGCCTATCAGGATTGGCTTTCATCTTCTCTGGCAGGTTTGGGCACTATTAAGTCAGGCACAGAAAAGCCCCTTACTAAGGCTTTCTTGGGTCTGTGTGACACTGCAGGTAATGCATGGTGCCTGAGGGTTGGAGGTCTCCTTGAGCCACACCATCACAGTCACTCACACGAGGCTCAACTAGCCCAGGCTTTCATTATCAACCCCAAGCCCTACAGACTGCCTCTCAGACAAAGCAGCAATGACTATTCCACCCAGGCTCTCTGAGATTCAGAGACCCGCACAGCCAAGGATAAGCCAAGGATACACATGTACTATACACTTCTGCCTCTACAGAAAAAGGAAAGGACCAAACACGGTGAACCAATTCTACAAACTTAGGAAACACTTCTCTAAAATGTACATATTCTAGAATCATCTGCATGGCAATTTGATGCCAATTATCATCTAGATACAGTTAATTTTTTACAATGTGTCTTTTCACAAACGTTCACAACTTTCACATCTTATGCCACCAAGTTAAGCCTACAGTGCCAGAAATGAGTTACAGATTCACAAGTCATTGGCTAAAGGAGTCCAACAGAAGCCCTGCCCCTACTCCTGTCCCCACTCCAAACCTCAAAGGCTATTATTGCCAAGGTAATGGTTAACGTCTCACAACCTGATGATAAGGTCCTATTGCTGAGGACAACACATTTTATGTTGTCAAACATGGAAAAGGAAAGTTGGTGCTTAACTCTATAGAGGCTTCACCTCTACTGATTAGTGTTCATAGTACTGGAAGGTACTCTGCATACTACCAAAAAAAGAAAATTAATCATCAAAATATCCCAGCTACAAACCCTGTGACCTATAACAATGATCTGCCTACGAGATACACTGGTGTAAAGTGGCACAAATGTCATGGAGGTAACCAACCACTTTCAAAACCAGATTTAAGGCCCACTCAATGAGATGGAACCCATATCTAACACGGCTAAAGCGGCCAAGAACCTGAGATTACATAGATCATGGGCATAGAATAATACTGGTTATTCTGCTAAAATAACATGGTAATAAGATGACTTCAAGTGATATTCTGTTATACTAATAGATCACTGCCTTGCTCAATCCTCATCAGAGAAGCTTCTTCTTGCAGTGATGGGAATTAGCACAGAGATGCAGAACTGTACAATGGGCAGAGAACCAGAGACTTTGGAACACTTAGTCCTAAATAGTATGTCTTCATCAACCTATTCCCTTCAAAGCTCAGGGGTCTCTGTGGATAAGGAAAGAGACAGAGAATGAGTAAGAGCCAGGGGTGATAACTCTAAGGAAGGCAGCTGTCTTCTAGATGCAAAAGGACTAAAGCACAAAGGAACTTACAGAGACTGGGGCAGAATGCATTAAGACCTGGTTCAACCTATACAAGGATCCTAGCACAGACAGACAGACAGACAGACAGACAAACACACACACACACTCACTCACTCACTCATTTGTATACACACACACACACACACACACACACACACACACACACCTCAGCATATCTTTTAAACAAGTTCACAAATGTCTTTTGATGAGTAGAAAATATAAGGTTTTACATAGATAAGCATTTCTGTTTTTAATGTCTGCACCAGAAATTAAGAATGGCTTCCTATTTCAAGGTCACTTAATGTTTACTGAGCTTTTCTTTCATGTCACCAGCTTTTTAAAAGCTATTAATCCTTCAATTCCTGGCCCAAGAAGGATTAGCCACTGCCTTCAGAAAAATGACTGTCAACCCATGCTGAATGAATGCATGCTGGGCATTTGGTGGAAGGCACAAGGGCTGTCCTGAGAGGGGCAGGAAGACAGCTGCCGGCTTTGTTATCGCCCATCCCTGGCTCTGCACCCGGGAGCTTGTTAACGTGCTCCTTTAGTGGAAGAAGTTAAACTGGAAAAGCACTTAGCATCAGCTTCATGTTTAAGGCCTTGGGTGGGATGGCTCTTTCTGCTGTTGGCAGACTGAAGTTCAGACACCCCGTGCTTCTTTCTGGATTGATTTACTGCAAGCACAGCACAGAGTGCTCAGCATGTGTGTGAGTATCCGATGCTTGCTAGGGGAGCTGATGGTCAATAAAGCACAACTGATACACTGAGGCCATGTCTACACCAAAGACTGGCTGGATAAACCAGAGGAAGGGATTCTGGACTTCACTGCTTTACGATATGTGCAAAGTAAGGACTGTGAATGAAGGCAGAAATGGGGTCAATTTTGTTTACTTTTTAGTTGACTGTAGACATATTGGTCTGAGTGTCAGTGTGAAACTGCTTCTATTGCTTGTACAGAAGAGTGGGGAGCTAAAAACATTCAGAGAAGAACTTGGGGACGGAGGAGTTAATCCATCCAGCAACAACATCTATGTACAATAGAGACCAGAGGCACCCCTAAACCCCTCTGCAATGCTATGGTGCACTGCACTCTTATAGAGCCATCAAAGCAGATCTGGCCTTACTGGAACATGACAAGGGCCTGGAAGAAGGCTGTATCGCTGGTAGAGTGGAAAAGGGAGAGGGGTCATTTTGTGTGACATCAAAAAAAGCAGCTGTTTTCCCATCAGATGAAATGTACTGATAAACCCAAAGAAGAATCCATGTGACATATCTTCATCAAAGTGACAACTATGTATGAGAGTACAGGCCACCACCTTAAGCATGCCACAGAAGGAGCTCTCAGGAGCAGACCCCAACTGAGGGTGTAATCTGTGACGTCCCCCAACACCCTCCCCAACAAGGCCTGGAGTGACTGGCATCTCCCTGCACTACTTTCCTCTGAGAACTTCAATTTTCTCTGCATTTTTCTTTGGTTGTTTTTTGTTTGTTTGTTTTATTGCAAACTAAAATTCTTTCTTTTTGGCATAATAGCATACACAGAATATAAATAAACCCTAAGCATTCACTCTTGCGACTAACAGGAGTGTATAATGTTAGATGTAATATAGATTTATAAATATCAATAAGAATGATTCCAGAAAGTAAAGGATTTTTACAAAATTAAAAAGCTGAATTCCAATTGTGAAATTTGTCAACTATCATAAAGACCAGAAAGTCAAAGTTGGAAAGATGGCTTTCCAGTCTAAGCAGTAGAAGTGGGGTATGGAAAATACGTATCTTGCAATTTGTGTAATGCATAAGATTCAGTTTGCACAGCCACTAAGCCTGCTCACAATGTTAGGGAGGTGAGTCAGGATGAGGTAAACCTAGAATGCACATCCGATGAACATAAACCATGCATATCAGCCTCAGGAAATGGCAGTCCATCCACTGTGAGCCTGGTACTTAAGAATACCTTGTTCATTTTCCCTTCTGTCTTCACTAATGCAAAGAGGCATTAGCATGGAAACAGCTACACCCTCATATTCAGCCATGGGTAAGAAGGGGAAAAAAATACGAGAAACAAAAGCCCTTCTTGATACTGGTTATTAGGGTAACCCATGATTAAATTACTAAAATAAGCAATCAATCTCTTTGTTCTATGGAGCCATTCCTGTTTTCTAGAGAGATTAGCCCTGACAGAGCACAGTGAAATCTATCACCAGCATCACCCTGGTGCCTCAAAGGAATAAGAACCCTCAAACACCATGGATGCCTTTTGTTCTGTCCTCTCTGAATCCTAAAACACTGTGGCTACCTTCTGCCCTGACCTCTTTAATAAGAATCCTAGAACACTGTGGCTACCTTCTGCCCTGACCTCTCTCTAACTGAAACGACCCTGGCTGATGGTTAGGGAGGAGGAGATGTTTAGGGAGGAGGAGAGTATTAGGGAGTGTGTCTAATGAAAAGGTACAGTTCAAATGTCTCCCAGCTTTCTAGGAACAAATCTACTTAGAACACCAGCCACACCCATGACCACACTTCCAACATTTGGTTACACACCTCACTAATGAAATGACTCTAGTTTTATTGTATTGAGAACAGTTGCTTCTTCCTCCAGAGAAAGAGAAAGGCCTATTCTTTGTCTTATGCCAAGAAAGCCATAAAAAAAAAAAAATGCTGACCAATGGAGATGACACACCCAGCTTAATCACCACTTCCAATTAAAATGATATAAAATAAAGCACTCCCTGGGCCACGAGGGCAGAACATAACTTCCCAAGCACAGGCACACCTACTGGTTCCCAAGAGTCTGCTTCTTAAGTGTGTACTAAGAGCAAGACCATGACATCAGTTGCTGAGATGCCCTGGAGGCAACTTGGAGCTGGCTGATGGTACAAACTGAGCAAGGAAGTTTCCCAAGCTCTGTCTTGACTTTCCAGCATAGTAACTCCAAAATAAGAGAAGCCAAGGTTTGTGATGATAGACTTCTGTCTCCAGCCATGACTGTGGGGCAGAAACCCTGTCTACCCCAAAGAGTTGCAGCTGGGCATCTAACAGAAGGTTGGCTCAGCTCAGCCAAATGTAAAATTCTTCAACGTAATTGCCTGGTTCTGTTGTAGTTGTTTTATTCTGTTTCTCTGGTCCCTCCCTCCAGACAGGTACAAACCCTGAAGTACCTTAGCTCCTTCTACCCTAAAGAAGGTCAAAAGAAATGACCCGAGAAAAAAATCACCAGAGGGTGTCTTTGGGTTGGGAACTCAGCAGGTTAAATGGCCTTTCTGTCATCAAGACAAAAAACACATCTAAGAATTGTACATCTCTGTCACAACCCATAGACTATGCCATGATGTACCTGTTTTTCTTTAAACCTCTCTTGTTTCACATTGGTTTGTGGCCCCAAAAGCTAGCCTTCCCTCCACCACTGAGCTCATGCATGGCCACTGGCCCACCACTGCTATAATGTTCAACCAGCGGTGATTTCTGCCAAGGGACACTAGGAAATAAACACCAGGGGATGATTTTTATTGTCATGCCTAGAATGGGGGAAAGGGAAGACTACTAAAAATGCTAAAATGCAGAAGACGGTCACTTAGCACAGAGTCCCCTTGTCACACTGCCAAGTGTCCTGGAGAGATAACTCTGCTCCAGTTATGCCAAACACCTGCCGTTTCTGAGCATCCCAGGCCTTCTCATATGCCTTTGCGCCTAAATGCAAGCCTTTCCTCTTACCTATAGTGCTGTACTCTTTGCCCAGCAAAGTATCATTTACAATCCAGGTTCCAACTCAGAATTTCACCTCCTCTGTACTCTCATTCCTAGGTCGCTACTCTGGTTTGGTTTGATCAACTTACTTGACACAAGCTAGAGTTGCCTGAGACAACGAACCTCAGTTGACAAAAAAAAACGCCTCCATCACATTGTCTATAGGCTAATTTGTAGGGCATTTTCTTGATTAATGGTTGATGTGAGAGTGCCCAGCCCATTGCAGTCAGTGCCTGAGCAGGTGGTTCTGGGTTGTATAAGTGAGCAAGCCATGGAAGCAAGCCAGTACACAGGATTCCTCCATAGTCTTTGGTTCAATTCCTGCCTTGGCTTCCCCTGATGATGGACCATAACCTATAAGCCAAATAAACATTCTTCTCCTCAAGTTGCTTTTGGTCATAGTGTTTTATCATAGCAATAGAAACCTAAGAGAGTCACAGATCTGGATGTTTCTTCTGCGCCCCTCAGAGTGTCTGGTACACACTTCATTAGAATACTCAAAAACAAACAAACAAACAAACAAACAAACCTGAAATAGCCAACGCTAGAAGCTCAATCCAAACCCTATTCATCACTTATCAGTAACATGCCCATCTGGTAATCAATCATTCATTGCTCAGCAAATCAATCAGAGAGCACAGGGAAATGTTGCACATACTTGCTGGATGCTCTTGCAGCTATGTCCGTGGGCTAACATTGTCTTACATCAACATAGCAGCAAATGTTTCTAAGAGGTCTGTAGTGTGGATGGCACTGTATGAGGCAAGTGGCACGAACTAGCAAATTTAAAAAATTTCATCCACTATTATTAGCATTTTATACATGGGAGAAAAAAAAAGAGGCATCAAGAAGTTAGGTCACTTGCCCGAGGTCTGGTAGAACCGATAATCATTTCAGGAAGTCTGACCCCACAGTCTCATTCTTCAATATTCATGTCAACAAAGTCACACGAACATTCAACCTTTCATCTCTCAAACACCGCTGGGAAATGCAAAGGATGCTTTAGAGGAGCATAAATCATGGCTTGGCCAACAGCGCCTGCACCCTGCCTGATAGATAGGCTTGTGGGCATCATACAACTACCCAACCTCTGAAACTTTAGTGGCAGGAAAACAACCTCTTTGGGCCAGGAACGGACATATGTGCCTAAGAAAATCATGATACAAGAAAATTCAAAAGCATATTTAGAGATCCTTTACCTTGTTCATGCTGCAGGGACGGGCACAAGGGATCAGACATGTCACAGTGTGAAGCAGCTCCTGAAGGTCCTTCTTGTTTCAGAACCCTCACTTCTTGAAGCAGACAGCTGCATTGTAAACACAAGCAAGAACCCCATTAGGGCCAGGAAACTCAGTGAAGTTCCCTGTCCAGGAGAACTCTCTGTCATAACTGCAGCCACCCACGCTACTCAACAGGGCAGGCACGTGTGGATATTGAGCGCTCAGTGCTCGGGAAGGCAGGGAAGGCACTGAGGATGAGGACAGCAAACACTGCTGCTCACAGTCCAGCTTTTTAGCGCTCTTGAAACGGTAAAAGCCTAAACCAAGAAATGACTAGTGAAAGCGAGCACTGTTTTTAAAATTGCATGCAATTTAAATGAAATTTAAATAGCTTATATGGTTAGTGGCTGTCATTTTGGATAACGTAGGTCTAGGCACTCATATCTGGAGGGGCCTGCTCCGAAACCTCAGGGACAAGGATGTTCTTTGAAATAGCTAATTTTGAGCATTTACTAAGGGCGAGGACCAATGAGCAATCTAGTTGGTACTTGGATGTAACTGGTGACAGCAGTACCATGTACCAGACCTTAGTGCCTTTCCCTGCTGCCCCTCAAGAAACAGAGAAAACAGTGGGCAGAGAGAGGTCTGAGCCTGGCTGCATCATCTTCAGGATTCTGATGTACAACCTCCCGGGCAGACAAACAATGATTTTAAGAAGTCAGCTAACCATAAGCCATATGAACAAAGTTACTTAATACTCCCATCCCCAACCCCGCCCCCAAAACCGGAATAAGGATCTGTGTTTTGGATTGTGGTATTGGTTCTTTACAGAGCTTTTAAATTACTTTAATTAAAATTTGGAATAAAATTGTGGCACAGTTCCAGGGCTTTTGATTTGTCAAAAACAAAACAATTTGTTGTTTAAACAAAAACAAGAGTAAAATGTTTCTGACTACTTAAGTAGGCATGCTGCTTTTTCCTTTGAAAAATGCTCACAAGAGGACAGCGGTATACCGACTGAAGTAATTTTATGGGAGGAGGTTCTGCCCCACTCTAACCGGTATAGCTCCTGAATAAAAGGCACAGAAACCTGGTATTTTTAGTAACAAGCTGTAAGTCTAAACTGGGCAGGCTCTGAGCTATTCTAACCTACATCTCAACCATAGGCTCCACATGTGTCCTCAGGATGATGTTTCTCTGGGTCACATGCTTATGGTCCATTCTCCTCATGGCAACCCTTCTTCTTCCCCCATGTTTTCTCTCCTCATGGTCTCCACCTGAGACCCATACTCTATCTCAAGCTCCGCCTTCCTCTCTCTCCTGCCCTATCACAGGTTCTAGCCTTTTATTATCTAATCAGAGATTATTGGAGAGCATTCTTTACAGTCATTGGTCAATACAATGCCTGTGTCCAGACTATAACCTGATCTTGTAACAGAACTCAGCATGAGTACACAGCACACAAGACCAACCCAGCAGTATACCCTAAGGCGTCTTTCAGTCACCTACTGTGTATCATTTTTCTTGGAAGCTGCATCTAGTGAGGTTCAATGATGTTCTCATACTCTCAATGGTCCACCACAGCCCCTTTCAGCTCTAAGTCCTAGGTCTTTGTTTACTGGAGAAAAACACATCTGCCAATGCCAGGACACCAACCACAAGGCTGTATTTCCATTCCCATACTGACACTTCCCATTGCTATAAAAATGAGTTTACAATTGTGTTTTTAAAAGATAAATTCTTAACCCGCAAACATTGTTATTCTGTGAACACCATGTTATCCTTGTTTTTTGTTTTTGCTTTGCTTTGTTTTGTTTTCCGTGAATCAGGAAGGAAGGTGACGTCACTGCCATCACAGATTCCAAAGAAAATGGCATACCAGCCTCAGGAGTAACACATCTTAGCAATACTACAAGGGGGAATCCCAGCACCCCAGCTTTGCAGGGTGAATCCACACAGCCATCACCATAGGAACACAATGTCCAGCCAACAGTGGCTTCAAAGGCATAAAAATTCAATATCTAATTGACTAAAAAGTAAATGAAAAAAAAAATCATGCAAAATAGTTGAATTACCAGAAACGGTGGCTAATGGATTTCTGACCTTTACAGTAGAAATGCTATACATGCTGTGTCTTACCTAATACATGTATTGATCCAACCTGTCACGTAACTGGAAAGTTTGTCCCTGTGCCTTACAGAGATGCCTAACGTCACAAAATGTTACATTATTCTTCACCTTGGCACACAGGGAATGAGCATGAAGTCCTAACCAGCAGACAAAGATGCTTGACTGGCTGCTTAAATACGGCAGCTTCCAGGTGCCATAGTCCCCGATACCTTAGAACCTGAGCACACAGTACCACTGAACTAACTGACCTGTCCCTCCTTGTCCCTCCTCCAGGTGTTCTTATGTCATCTGCATGTGCCATTCTACAGCCAAGCCAGACTAAAACTTCTCTGAGGGAAATGTCAGGGACATAGAGAGTTCTTTATTCTCACTCAGGGAGTCAAGGACTGTTAACACAGGGTTGAAAAATAATTTTGGTAATTGCTACACAATGTCTTTGAAGTTTTTTTGTTGTTGTTTTTTGTTTTTGTTTTAGGAAAACATTCCCCTACACTGGGGCATCGAACCCCCACAGGATCAAGAGCCACTCCTCCTACTGATGTTCAAGTCTTTAAGTCTTGATGTGTTTAAGTCTTCTGTTTTAAACACTCTCTCCTCTCGTCTCTCTCTCTCTCTCTCTCTCTCTCTCTCTCTCTCTCTCTCTCTCTCTCTGTCTCGTGTGTGTGTGTGTGTGTGTGTGTGTGTGTTGTGTGTGTGTGTTGGGGAGGAATAGTTAAGGCATGTGTATGCATGGATGCCCCTGCCCATGCATCCACAAAAGCACATGTGGCTTTAGTGTCTTCTTCAAGTGTTTTCCACCTTAGTTTTTGAGACAGGGCATTTTACTGAGCCTGTAGTTCTCCTATGGGCTAGAATGGCTGGCAAGCAAGCCCCAACCCCTGGGTGCTCTTATCTCTGCTGTCTGCAGCTGGGGTTCTAGGTGTGCACTGTCAAGCATGCCCAGGTTTTCCTCATGAGTTTTGGGGTTCAAACTGAGATTTTCATGCTTGTACAATAAGCACTTTAACCACTGGAATGTCTCCCCATCCCAGGTTTGTAAATCCTCTCTAACTATTATTGGGAATAACATACAGCTGTTTATTAGTTACAAGTATACTATATGTTTTTTGATTAATGCTTTCAGTTCCGATGTCAACCTAAGAGATAGTTTATCTAGCCAGATGCAGGGGTGTAAATATTCTTTTTGGTCATGCTATAATAAGCAGTATATTCTGGGTAGAAATGACTTCAAGATAGTATAAAATTTAAAAAAGCATACAAAGATCACAGATGAAAAATAAACCCACCATTGTCTCTGCCACTAAAACACATGCACTTGTGCACATCTGTACGCCAGTTAATGACCATTGGTAACAGGAAATAGCTCTCGGAACAGAGGACACTCTTAGAAACTGGGTCAGTTCACATGAGGATGGCAAGCAAGGTGCCATAGTCCCTGATACCTTAGAAGGACTAGCCATGGTCTATCAAGTATTTCCCATCTCCTTTCAAACAGGGAAAACCTGGCTGTCCTGCAGTCAATCTGGTTATGAAGCAGCATAGAAAAAGCTACAGCTTAAAGACACAACCTGCTTTTCTAAGTACAAATCATAGAAAAAAGCTGCCCGGGACATTACAGCGCAAACATAGGTGTCTTCACTCAAGTTCTAAATATTTTCTTTTTATCTTTTTAAGAGGTCGAAATCCCCTCGTATTGAACAAAACTATAGATCCAAAGGGTGCCTTGAGAAAACCAATCCCGTATGTCCTAGAGTTTCCTATTCAGCTGATCCTAACAAAATTGATCCAGTGGGCAATAAAGTCTGTGTTCAGCCTTACACAGCTAAAAGGCTAATGAAATGTAATCACTCAAGGTGAGTGGAAGGAAGCATGAAGAAGCACGCAGGGCTGGGGACTGGGAAAGTGAAAGAAGGGGGGGGGGGGTTAGGGCTCAGCAGCAGAGTGCCTGCTCAGCATGCTTCAGGCACTAGGTTCAGGGAGGGATGGGAGCAAGGGAAGGAAGGAGTGAGGGAAGGAGGGAGGGAGGGAGGGAGAGAGGGAGATAGGTAAGTAGGGGATGGGGTTGAAAGTTTCCAAAATAAGTGAAAAGGAAGGGTCAGGCAAGCAAATAAAATAGCATTGGCACTACAGCCAAGTGCCCCTCACCAGCCAAGTCCTCTCTATGATGGGGACTGGGAGACTCGGGTTCCTGGTGAGAATCCCACACCCTGTGCGTTTCTAGGGTTATATACTCTCATGGTTTGGGCGTCTTGAGCATCAGCAAGTGGGAGTTGTGAAAAGGTGAAGACTGGGTCTACCTGTTTCACCACTATTTACCAACAACCTCCACCTACAATGAGACATCTGTTTTACCTGGATCATGGCTAAGATTCTTTGAGGAATGATAAGAATAGATTAAGTCAGCTTGAGTCCATCCTCCTTACTCGAAGGGAAGCTTAAGAGTGTCAAGGGCTGTTTCTTTATGTGCCATGTCTTGGCTCTTGCAAACACTACTGATACTGACAGTTGAGAATGGGATGTGCTGACTTGGGCTTTCTCTCCACTCCAATGCTTCTTGCCCTTCCCATTTGTTTATTCTGGAAGCGTTCTGCGATCTGTCTCAAGGCTGGGTAGCTCAGGTACTCCAAAGGGATCCAGGCCAATAAAGCAAGCACTTCACTCTTCACAATGTTAAGGCTGTCACTCACTGGCTTTCAAATGCCTGTGCTCTGAGACCAGCATGGGTTCTCTGGGCCACCCTTTTCCCTACACTACATTTGGCTGTATAAATAAAAGACTAGACATAAGACAGACCAAGAGCTTTTAGGTAAGAGTGGATGAAGAAATAGAACGATAAACAAACTTCAGAGAGGAAAGTCTGGGGGAAAGTGCTCAAAAATCAGGGACTCAGAAGCTTTAACAATCAGAAGAGTAGGTAAGTGAAACCCCTAGTTCCTGACATTCTACTTCTAGGACTGGAATATACCCCATGTTTCTTTAGTCAAATCCTGACATCTTTGAATTGGAATCATTGTCCAAGACTAAATAAGTGTGAAGCCCATTTATTTCAGAAATCCTAATACCTCCATTTCACTCTACAGAACATGGTGCTGGGATTAAGTACCCAAAGGGGGGGGGAACCCACAGAGACCCTTCCCCACCACACCTCTACTAAGTGTGTTCCCGAGGAGGCAGAGAGACAAGGCTGAGTTCCCCGAGGACTCTCTGAGGCTACTTCTGGATGTGCAGCTCTGGTTCTCCAGAGCACCCATGTCCTCACCAAGCCCACACTGTGGTATCAAGCACACAATACCACAGCTCCAACCAAGAGACTGAACAATGTTTGCCACCTGCCCTGATCCTCATACCCAGCCAAACCCACAAAGACAAAAGCGCCTTTCTATGGCCTTCTTATCTAGGAGTAGGGAATGTGATTGGAAATCAATATTCTAGACTTTAGCTAGAAAATGGTGACAAGGAAGAGGACACAAGAGTTATAAAGAAGAGATACCTATGGATGAAGAGAGGGAGCCGGGTGAGAGAGGAGGTGAGGAGGGGAATGAGGATGGGGATCAGGTGTGGGGAGGGAGTGTGGGAGAGGGCTTGGAGTGAGAATAGAAGTCAGTGAGGGGGCGTCTCTGGGACGATCTGGAGGCCTGGGATTCGGAGGTTCTGAGAGTCTATGGGAGTGACCCTAGCTGAAATCCCTACCAGCAGACACTGAAGTGGCTACTTCCTATAGGTCTTCCAGGACATCCAGTGGAGAAAGGAGGACATCAACCTACCCACAAAACCTTCAACCCCAAATCTGCCCGCCTACAAGGTATGCAGTGATAAAGATGGAGCAGAGACTTCGGGAACAGCGAACCAATGACTGGCCCGACTTGAGACCCATCCCATGTGAGAGAACCAGCACCTACACTACTAATGATACTTGGCTGTGCTTGCAAGCAGGAACCTCCCATAACTGTTCCCTGAGAGGCTTCATCCAGCAGCAGATGGAATCAGATGCAGAGACCCACAGACAAACATCAAGTGGAGGTTGGGGAGTCTTGTGGAAGAGTGGGGGATAAAATTGAGTGAGGCAGAGGCATCAAGGACAACACAAGAAGACCTACAGAATCACTAACCTGGACCCATGGAGGTTCACAAAGACTGAACTAACAACCAAAGAACAAACTGGGGATGGACCTAGGCAACTTACACACTTGGAGCAGATGTGCAGCTTGGTCTTCATGTGGGTCCCCTAGCAAGTGGAGTGGGGGCTGTCTCTAACTCTTTTCCCTACCACTGGATCCCCTTCCCCTAAATGGACTGCTTGGTTGGGCTTCAGTAGGAGAGGATGTGCTTAGTCCTGCTGGGACTGAATGTCCCAAGGTGGGGTGGTACCAAGGAAGGTTTCTCCTTCTCTGAGGAGGAAGAAATGGGGGGAGTGTTTTTTTAAGGGTGGGACTAGAAGGAGAGGAGGGAGTGGGGCTGGAATTGGGATGTAAAATGAATGTGAATGAGTAAATAAATAAATACAAAGAAGAAGGAGGAGAAAGAAAGGGAAGATGAGGAAGAGGAGGAGGAAGAAAGGGAAGAAGAGGAAGAGAAGGAAAAAAGGAAGAGAAGGAAGATGAGGAAGAAAAGAGGAAGAAGAGGAGGAAGATGAGGAAGAAGAGGAAGAAGAGAAGGAAGAGGAGGAGGAAGAAGAGGAGGAGGAGGAAGAAGAAGAAGAGGAGGAGGAGGAGGAAGAAGAAGATGAGGAGGAGGAAGAAGAAGAGGAATATGAGGAGGAAGATGAGGAAGAAGAGAAGGAAAAAGGAAGAGGAAGAGGAGGAAGAGGAAGAGGAGGAGGAGGAAGAAGAAGAGGAGGAGGAGGAGGAGGAAGAAGGAGAAGAGGAGGAGGAGGAGGAGGAAGAAGAGGAGGAAGAAGGAGAAGAGGAGGAGGAGGAGGAAGAAGAAGAGGAGGAAGATGAGGAAGAAGAGAAGGAAAAAGGAAGAGGAAGAGGAGGAAGAAGAAGAGGAGGAGGAGGAAGAAGAAGAGGAGGAGGAGGAGGAAGAAGAAGAAGAAGAGGAGGAGGAGGAGGAGGAAGAAGAAGAAGAGGAGGAGGAGGAGGAGGAGGAGGAGGAGGAGGAGGAGGAGGAGGAGGAGGAGGAGGAGAAGGAGGAGGAGGAGGGAAACCTGATAGTAACAAACAAGCTGGTCTGGATGCCACTGGGCAGCAAGGAGACACGACTTTCACATAACCTTTCCTGAAGCATGTGCTTAGAGACTGACTCTCAGGTAATTGCCTGGTAAAACTGCCAGGTAATGAACATTTAGATTCAAGGCTGCCACAATCAAAGCCAATCTGTCCCTAGGGTGACACTGAAGAGGTTGCCTGTCCCAATGGCTTTCTCTTGACTTAGTGATTTTCTAAAACAAGAATACAGAAGGAATAATATGAGCGAATGGCCAGGCCATGAAGACAGTAATGATGCACTGATTAAGTCTGCCACTTGGTCTAGTCCCAGCCAAGAAGGAGCTTGGCACATGTGTCCAACGCTCACGAGATTCAAGAAAGTAAACAGCATCACAGACACTGTGTAACACTCTGAAGTCTAGGAGTGGGATACAGAGGGCCAGTGTACACTATCTCCCACCCACGACCTTTGAGATCAGCCAAAGACTCTCCATTTCTTTACATTTCCAGGGGTGGGAGTGTTTAGCCTGCCTGCTGGCCTTTCCAGGGCTGTGCTACTGTGGCTTGTGAGGCACAGAAATCCCTGAGGTGAACAAACAAAGCAAGGCTTGTGGGTATCCTAGTTAGCTTTAACAATCAACCTGACATCAATGGGAGTCACCAGAGAAGAAAGGTTGAGGAATTGTCTAGATAAGACTGTGGGCATATTTGTTGGGCCTTGTTTTGACTGCTGATGTAGGGAAGGCTCCATGTATTGTGGGTGACACCATGCCTGGGCAAGAGACCCTGGGCTGTATAAGAAATCGGAGTATAAGCTAGCCTGTAAGCCATCTATCAAGCAACATCCTTCATGGTCCCTGCTGTACTTCTTTGGCTGTAAGGTGAGTTCCTTGGTTGGAGGCAATATTGTGTGGAATAGCAAATGTCCCTCAATGACAGATTGTGCCATGGAATTGTAAGATGAATAATCCCTTTCCTCCCTCACGTTGTGTTTGGTCAGAGTATTTTATCATAGCAACTCAGGAAGTACAGTTGATCTGACCTTTAGCTATCTTCTGGCATGTGAGTGGAGTATGTGATTAAATCTTTGTTCCCTCCTCCTCCTCAAAAGTGGGGTAAATCTTCCTTCCACTCACGACTGCCTTAAGAGCCAAATGGCACAACATGAGAAAAAGAACCCGACATAGCAAATAAGATAGGCCCTTCTCTCTTCTGTCCTCCATCCTCGGCTCAGCACAACTTTATTCTGCATAGAATTGCAAATGGCCAACCACTTTTGGGTTATAAACCCATCAAGAGAAAACAACCTGTGTGGTCTGTGTAGCTGTCAAATTCCGGGCACTTGTTGACACCACCTCATATAACAGACATTACATAGTTGCACTCTGTTTAATCACAATACTTAGGCCAGCTTTCCTTATATCCGCCATCAGCTTAACACACTTCTCTTTATTCTATCATCCTCTAAAGTTGCAATGTTATTACCTATTTATATTCCTCATTTGGATAGCATATATTTTGAGGTTACATGAAATACAAGAATAGAATAATGAACAGTCTTCATCTAAGAAGAATGGCATCGCTTTAGCCAGTGGAGTATGGTTTTTATACTTCTAGAAACATCCCTCTTTTTATGCCTCAGAATAGAAAGAATAGTAGCCAATCCATCACCCTCTTGATACATAGGAGTCAAACTTTAGTTTTAATAGCTTTAATTTATGTTTGTCAGTGTTACATACCACTAGAAGGTGTATCACTGGTGGCTGTCAGATGTACTAAGAAACTCTCAATTGATTTGACAATTTTGGATGAGAAGTCTGAATTCCACTCATCTAGGATAAAGGTTTACCAACCACACCTGGCTTACTAGATGTGTTATCTTTCGATTTCCTCCAAATTGCATCACTCTCATCTCAAAGGAGGCTCCTTGGGAACTCAGGAGGCAAAGGAAATTTACAAGACTCAAGAAGAAAGCAAACTCTTAGGAAGTTCCTAAAACCCACAAGAGTTCCAAGGGTCTTCTCAAAGGTTACATACACAGTAACAACTTCTAGGGAGAGGAGACATTTGGACAAGCCAAGCAGCATTAAGTCATGCAGGCAGATCCAGGGATGCAACTTTCACTAGTCATCACCTGTGTTGGGGTTGGCTTTCTAGTGCTACAGACACATTTGAGTCATGAATGCCTCTGTAACTAACCTGCCTTTCATACTTTTCTATTGCTGTGAACAGATATCATGACTAAGGCAACTGATAGAAGAAACTTTATTTGGGGCTTACAATTTCAGAGGGTTAGAGCCCATAATTACCAAGGTGGGGACATGGTAGTCAGCAGGCAAGGGTGTCACCAGAGCAGTAGCTGATAACTTATATCCTGACCCACAGGCACCAGGCAGAGAGAAAGAGAGAGGGCATGTGGGAACAGTGTGGCTTTTGAAACATCAAAGCCCACCCTCAGTGACACGCCTCCTCTAATGAGGCCACACCTCCTAATCTTTCCCAAACAATTCAACCACGGAGGGAACAAATGTTCAAATATATGTGTCTATGGAGGCCATTCTCATTCAAACCACCACATAATCCCTCACCTCCAATTGTGTCAGTCACCCCAATAAACTCACTGTTCACCAGGCTAGACTTGGGTGGAGTCATCCCTCTAGTCTCCTATCAATGCTGTATCTGGAGTGAATAGACATGTGTTCTTGTCTTCCCAGGAAAAGTCAAACAACACATGCTGATGGAATTCTAGAGCTTCCATCTCTCTCGAGGGTTTGAATAACTCAGGCAAGTCCATTTTCTATGGTTTGGTGGGCATCTCAAATGACAGCCTAGTGGGTTTCTTCCAACTGAGGAGGGACTGATGTCACGGGAGATAATTAGGAAGCACCTCTAAAGAAGCCAAGAAGCCAGCTCACTCTTACATCAAAGGCAACAGTTATACGACTTATTTTCTCTCAAGCAGACTCGGACAACAAGTTATACAGAGAGACAATCTCCTTAGCAGGAAGTGATATATATATATATAACTTAAATCTGCCCACTTTGGAAGCCTAGAATGGGTCTACTGTCTTGTTACTCTGGGGGGAAAGGCTTCTGTTGATTCCCAGAAGAGAGCACCACTTGACATGCCAGGCTCGGATGCAAGGCCACATCAAAGATCATCTGTTAGTTTAGCTCAGCTTTCCTGAGGTGCAGGATCTGTACTTTTCATTACAGGCTTCGTCGTAGCATGACCTGTACTCTCTGAGGCACTGTCATGTGCTGGGTTGTTACACTATTCCACAAAGATATGGTTTGGTTTGACCACAGCCCAGTGCTTTCATGATCTGAACCACTTTCAAAATCAAAATAGCTTGTCATTTACCGTGCTGGCAATGAAACCAGATTGATTCAAAATGGTGCCTTAGAGAAAATTCTTGCTCCCCTCAACAAACAATTCCATGGGTGAGTACAAACATCTCAGCCCCTACAGCTGGTAGTCCCTACACCACCACAGACGGTGGCTTTGGAGTCTTCCAGCACTTGGTAATGTCACTTTCCTGCTTTGAGCTGATATACAATTTTTGTTTTATTGAACATACCTAAGATTTTATGTGCATGTGGTGGGAGGGGTTATCAAAAAGTGGGTCAGCTTGCGTCTGCTGAGGATATAGTAGTCAGCTGAAAATGTCCAATTTGGTGGTTTCCTAAAACTCAATCCTGCCATAATTTATTTCCTATATGTGTCCATTTAACTACTGCTTGGGTCAGACCCGGAAATACGTTCTTTGTCGCATCAGTTATATTGTGACTTACTCTTAAACTCTTCCTCCTAATGGTAATGTCTGGTGAGAAAGAGCTTAAGGATAACCCAGGCCTGTCAACCCATTCTTGGCATCAGCCTTCCAGGCAACTGTTCTAAGGAAGCAGGTCATCTCTGTGCCCGCTCTTCGTTCTGTAGAAAGGAAGCGGCCTTATATTTACCTTTCCATGATTTACAATGGGATGATGGAATGCTATTGCTGGTGGGATGACAGGGAAAGGGACAAGAAACAGCAAGGGCACAGTCACACACTATGTCACCAGCATGAGTAGGGCTGTCTGCTTTCTCCAACAGCAGCTCAGGCGACTGCCTCGGACACAGACAGGCCATGTCCCTCGGGACTCCTCTGATCTCATTATAGCAGTTGACACTAGTCTCCACAAAACAAACAGGAAATGTATGCCTGCCTCTCATGTAGAAAGCTACACATTCCCTCCCAAGGAGACCTCAGCCAGCAGCATGGGAAGGAAGTCGGCTCTGCTCCTAAGAAGAAAGTCTTTCTCTCTCTGGGATGGGGTACAGAGTTGGTGATCTGAGGCCCTAGCTCTGGGTGCTGCGAAAGTGAGACATTTTCTTGCTGCTGATATCAACATTCCAGGGCTCTGAGAGTAGGGCCATTTCCTCTGGTGTAGCTCTGGGGAAGACCTGCGATGCTGCCTAGGATTCTACCTGCTGAGACCAGAGTACAAGAAAGAGGCTGTTCTCCAAGAACAAAATCCAGGTCTCAGTCTCTCTCTCTCTCTCTCTCTCTCTCTCTCCCTCCGTCCCTCCCTCCTTCCCCCTCCCTCCCTCCGTCCCATTCCCTTCCCAGTCTGTCTGTGTGTGTGTGTGTGTGTGTGTGAGAGAGAGAGAGAGAGAGAGAGAGAAAGAGAGAGAGAGAGAGAGAGAGAGAGAGAGAGAGAGAGAGAGAGAATATTCTCCCTAAAATCATTTGTTTGCTACTTAGGAAACTTTGTATACCTAATATCCATTTCAAAAGACAAGAGAAGGGTTTACCTATAAGCTACAAGCTCAGTGGTAAAGCATGGATCTAACACGTGATTGCTGTTGCAGTTTGAACAAGAAATGACCCCAGGGTCTGGCGGTGCAGCCTTGTTGGAGAAAATACATCACTGGGGGTGAGCCTTGAAATTAAAAGGCTTCCATCACTTCCAGTTTGCTCTCACTGCTTCATGCTTGGGGCTCTAGATGTGAGATCTCGGCTTCCTGCTCCTGCTGCCTGCCATCCTTGTCATTGTGGACTCTAACCCCCTGGGACCATAAGCCAAAATAAACTTGCTTCTAAACTTGCTTCTATAAGTAGCCTTGGTCATGGTGTCTTATCACTGCAAGAGAGAAGTTACTGATACAGCATGCATGAGGCTCTGAGGTTAGTCTCCAGTAGAATGCGTGCACGAACACACACACACACACACACACACACACACACACACACACACAGAAAGAGACACAGAGACAGACTGACAGAGAGACACACAGAGAATGAGAGGCAGAGACAGAGAACCCTGGCACCTGGCAGGGTTGATTTTTCCCTCAAGGGGGTATCTGTGAATGTGTGGAGACATTTTGGTTATCTCTATAGGAGGAGGTACCACTGACATATGGAAGGCAGAAGCTCCCAATGCTGCTAAGATTCCTACTCTCCCATCTATAGGACAAACTCCATAGTAATTACCTGGTCCAAACTATCAGCCATGATGTAACAGATGCCCTGCTATAGAGGGAAGACTCAATGTTATAAAGTACGGTTAAAACAAAGCCACTTCAAAATAACGACAATGTTGCCGTTATGTAGTTTGGGATTCCTAAAATGCACAACAGCCACAGAAATGTACTCATCCTCTCCTCAAGCGTGACAATCCAAAGCGGCCCTGTACCAGCACAGCGAAATCACTGGAGTGGGCATGAAGGGAAGTGGATGGGTGAGAACGGCGGAGCACTTGATCAGCAACGTTGTGAGCGCTGTGTTTATTCTAGGTGAGGCTGTTTCTGAAAGCTGACTACTCAGTTCACTGGTGACTAGCAAGAATGTATGAGCTCGGTTCCAGAATTACTGAAACCACATAGGCAACTTAAATACATTTCCATCTCAAAACACCGGCAAAGTGTTCCAGCTTTTTAAATACTAAGAAAATATGAGGAACCATGGTGAAGTTGACCTACATTCTAGGGTGGCTAAGAAGGGGAGTGGGGGAACAGGCTGCATAGTGGGGTTCAGAATAAATGCAAGGTCGCAGGGATGCTGCCTATGAAGTTACTCCCCTCGTTTCTAATTTCCCATTTCCATGTATTTCCTGTTCTCTGCATAGTGTGCTTTCTCACATTTGATGGATCACACACTTAGATAACTGGGTCATTTCCCTCTTATGCAGACTTGCATTCTACAAAACAAGAAAATTCCCGCACTATTGTATATAAGCGAAATCAAAATTTATGAATGAGCAGGGACCATTTCCATGGACTGTCTTAAAGTTAAAGGCCTGTGGTACAAAATAGTAAGCAAAACTGTTTCGTGACTCCCCGCAATTAAGAATCCAGTTTTTCTCACTGTCCAAATGCTAAAGGAATGCCACGGAGTGGGGAAATGATGCCTTCCTCGGACTGTTCATGCCAGCTTGAGCACGGAAACCATAGGAATGGCTCTGTTTTACCTACCGTAATTACAGTATACCTCACAGCATTCTCCACAATATCCACTCTCCCCCTCCACTTAAATCCTCTCAATGATCTCTAGAAACCATTAACCAAAAGTCCTGGTCCAATTTTCCTCTTCTCCCTCCTCTGTGTCCTCAGTCCTTCTGGCGTCAGGACAAAGCAAACTTGTATTACATCACAAAGCAAACTCATTCTCTCTAAAGCAGCCCATTGGTCGGTTACCCTGCTACTGGAACCAACGCTGTCACAGTGTGGTCTTTGTTACTGAGTGCTGCTTGTAAAAAATAAATAAATAAATATATAAAAGTTTCCCAGTACTCCTTTCCTCTGCTAAAAAGAGGGGAGCGTCTAGCCGGGTTCCACCCATGCAGTCAACTAGACATTACCTTATATACAAGAGTCTCTCTGGCATGCCTCAGCCGAGGTGCCTGCTGCGGGATTTCTGCACTAGGCTGCTCGCTGCAAGCCACAAGCTTCCCTGGCTCTCCTTTTTTGCTTTGGCTGCTCTGCCTGCCTTCCTTCCTTCCTTCCTTCCTTCCTTCCTTTCTCTCTCTCTCTCTCTCTCTCTCTCTCTCTCTCTCTCTCTCTCTCTCTCTCTTTCTCTCTTTCTTTCTTCCTCCCTCGTTTCCACTGCCTCACTGTGTTTCTGTGTAAATGATCTCACATGACTCAACAAATCCATCTGCCTGAAGCAGGCCAAGTCTGGAGCCCTCCCAGGAGGGAGGAGAAGAATTGCTTTGTGGAAAGGACCTGGAGCGCTGCCCTTCCTCTGGCTCGAATTACCCGCCTGTCAGGCCTGACGGATCTGGCTAAAAATAAAAGGAAGCGGGCTGTGAAAAGCAGATGAATGGCCTCAGCAGCTCCTCAGATAACACAGACCTGCTGTTGCCCAAAGCTTCCCAAACAGAAACTTTAAATGTGCGACCTCTGAGTACAGCTATGTGGCTTCCAGGTGACCGGGCTGTCTGACCCACCAGAGTGGGTGTCACAGCTTGGATTTTGATTTTAGGCCTCCCCCAACTCTCTCTCCCCCCTCGTGTGTGTGTGTGTGTGTGTGTGTGTGTGTGTGTGTGTGTGTATGGGTGTGTGGGTGTGTGTGTATGTGTGTGTGTTAAAGAGAGAAAGAATGAGGAAGAAAAGGGGAAATAAAGTCTTGTACAAAAAGGCTCTCAGAGCACAGCTGAACTCAGTGGAGTGACGGTTTCCCACGTTTTAAAACAATGTTGTTTCCACCACATAGCTCTCCTCCACACCAGACATTTTCAGCCTCCATATGATGTCATTTCTCCATTCAGAGCCAGCAAAGAGTTAAAAGTCCTTCTTGTAAGTGTATGGCCAGCGCCTGCAGTGGGTATTAAGCACTTAGGTTTGCCATGTAATGACACACTGTAACAATCTGTAATATGAAACATCAGCAAAGCTCTGGCTTGAGGCTCGCTCTCCCCACCATTAGCCATATGTTTGGCTCCTCAGATAGCCAAGCGGGTGTTCCAGCATGCCATCTGGTTTCTATCCACATAGGCAACTGCAAAGCAAGGGTTGTATCCCTCTGGAGCTGTGTGTTTCTTTTCCCGTCTTCCCCTTTCTCCCCTCCCAGCTCCTTGGTTCCCTTGCAAAAGAATTCTCTGCCATTCATCACATGCAAAGAAAATGTTACCTGACCTGGCAGCAGTGGAGCCATTAAGAATGCACAGCTGAACTGTAAACACGCCAGAGGGTCCTTTACAGAATCTCCACAAGTCAGTCTTACCCCCCACATTCTCTACCCCCTTCCTCATCCCCTATGAGTGCTGACACTTGATCCGGCATGTTAAAAATAGGTACATTCTTGACAGATCCAGGGTTTGCTGTGGTGCTCTTCACAGTCACTTCACATACTGACAGCAAGGCTTTAACTTGCACATGTGAGCATGCGCACACGCACATACACTCACACACATACACGCACATGCATACACACGCACACCAGGTGTGAGTGCTCACATGCACACATGCACACACACAGAGACACGCACACGAACAGGCAAACACATGTTTGTCTCAGCATTCAATCTGCCTGACGTCAGGCTGACACAAGATGACATACCCCTGACTCACTTCAGGATTCACTCCCTCCTGCTCCTAGGTATTCAACTTCCATTGTTTAGTTTTCTGATGGCTCTTTCCCCTCCAAGAGAGTAAACAGGAAGATAGATGAGGCACTCTGGAATAGGAACACGAAGCCATTTTCAGTCTACTGATGACTGACCAAGGAATGCCTTCCTTCTTCTGCACTTTCTAGGGGTAAAAGCAGACAGCAAAACCAATCACCCTCCTCTTGCATGAACCCCTGATGCTGGGATTACAAATGTGTGCCACTATGTTGGGTTATGCGGTGCTCCAGATCGAGCCTAGAGCTTTGTTCATGTTAGATGAGTACTCTCCAACATAGCTGCTTCCCCAGGCCTGCACTTTAACAGCATGCAGAAATGGCAATGCTGTTGGAATGTATAGGATTTCCTGGAGACTCTCCTGTACAGGATTTGAAGCACTCTGTAATCTTTTAACTGCATACTGGGATAGCTGAGATGCAGAAAAAATTTTCTCCTTGTTTCTGTAAAACTTGCAACTCATTTTGTTGCATTGAGAGATCATTAATTAGGGATTAATACTTGCCACATCTTATTTAAAAGGCTGGTTTCTTGCATACGAAAAACAAAAGAAAGACTATCATTAGAAAGTGACTAACCAGAATGTCAGATTTTATCTCATGGTGGTCTGGAGAGGCTCTGTCAGGGAGTTCTGTTTATTCAGTCTAACAGGGGTGCCAGGAAGGCCACTATCTGAGCAAACTTCTTAAGCCCACTGCCCTGTGGATCTACACTTACATATATTAATATATGCTGCATTAGCTAATATAGCCATTAAGATTCTGTTTTACGGGCTTTAGAGAATGGCGCCAAAGAGAACTTTTAATTAGAAAGCTTTATTTCTATATAACATAATATGTATATTATATTATTTTAACATGTTCTGTCTTGATATACAAATTATTGAGATATTTTACATTTTACACTGGCACTTGAAACAGTGTGGACTATTCACATATAGCATCTTCCAATGTGTTAATTCAAGGACTTTGGCCCCCTGTGGAAGCAGTGACTGTGCTGGGCAGCACAGACACAGACTTTATAGACAGTACAGGTCAAAGGATGTACACAGGTTTTCTCATAAAGCAATAGCATAAGAGCCAGGTATAGGAGAGGGAGCACTAGGGCTGGGAAATGGCTTTAAGATGCTTGCACAGTCCATGCTGAGGAGGAGAGGTTATAACTTGGGGCCAGAACAGGAAAAATAGGGTGGCATGAAAGAATCAGCCAAAAGGTATTTCTAGAAAGAATCCGGAAAAAAAAGATTGGTCACTCAGAGATTGAAAGAAAGGGCTCATACATAGAACTGTCCAATATGGCTGTGGTTATTTCTTTGTGGTAGTGGTGTTGGTGTTGGTGTTGGTGGTGGTGGGCTGTCTATATATGTGTTTTAATGCTATAATGTAGGATTTCAGTGAAATGTTACCGAATGTATGCTTAAGGTAAAGTCTGCATATACCTCTGCAGTTGAAAACAGGCTATCTATTAAGCACACGCTGAGTATCCCTCATGGGTTAGGTAGTGCTAGACACGAGGGGAGGCAAAGCTTTGGGACACAGCTGAACCTTCTGTTGTTTCCAAGGCAGGGTCTCTACTGTGTGGAGTCCATGCTGACCTTAACATCACTAAGAAGCTCATGCCCCAGACTCATTTCCGCCTTCTAAGTGCTGAGATTACCAGTGTACACACAACACAATCATTACTTCTGAGGGCCTTGAATATGATATCGGGGCCTGAACAGCAAAGCAGAAGAATGTGCAAGAAGTCTATAAGAAGCTCCCTAAAATATAACTTAGAGATTTTTTTTCTGTAAAGTATTCAACAGACTTCCGCCTTGATTCGGAGTGGGTCTTTAAGGCAGCAGAGACTACACCAATTGACTTGAAGTGACCCAGGATTTGATTTCCTGTTTGTATTCAGCACAGCTGAATACAGACCCTCCCAATCCAGGTAACCACAGGGCTGGGTTACTCACTATCTGAATTGTACAATAAAAACTTGGAGAAATTTTTGGACAGAGCCCCGGCTCTCTGCTCTCTTACTGCTGGCTCAGAATCCAACTTGACACAAGAAACGGAATGCTTTGCTATGCCCAACACTATGGGCAATGCCTGCATCTGTGTTCTGGAGAGGAACGGACGTGAAGAGCAAGCTGCACCGGTAGCTATAAAGGTTTTGTCGTCTTTCATTTGATGATTTGATAATCTGCTTCAAACTCCTCCAAACGCTTGAAAAAAAAAATCACGTCAGATTTAATTGCAAAATTTAACAACTAATGTAATTGAGTGTGTAATCAGACAACTGTTTAAATTCCTCAGAACAAGGAACATTTGAAACATACAGTAAGTTCAGCGACTCTGTTACAGTCTGTGGGTTGCCAACTGCACAGATGACTGCAGCCCACCGGTGCTCCAAAGCCTGGGCAGGTGATCCGCTTGCTGAATGACTGTGACAGAGGCCGTATGATTGCTCGATTTATGAGCATAATCGGGCTAGAATCTAAAACACAGCTACGGAACTTCCTGATCAATGGTAACTTCTGTGCTTGCTAATCCTAGTTGTCAACTTGACACGCCAGGGAAGAAGGACTCTCCATTGAGGAATTGTCATCTTTAAGGATGGCCTGTGAGTATATCTGAGGAGCATTTTGTTGGTTGCTAATTGAAGGGTCTCAGCCACCATGAGCATGCTACCCCCCACCCAGGGAGGGCAGGTAGTTCTGAGTTACAGAAGAAAGCTAGCTGAGTAGATGTGTCCAGTTAGCCTGTAAGTTGCGTTCCTCTGGGGATTCTCCTCAGGTTCCTGCCTTGAGTTTCTGCTTTGGCTCCCCTCAGTGATGGGCTAGAAGATGAAAGAAGCTCTTCCCACCCCAATCTAGAACAACTTGTGAGAAATTCAGATATATATCATCAAGTTAGCAAAAAAAAAAAAAAGACACAATTTTTCGATAATCTAATTCAATATTGGTAGTTTCAATGCATTCAAATTTGGTAATGCATTGAGTGGTTTTAAAATTGTAATTAGAAAGGTGTTTTAAGGTACTAAGGTGAAATGCAAATTAAATATTTACAGAGCCCTTCAAATCCAGGGGACTAAAACAGACCTGAGGTTGAAGGCCGTTGGCTTAGTAAGCACTTTGAAGTTAAAATATAAATTTGAAAAGAACCATTGATGTGTCCCTACATGAGGGGCATGAGGTTAGAGGAGCAACTGTTTCTCATTGCCACAAAAATGGAGACTCTGAGGAACGAAGCTCCAGACAGAATCTGGAGAGCATCCAAATGGCAGACTGAAAGGAGCTGAGGCCAGTATCCGAGATATAGGTTTCACGTCTGTGTTTCTCATTGGTTAATTCTTCAACAATTCATTCACTTTCCATATACCAGGCACTCTCTGAGAAACCTGGGACACATCATCAGAGGAAAAGACAAAATTCCCATCTTTACAGACAGATGGAAGCCAGACTAACTGAAGATAGACAATAATCACACATAAGGTTCACAATAGCTATAGTTTCGTTATTAAGGCAACAGGAGCAATGAAAAGCATACAGGAGTCAGGAGAACTCGAAATGTGGAGGGTGTGGCTGTCGTTCCATAGACTAACCAGGGTGAGCCTCACTGAGGAGGCACAGATGGGTAAGTAAGAGCATGTTATCATATAGAGCATGTGCTCCCAAGGACTTGGAAACATGTCCCTGGTCAGAAACAACAGTCTGAGGCCCTCAAGGTAATTCTAATGGACCGGAAACTTGAGTACCACTGGCTTGATTGTGAGTTTAAGGCCAAGTCTCAGGCCCTTCTACATTCAAAAAGAGTAGCTTGTCTAAGTGTTCCACAGAAGCTGTGAAGAGACCGTGTGTCGGGAGATGAGACACTCGAGAGGGATGGGAATAAGGAAAGAGAAGCCAAGGGGCTCTGGGGTCACTGGTAGCCTTAAGGTCTCAGGGAGGGAGGTTCTTACTCCCAGTGAGGAACAACTGGAAGGTTTCAGGCAGAAGGCCACAAGGTTTGACTCAGTTTGCAAAATGCTGGCGTTGTGCTGAGTGGAAGCGCTACGGTATTTTCCTCAGAGAAACCTCTTCCAGTTTTCCTCTGGGCAGTGGTGGGCTTCCACATGTTTGAAGTCAGCTCTGATTCATGACACTTGCTGATTTCCGCGGAGTAGCTAACACGTCTACCTCAGTGATCCGAGTCACCAACAGACTCTGCGAACGTCGAGTTGCCAGAGAGGTGCACAGCTGGTCCAGCACTGACTGCAGGTGGCCTCAATGTCATTGCTAATATTAAGGAACCATGAGAATTCTGCAAGTGGGGGTGAAAGCGATAGCAAGGTTCCATCATTCCATATCAGTGTGGCATCTTCCACGGACATATTACTGTTCATCAAATATAGACCCGATTCCTTAGAATGTAACACGAAGATAATCTATTAACTTCTTTAATTCTGGCATGAGGTTCACACTGCTAATTCCCAGAACTCAGGGGGCTGAAGCAGGAAGACTCATGAGTTCCTGGACATCTTGGGCTACAAGTATGAGACACTGTCTCAATATATTACCATCCATAAAGAATGTCCCATTAACACCAAACTCTTTTTTCTTTACTTAAAAAAGAATTATATTTAACTTTAGTTGGGGGTCATCTATCATTCCATTTCCCCTCTAATAGAATTAATATTTTATATCCTCAAAAAGTACAGAGTGGGACTGGTCATGCAGATTATGGTCTGCCTCTCCAAGAACTCAGTTTAATCCAGGCAGGCTATCAACAACACTGTTGAGTGTATTACAGGAATGAAAATTTCACTCTATCTGGTGGCAAAGCCAAATCTGCATAAGCCTTTATCCATCTGATTTTCCTTTAAGGAAGACTGCGGTTTAGGAATGACACTGAGAAGGCAGCATCGTCTCCCATCCCATGAGCCTCAGTGTGAGCAGTGTGTCTCCCATCGGGATTTTGTCTCACTCATTCTCCACTGAGTCTGGCCCAGCAGGATGCACCACCCACATTCAGACCCAAGGCAGCCAGACCTGCAAGGCACACAAGCTCACTCTCTGTGAAACAATGGGGTCTTTCAGGCCTCATAATCTCGTGAAGAAACAGGCGAAAACGTCATGGGAAAAATTAGGAAATATGGAGAGAAACAGCTCACAAAAATGAGGGGTGGAGCCGTTTGCTCGCCCGTTCTAATTCCCCAACAAAGAGAAACAACCATGACAGCTCCCTGCCTGCTCTAACTCCCCCTTTCAAAAGGAAAGCTCCCACCTCCCTGTTCTTTTTTCTTCCTAGGTATTACATCACTGAGCCACAGACGACAGGATGAGAGAATTTCAAAACTTAGGAGCGGAGTTAATTTCAAAAAGCTTAGCCTCAAGAAAAATCACAAGAAGCAGGCCTACACTACAGCCTTGTTCTGTGATCTAAGACACCAGTCCAGTTAGACAACTGGACATCAACATTTGTACAAAGAAAAACATAAACTCTTCATATGCCCCCACTTTGGGACTTCTGAAAGTATTTTTTTGGTTGTTGCTAAATCTGACTTAAACAACCACCTTTACTCCTTAATATTTGCCAAACTCAATTCCCAGCGAAGTGGCTACAATACTCTATCTTCCACTCCAGCCGTCACCACAAATTCCACTGTGCTCACTGTACACCTCTCTCCATTTAAAGGCTTCCAGTTAAAATCCACCTAGGGCAGTCAGGGTTTCTATGTTAACCAAGGGTATCTGTAAGCGACTTAAGTTTATACTCTGCTTTAGCATGTCTTCATAATGCAGCTGCATTTCCCAACTGATCATGTTAACTGGGATGTGCTAACCCCCGAGGCTAAAATGACTTCTTACCTAGTTTCCAACTCTTGACCATGTTGTTACCTGTAAGATATTATCAACTTTTGAGCACTACGACATGACAGCTGTTGCTGTTCAGTGGTGACTTACGATGATCGAATATCTGTAGGAAAGAACCACCAGTTACAGGGGAGAGGTGTTTATTTTGTCCTTAGAGGAAAAATAATGATGTTTCAAAGGTAAAACAATTGAAAAGAAAATATATATCAAAGGGAGCAGATACTTTTCACAAGAGAGTCGAACCCAGATGAAAAGTCTGGGCTCATGTCATCAGAGGTTGTCGTCATCACTGAGCGTCCTTGGGGGAGGACCCGCCCTTTGACATCATTTGAGGCAGAGCTCAGAGGTAGGTAGAGAAATGAGCTAATTAAGCCCAAACTAAAGGGATGATACTCCATCAGAGAGCAAAGGTCTGTCCACAGAGGAACTCCAGTGTCTCCTCAGGTTCAGACAACTATAGTAAACTTTTATGCTCAATTTTCAAACCACTGCTTCAGACTTGATGGCTCAGAAGAATTACCTGGAGATCTTAAAGCACCTGCTGCCTAGGCCACATCCCACACTAAAATTTCAGGGTGTCTGAAGTGAAAGTGGTTTTAAAGATCACATAGATAGTCCCACTGTGCACCCAGGCTCTGGGATGGTGTCTCAGGCTAGCATGGTTCAGGCTGAGCTCATAGAGGAGTGAGTGTGATGACTTATGTCAAGGTTAGTTGGTGTTGAGCTGCAAAACTCAGGTGGATCAGCGAGGCTTAACTTGGACACTTAGAAGTGGGAAATCACTCTACTGGCTTGGAAAAAAAATATGTCTGTTCTCACTGTCATAATCTGGTGTTGCCAGATCTTTAAAAGGCCTTTAAATGAACTCAAGGCTTGAAGACTTACACCGGGGTAAGGAAACTGGGTGTGATGGTAGATAGGTTGACTGTCCCATCACACAAGTGATAGAGAGGTTGTGAGAAGGAGCTCTGAAGACATGCTACGTGGGATTAAATCCCTGTTCCATTTACTTAGTGACTGTCGCTCAGTTTCTTTATTTGGAAAAAAATGAAAATAATCGACAATCTCCTTTGATATGAGGTTTAACCTAATCAATAAGTCAACTTTTTGGATTGTGGGGGATATCTGACATAACAACTAGTCTGGGGCAAACGCTCAATTCTATGCATACCATGTGTGCCTGTGACCCTAGGTTGAGGACAAGAGGACATACTGTATACAAGGTACTGTCTCCATACAGAAAATGCGGTAAGTATGCCCACAGCAGCAGGTTGATGCACCGTTACTGGCCATCTTTAGTGTGGATTTTATCCTTACCTTAGCACATAACATCCTTGGTTCAGAATTCATACTTTAAAAACCGGAAACGTGATGGGGGTGAGAAGAACTCTTTAGTTTTCTCATTTAATGATCAGGAGGCCCCTATAACCACGACAGACAGTTCTGCCAAGTTAGGATGGACACACAAGCCCACAGACAAAGGGCCAATGTGAATACTTGGCTATGCCTCCAAGAATACAAATAATACCACCAGAACCAAAGACAACTCAACCTCTTCATTTTCTAGGGGGCAGCTAGATGGAACTACGTTTTGTTCCTGGCAGGGGTCTGACTGAGAATTAGAACTCTCCCTCTTCCACATGGCCCCTGTCCCTGGTGAGGTCACACTCAGGGGCACAGGACTATCCTAAGATGCAGTCCTCATGGATAAGGACCATGTGAGGAGTGAGGTAAGTGTTGGTGCTTTGTTCTCAACAGACTCCGGCCGGGCGTGATCTGCCCAAGTCCTCTGATTTAATTCCTCACCCAGCAGTGTGACATTTTCAGTTGAGCCACAATGGCTTTGTAGCCAAACTGCTTGCTTAAGAAGGTTCAGTCCATTTCTATACGACAATTATAAAAGGGTTTAATGTCTCAGTTTTCATTACCTATAACCTCTCACAGATACATATACACTCATGTATGTATTTTTTATTCACTGGCCAAGGACAGGAAATCCTGTCTTTCAGCCACTGAGTCCCAGACATTCTGAATCTTCTTTTCACTAACAAATGTGACCTCGTCTTGGTTCTGCAGTAAGTAATTTAAATGTTCTGACGGTGTCATCTCTGCTTGACCTTGGCAACATGAACGAACGGTAAATGTAAATGCTATCAAGTAAAGATACAACGTTTGCATCCTGCTACCAAACCCCCATCCAATTCCAACACAGTGACCCTGGGCCAGAACCTAATCCAAAAGATTATAAAGCCACATCCTGACAGGTTGCCATAGCAACCCTTTAATGTCAACTGTTCCATGTCCCACTGCTGCAAGTCTCATTTTGAGTCTACTCATATTCTACTATTTCATGTTATCACAACCAACTAAAATGCAATTTGATATGTCAGCAGCCAAACATAATACGAGATGCCACTTGCTATTACAGCCAATAATAAAAGGCTTCTAGTTGCTTCTGTTCCAAAAATACAGCAAATCACTGCATATTCGAAGTCTGGTTCTCAAAGAGAGGCTATTTTGCCAGATTTCCTCCATTTTAACTAATTAGTCCATATTTAAAGTGTCTTGGCGATGAAGAGAATTCTAGTGAAAGCCAGACATTATTATTTTCTCAACAGGAGGAAATAAGCTGATCTTCCAGCCTTCAACAGACACAGCATATCCGATCCAACATGGAGGGATATAACTATAATATAAACCTTCTAAGGGCACAAACAAACAAGTGTGCCTTCTAAGAATTTCACATCTTTACCACTGGAGAGAAGGAAATACTTATAGGGCTGATCTCCCCATAATCATAGCATTCTGCTTTAATCAGGAGTTCCCCCAGACCCTCACACTGTACCAGTTCTCCAGAGAAGGCTGCTCACTTAGATATAACTGGGCTCAAACCCACCCCTGCAGGTGCCCCTCCTCTCAGGTGAAGCAGAGCTGAGTGAACCCGTGAGGAGAGCCCTTTTGAGCAATTCACTCAACTAATTTATTTTCCCGTTTCTCAATTAGCACAAGAGTTTATTGGGAAAACGTCCATGAGATAAATAAGAAGCCTAGGATGACAGAGAGATTAAGATAGAATATTACACAAATCAGTCAGTCTATAAGATGAATAGTATTTTAAACTGTGTAAGATTTTTTTAATCCTGAAATTAAGGATATTATAAGAAGTACACCCAAAGACTTTAAGCCAACAACTTTAAACCAAATTGAATATGTACAATATCTACGCCAGTTTGCATGCTGTTTTTCCAAAAATTTTTAACAGATTTTCTTTTTCCTTTAAAAGCTGAAAATCAGCCAGGCATGATGGCACAGACCTACAAGCCCAGCACTTGGGAGGCTAAGACAAGAGTTTGTGAGCCTGAGGCATCTGTGGGGCCTCTTAGCAGGCTGGAGGTCAGCCTGGGCTATATAGGAAGACCCTGTCTCTAAAACAAAAACAAATAAAGATTAGTTTCCTTTTCTTCCCATCCTCAGAATAGCTGCAGAATAGCTGCAGAATAGCTCCAGTTTCTACCAAGTCCTTAATTGTCCTTTTGTTATGTCTAATTCTTAGACACTTTTCTTACTTTTTGTTGTCTATTTAACAGGCTGCACCTCGATCCAAATGAAACCATTTTGCAGTGATTCGTTCAGGCTATTCTTCACTAGATAGCTATCGCTAACCCTCAAGTGCTTTTGCTGACTGCTAATTCAGTCTGCCTCACTTTGGTCTGAGGGATGGGAAATTGTATGCTCATGAGGAACATTCAACTCAGTTCACATAGCAATGTGAAAGTCTCATATTCGTTTTAATCACATGTTGAATTTATGAAGTGAGACCTGCAACAGAGTCCTTTCTCTGTGTCTCCTCAGCCTGTCCTAGAGAACTCTGGTGGGCTTCCATCTACCTGTGCATACAGATGCCACGTCTAATAAAATCCTCTAGGTCTGCTGGCCTGGAACTATATATATATTTAGGTTTAAATTTGTGGTTTTCAATGCCTATGTGACCATGGACGAGTTTAAAGTATTAAATCTGAAAATTGGAATAACAAAGCCGACTCTTTGGAAGACTTTGTGTGGTTAGTTAATGCTTGTAGGGTCCTTACCAAATACCTGGTCTACCACAGTCAACACTTACGAGGCCAGCAGTTACCTCTGTTAGCATAAACAGTTTTAAAAAATAGTGGTGGCCAGTGTAAGCTTTTGTCTTTAGAGTTCCCACTCTGTCCACAGGCTCACATGAGATTTCTCCAGAGTCACTTGTGATGAGACACTGGCACTGTAGCCGAATGTGATGGGCACAGAACACAGCTCGATTCACACAGCATTCATGATGCTTTCAGAAACTGAGGGGTGAAGCTTTTGTGTGTGTGTGTGTGTGTGTGTATGCGTGTGCATTTTCCTTAAGCTTGAGGGAGTGCGTTCGCTCTCTGGGCTTACAGTGAGAGGCGACAGGAAGAGGAGAGCCCCACTCCTTATCTCCACCTTCATCAGCTACCGATGCCTGCACCATGGTATTCTGGGCTGTGCAGATTGGGCAGCTGGTGATGTAGTTCAGTTTCCTGGAAATACAGGCAGCAATTTCCTGTGGCTTCCTCTGTTTCTTGATGTAGAGATGAACACATGTAAAGACTAAACACATCAAGGGTCAGAGCTGCAGTCGCTGGTTCTGTGAATGCTGAAAAAACACTGTAATTTCTTCATAAACAGATCAAGAGCAGAGTCCGGGATGTCTCCCATGCAGCACGCCCCCTGAGAGTCCACACAGTAAGACTGAGAGGTGACAGCAAGAGTGGAGATGTATCATGTCTACTGTCTGCTGCCTGAGCTGATGAACACTGCATGAACTTGCTTACCATAGTCATCAAGAAACACTTCCTGGAAGGGCAGAGCTTTGCACAAAAACAGCTTGGAAAAGCTCTTGTCTGTTCACAGGACCTCAGTCAAGATTTCTCCAGAATTGGAGGCCAGGTCAGAAAAAAGGTCCCTTTTGAAGTGGAAAGCAATAAAAATATCAGATGAATGGAGCTGGTCATATAATAGTCTAACAGTTTAGGGAGAAAGATAGCAAGGTACAGTTGATCTCTCACTGAAGGTGTGTATGGTAGGTGCTGCGGACGAGAAGCAGTGAGGGAAGCCATCTTGGCCAATGGTTCCATATCCTGACGCTGCTGATGTGCCCAAAGCACCATCCACACTCACAGAGAGCTCATGTCTTTCATGGTAGGCTCTGAACAGCTTTGGAAGCTGGTCTGACCTCACTACTTACCAGCTAAGTGACCTTGGGGCAGTGATCTCGCCTTTCAAAACCTCCACTGCCTCCTGTGATCTCTGTTTGCTCATCACTGGCTCCCTTCCTTTGTGAAATGCTGCCCCTGTCCACCAGAGGGGACAACCATGGCTACAGCCAGCTGCTTGGCCTAACAACAAACATTATAACGAATTGTTAAGTGATCTGTGCTTAAGAGAGCCTGCCCTCTTCAATAGGAAAAGTCTTGGTTAATACATCTGCTGATGTATAAAAGTTGCTGTGATAATGAAGTCACACAAAGAAGATGCAAGAGGCCTGGGGAGAAGGCTCATGGATGAAGTTCTTACTTCATAAGCATGAGCATCTGAGTCAGAGCCCCCAGGGCCCGAACACACACAAGGTAGAGCAATGGTGTGCAGCTGCAATCCCAGTCCTGGTGGGATGGATACAGAGGGTCCATTCCTGGCCAGCCAGGCTAAGCAAATCACCAAGTTCAGATCACTCAGTGGAAAAGGATGCCTGACACTTGAAGGGACTGGGGCTAAATGTTTAACTGGAGACTATGTGGCCAGGAGACTAGGCAAAACTAGTCTTCCTTATTTTTAAGGCCTAGGAAGAGTTGAAAGTACAAAAAAAGGGGGGTTCCAAAGTTAAATATTCATTTCCTACTATGTGCTGTTAGGTCCAAATGTGTCTAACAGGCTCAGAGACATCCCGGCTCTCTGTCGCCTCTGTAAGCCACACAAAATTTCCCGTCTGCTGGGACCAGTATAGTTTGTTTTCTTAGTATCCTTCTATTTCCTGCCACTTTATATACCTCATAGAATGGTTCCTTCTGGATTTAACCAGATAAATGCTGTGAGCTTGCTGTGACACCACTACTCTCGGTGAATGTGTTTTATACTGCAAGAGCACCAAGCCATATCTATTAGTTTGGTAGCATGGCAGAGCTTGAGAGAACAAAAAATGTTTCCTAGAACAACCCCCCCCCAAACCCCTGAAATACAACACAGTCCCTTCTTGGCAGTGGTTACACTGACAACTTTTCTGAATGAACCTGTTAGGAAACATCAAGCTCTATTGTGTGTTCTGGCCACAAACCCTCTGACAAGGAAGAAGGGCTACAAAGAAGGTTAAGTCCAGAGCAGAGCTCCATTGAGACAGAGACTCAAAGCCCTGAAAAAGGTGTGTGTGGGGTGGTGGAGGGGAGGGGGTCGATCATTGAAAGAGGATAAAGTAGAACACCTAACAGGCAAGGTCTTGCAGAGACAGTCAATGAGTCTGAATTTAAAAAGCCACTGGCCACTCTAGAAATCAACAACGTATCTCACATGTAAATATCAGAAAACAAACCCCTAGTTTGCTGTTTTATGGATTAATACTTAAAAGGCCTCATTACTGTTTAAACTAAATGAAAGCAAGAGGTATGTCCCTTAGTCAAATTTATTTATGCTAAGAACAAAATAATACTCTTAATAAGTCTATGGAAAATTTTTATAAGTCTTAAATTCTTCCCAAGGAAATGTATCTCCCTCTGTCAATTATCCATCTATCCATCCATCATAGGAACAAAAATTCAAGGAACTCCTTAAAGCATGCAAAGAAAAATTATGGAAAGACACACACCAGCCAGATACATTTCAGGAGTGGTTGCCATAGAAACTAGTCAGTAGGTTTCATTTTTAGAGTTGTGCCTTTTGATAAAATATTAAGTTTCTTGGAGTATCACACACACACACACACACACACACACACACACACAAATAGCACAACTGCCGATGTCCAACTAAATTGCTTTACAACTATTTAAACGAGCTCTCCTTTTAGGCTGCCAATTATCAACAAAGAAAACAATCCATCCTAATGAGCCTATTGCAGGGCTCACTCTTCCTTGCTTCCCAGGTATTTCATATTGAGTGGAAGCTGAAGTGAGGGTAGTGTAGGCACGAAGAGGTCAGGTACTTGACAGGAACCTAAGAAAATAAGCCCTGGTTTTGAGAGGCTCCTGACAGCTTGCACCCACTGGTGCTACCATCTTCCAGGCTATCTGAACAACTGCTTGCTTGTTTTAAACACTTTACTAGTTAGATCCCATCTTTCTATGACAAGGTGCCTCTTTCTCACAGGTAAGAAACGATGATATATTTCATCTTGGGAGAAGGCACTGTAACGGTGCCATGCACGGAGCTCAACTGCTATCTTCTTCTCATCTGTATTTAAGACCTACTTGCTGTGGGTCTGAGTCTAAAAAGCACATTCTGCACTTTCTATTTTGAAAATTAGGAAGAATTACACATTCTAACACAGAATCAGAACTATGGTCACTAATTCAGATACTAATTTTCAAGCCTAGGTAGCAGGTTAGTTACCACAATACATTTTTTTTTTCTGATCAAAAGGCATCTGTGTTTGTAGATCGGTGCCAAAATAATCTTTGGATTATAATCAATAAACAGTCAATATATCTGAAGTGTGCCAGGAGAGGCCTAACATTCACTTAACCAGGCCTGTCTCTGAGTCATAAACCTGGCAATCTCGGAAATGGGGGCTGGTGGATTTAGTTTTCTATCAGCTGGGAACACCCTGGCTTCAGACTAAGAAGTCAGTCCCCTCTAAACAATAAAATCAGCAACAGTCCTGACTTCCTAGACACACGAAGTAAATCACATTAGCAGCTGAGGAGAGGCGATGAACTTTCTGTTTGAAGGGCAACTAGCAAAGAAAACAAGGAAGGATCAACTGAAAATGTCACGGCAGAGCCTGAGCCAGGTGCTGGCTCTAGAATGACTGACAGGTCCCCACGAAGGATCCAAGGAACATAGCTACCACTCTGAAGCAATACAGAGCTCCCCTTTTCCCTTTTAAAATGATACGTGTTTGTGTATAAATATTTTAACCATTTCTGGCAAAGTGCACGTGTATATCTATGGTTAGATATGACTAAGAAATTTTATCTATATGACTAAGAGGTGATGATTATCTCGGGAAGGATCAAAGGTCATGTTTGTTTTGATATTTTCCCCAGGCTCAGCACTGGCATTCATGATCTCTTATAGAAAGGAAGATAACTCTACACACACACACACACACACACACACACACACACACACACACACGCAATTATTAAAAAAAAAAAAAAAAAACCCTTCAACTATGGTGTAAGAATTAGTCAAACAGTGGCACTAGAAAAACAATTATAGCAGTCCCTGAGTGTCTGTGGGGACTCGTGAATGCCCAGATCCAAGAAGGCTCAATGCCTTATTCACAAAGGCACAGCACCCACATGTAACCCACAAATCCTCCTGTGTACTTTAAAGGCTCTGCAGCGTCCTCATAGCAGTAACATGATGTAAAAGCAACATAAACAGTTATGCCATCTTGTCTAGAGAATGACAAGGAAAACAGAGTCTGTATATGTTCTGAACAGATTATTTTTTTTCCAAACATTTTCAAGTAGGAGTTCGTTGTCTGTATCAGGGAATGTGGAGCCCATGGGGGTACAAATGGATGTGGTAGAGCAAACCTCTATTTCAGTCCTGGTAGGCAAAATGATGACACAAATAGTACAGAAAATAAAAACAGAGTATTTCCAAAATTCAATAGGAGATCCAAAAAATAAATATAAATATTTTATACCGAGTTAAATATTTTAAAATTAATCTTATAGGCCACAAGTGTACATTAATTTTAAAAGTTCCTTATGTACTAATTATTGCTTAGGTCCAAATATAGTTTAATATAAGATATGTTGAAGTCAATCAAAGGATGCTGTTTGTTTGGAGAATTCATTTTGCCTCACGAAAGAATATGCAGTGGGTTGTAAAACAATTCAATGCCCTATGCTCCTCATTTTAAAGAGGTAAACAAGTTGCACTAAATTTGTTTAATTTAAAGTTTTTAATTAACTTTATTATAAAAACGTGGAAATAAATATCACAGACCAAAATTAACCAGAGCCAAATTCTATATAGTCCCATGAACTTCTCTACACTTAGAAAAGCATTCTGAAGTTGTAGAGCTTCGTATTACACTTTACACTTTCACTCTGGGCTAATTTCAATATGAGTTTTTAAAATATTTATGTGATAATTAACTTTTCAAATGCTAAAAATACTTTGGTTTGGCTTAGGACTAAATCCATATTGAATGACTATTTCTTGAACTACTAGGATATCTGATTTACTATATTAAGAGAATGCACAGATAAATAATAATTGTTCCTTTAGCCTCTACTATAGTGTAGGAGATTCTTGTAAGACTCGTAAGCTAAATAAAAGAAAACGTAACTTCAAATATCTTAAAGTTTCATTACAGAGTAGGCAAGCACCGACTTCCAAAGGCGTGGTCTACGTAAGAGCTCTTGCTCCTCGGCACGCAGACACCAGCTTTGAGAAGCAGTCGGGATGATCATTCACCACATTAGCTTTGGCCTGCAAGGTCTGTGCCCTTCTCTCTTGAACCACAGATTCAGGCTAAAAGACGGAAGCCAAATGTCAATACTGCCTTCTGCCAAACGTACTTGAGAAGCCAGATGGCTAACCACTAAAATAATATACCATTTCCAAAGCCAAGGGTATAATACATTTGAATCTTATCACTTCTCCATATAGAACTCCATATAGAACATTACGACTTAACTAGATGAGCACATGCTTCCCATATAACGTATATACCATATGATAATATGTATACAATAACAAAGCTATTGCGATAGTGTATCATCCCAGCTACTTTTCTGTTCGGTTGGTGAGCATCTATCCCAGATAAAACAACCCGATCACTTCAGTAGCAACTTCTACAAATAGCTGTATTTCCAATCACCTCACTCAGGCAGGTGGGGGCAGGTTGGGAAGTCAATCATGCACATTTATGCTAAGCTTGGTTGTTAACAAGCAGGCTGGAGTCAGACTGTACCATAGGAATCTCCTCCTACCAAAGAGAGCCACAAGATACATGAGAAACAAGATACATGAGAAAATAAAATACTGAGCATAGTGGCTACTAGTCCCAGCGATAGTGAAAGCAAACCAGGGTCTAGGCCTGGAGGTCAAGTGCGCGGGGTAGAGGCAGGATGTGGCCAGGGAGAGGGGAGCCTACCAGGTATGGAGCAAGCAGCTCTTCTACTCACCACTCAAAATGTCTACCACGGGGAATTGCCAAACCTTCTGTTTGTTATAAGCTAATGATGAAATAAAATGTAGGTCAGGCAGAAAAATGTTAAACCAGAAACAGAACATACAGATGTTACATAATGGAACCTACCTTGGGTTTTTATGTTGTTTGCGGATGGTCTTTCATTTCTGAGCTGTATTTTTTTGAGTTATCCCCTTTTCCCAGTAAGTCTTAATGTAAGTCTAGTTTTAGTCTTATATAAAAAAAAAATGTGGGTTTTTATACCCACATTTAAATCTCACATTTAAATGACATCTTGTGTGAGTATGATACATTTGTTATAATTAATGAACTGGCATCCTATTATTAACTATATCCTACAGTTAATATTGGGGTCTGTTTTCTGTGTTACATAGGTCTGCAAACTGTAACAAACACAGCATATCATTATATCACTACACTACCATATTGAATCGTTTCATGGCCTGTACTCTACCCATGCTGAACTGAGAAAGAAGTACTCAAACTGTCTTTCAAAAGGTGTGTACCAACGAATTCTTTTTAGTACTTAATAATTCACATAGGGGCTGGGATGCAGCTCAGGACTGGTTTGCTCGCCTATTATGTGGTAAGCCCCTTGGTGATTCCACAGTCCCACAAGCACTGCACACAAAGAACGTATCAATTGGATCTAAACAAATAATCAGGAAGCAGTTCCCATAGATGAATAAACATATAAGCTGCCTGAAACACTTAAGAGTCTTATGATCTTAAATTGTTGAACTGGGCATGAGGATCATCTTTAAAATTATTTATAGTTGGGGCTGGAGACGTAGGTCAGAAGCTAAGAGTGCTTACTGTTCTTGTAGTGTAGGGCCAGGGAGCCATGTGGGTGGGGGAGCAGGCCTGGAGCAAAAATGGGATCAAGGTGTGACCAGATCCTGGAATACCATCTCGATATTGGCAGGAGTATGATTGCTTCCCTGCTGCCCTTGCAGTAGTCCTGTGCCCCTACCTTTGCCCCACCCAGAGGAGGGCTCTTAGTAGGTAACCAGGTTGAAGTTCCTTTCCCCTTATAAGGTCACATCCAACAGCACCTGGAATTCCTCCTTATGCAAATGAGGCATCCCTAGAACCTTGGCCTGGGCCAATGATGTACAATCATCCCATAGGCCCTACCCATCCCCCAAAGGTTTAAGTAGCCTTTGTTCCACCCAGTAAAATGAGCTGTCTCACTGAAGTTGTCTCCCAGGAGTCTGTTCTCATTCACAGCCCATGGTCTCTTAGTTCCCAGCCATTCCACCTTGCTTCCCCTGCTAGGATCCACCGGTTGTGAACTCAGGTGACTACAGTTACTGGCAAGGAAGTAGAGCCTGAACAGCATTACAGAAGACCGAGATACCAACGTGGGGGTGGTTCACAACTCCTGTAACTCAGGTCTCAGGGGATCCACTGCAGGTACATGCATTGACATAGTACATATTAATTTACATACATACACATAAATGAACAAAGTCTTTATAGTTTCTAAATTCTACTCAATTTTCTTTTTAAATTTTTATTACATTTATTTATCCTGTGTGTGTGTGTGTGTGTGTGTGTGTGTGTGTGTATGTGTGTGTGTCTGTGTGTCGTCCATCCACATGCTTGCCAAAGCACATGTGTGGAGCTCAGAGAACAACTTACAATAGTTGCTTCTTTTCTTCCACAATGTGGATCCTGGAATGGAACTCAGATAATCAGGCTTAGTGTGGGCGCCTTAACCCACAGGCCAGTTATATCCAGTTCTTAGATAGGTAATTATGGCCTTTGTGATGTCAACAATTCTACTTGACTTTTAAACAATTTTCTGGTATGAGTCAATGAAACCTCAACAAACTGGGAAAAAGTCAACAGTCAATAATGACGGTCGTGAAAGGCTCCTGGATAGTTTGTAATTATTCTACCTTAAAACCACAAAAGTCTTTTTCTAGTAGAAGAAAGTATTATCTTTCTCTGCTTTGTGGTCTTTCCATTTGTGTATACTGCCCATCTACCAGAACAGCCCCATCATACACATGCACATACATGAACACACGTACATCTACACATCCATGTGCACACATATGTCCATGTGCATGTACATGTATATTCACATACATGTGACCCTTTATGCCTGATTACATGCACATGCCCATGTGCAAACACATCTTTTTGTATATAGACATATTCATGCATACACATTCACTCATATACACATGTGCACATATATATTCATGTGTACATATTTACTCATATATACACATACTTTCTTCTTCACACATGTGCATATGCACACATACATTCCATGTGCATAGCTCTGGGCTATGCCTCACAGAAGCTATCTGTGCCATAGATACCACTGTCTGGAACCTTACTGGGCCTGCCAGATAAGAGTCAGGGAAGAATTCTACCAGACTCTCAAAGATTTATAGCCAATACTTCTAAAATTATGCAGAAACAAAACAAAAACCAACCAACAAAAGGGGCACTCCCAAACTTCTATGAAGCCTGTATTACTCTATTAACAAAACCATGTAGAGACGCAACAGAAAAAGAAAACTAAATCCAATATCCCTGATGAAAGCAGACCTAAAAACCCTCAATAAAGTAATACCTGAAAACAGAAGCACATCAAAAAGATTATATACCATGACCAAGCTGGCTTTATCCTAAGGAAATACGAGTATGGTTCAATGTACACAGGTCAATAAGTGTAATAAATAACATAAATGTACTTAAAGATAAATCATATGGTCATCTCAATAGACACAGAAAAGGCCCTTGATAAAATCCAACGTCTCTTCATGATAAAAGTCCCAGTGACAGTGGGACCTAGGACAAAATACCTCAACAGAATAAAGGCTGTATATGCCAAACCCATAGCCAGCACCATCGTGAATGGGAAAAACCTCAAAGCAGTCCCTTTGAAATCAGGAATGAGACAGAGCTGGTCCCTACTCCTACTCCTTTTAAATACGCTGCTCAAAGCACTAGCTGAAAAAATAAGGCAAGGGGCAGGGGATTTAAGAGATGCAAAGAGAAAAGCAAGAAGTCAAATTATCCCTTCTTGCAGGTGATACCACATACACACATATACAAAATTATTTTTAAGATAACTGAAAGTATCCTTTCCCAGATTTAAGGATCGTCTTACCCTAAAGGCCAATAGCTTCACCCTGACGGCCAGCCGGATGCTTCCTGTTTACCACCTCTTCTCTGTTCTCCCATGAAGGGATGCCCTTTCCTAAGTACTTTCCCAGCCCTGTGCCTTCCTGCAAGTGGTACCCACCCCCAGAATTTTTTTTTAGAGCTCCAACTGTCAAGTTCTCCCCATTATTTGAGAGCACGTCACTCTGTTTCATCCAAGGCGCTTTCCCATGCCCTTAGCGTTACTGGGTTTACACCTGTATAGCATTCTTTTCCTTTCTTTGGGGTTCATTCTTATCTTCATTACATATAAAAACACATTTTTTCTTAGACTTCATACATAGAATCATACATAGATGCTAGAATCATACATAGTATCATACATATCATGCTAGAATCATGCTAGAATCATACATAGTATCATACATATACACATAGCTATGAATATTACATAGATATGCATAACTATGACATGCACTAATGCATAGTAGATATCCACTGTTATCCAATAAACATTCTTACATGAATGAATACATAAAAGGACTAACTATTTTTCTGTATATCCCACAGCAGCACCCAGCACTGGCTTGATAACCAAGTAGTAGATGAACTGAGAAGCCTATGTGATTTAGATCTGGCCAGACTGTTCATTTGCCAATTGAGAGAAGCAATCCACAAGTGACATGTCCCACAGTTGAGACTTCTGCAAAGCTAGGACCTGCCTGTGTACACAGAAGACCTTCCATAACGCTCACTCAACTTTCAATAAATGTCCACATGCTCTACCACAGTTTATCTAAAACTCCTGACAAAGGTTATAAGTCTTTAATCATGCATGGTAGCAGAGACAGAAGAATCGTAAGTCTGAGGCCAGCCTGGGCTATGCAGCAAGATCCTATCTCAAAGTAAAACAAAAAATTTCACATCATTGTAAATGACTGGTTATACCTTTCATCTAATAAGAAGTATGAAAAGTTTTCCTTGAGTCTCTTCTCCTTGCTAGAAACCAATACTGTGTACACAGACAAAAGCCATGCTCTCTGACACTGCTTACAGTGTTATAAGAGGAAAGCATTAGAGAAACAAACTCATAGGTGAAAATAGACTTGAAATTTTGAGAACAACTTGAAGAGAAAAGAGAAGAGAAAGCATGCATGGCAGGGTGGTGCCCACTGAGGGTGGGGATCCTGGGAAGGGCTTCTTAGAGGAAGTGAGGGATGAGCAAGAATCAGAAAAATGAAAAGCGAGGGTGGGAGCCCTGTGGGCATTTCAGAAAAAGGGAAAGACAGAAAGGCAACCCTGCGAAGCTCCTGGCCCCTGGTCAGTGAAGGGAAGGTGCTGGTTGAGTTGGCTGGAGAGCTGGCTGGAGGTCATGTCACCAAGTCCAAGAGGCTCTGAGAAGGAGGCTGGCTTCCCACCTGAGACAGGTGAGGACAGCTGAACTGCTGCTTCAGTAGGACCCTGACCTCAGGGCCAAGGCCATGTTTATTCTTTGATTTCTATTCCGCTTTAGGTACAGAATCAAACAGGAGAGTCGAAACATTAGGGAAGTTTATATCTGTATATAAAAATGTATAACTTTTATATTTTATGTACAATATTTATATATTTTATAAACACGTATCTTCTTGTTGTTAAAATCCAAATACGGGAACATTTTAAAATTCTCATTACATACAGCTATATTTGTGTAGGCTGGTGTGTACGTGCATACTCACATGAGTTTAGCACTTGGAGGAGAACTTGAGGAAGTTGACTCCCTCCATCCATCATGGAGGACCTGGTGATCAAACTCAGGCCATCGACTTTACCCCTGAGCCATCTCACTGGCCCAAGAATAGTTTAATCTCTGAACACAAGAGAGACCTTTCAAAAGATTATGGTCTCTGATTCACAGATAAACTCCATCTTCAGGCTCAGGAACAAATGAGTAGGCACTTTTCAGAAGTCACAATGGAAAGCACGAAAGCCAACATCACCAGAAGATGAGTAACTGGAAGCCATGGAGCTGACAAGGGTTTGCCAAGCATCCAACGGAAGGACTGCTGTCGCCTGGCTCCCCACTCCTGCCAGGCACCATGTTGTGTGGACCCGTTAAGACGCTGGCAGGCCGCAGGCTTCCTGTCTCCTGCACACCCTCCAAAGCCCCACCAGCTCTTTCCCCATAGAAGGAAGTGAGTCTGTGCAAAGCCCACACTCTGTGCTTACTTCCTAATGGCAATGTTTAAACAAAAGGAGCTCATTTAGCATTCCTATTTGTCATAAAACAAAACCTAAGGTTTGGCTAAAAAATAAATAAAAATCGGACAAACAAACAAAAACATTTAAGTGCTTTCTTTGCCCATGAGCAAAATAAACCCTATCAAAAATTTAACATTTTAAAAAAATCCACAGAACATGATGGTAATTTGTTACAGATGGAAGGTTTTTAAGTCAGAGACACAGCTTTCTTCCCTTTTTGCCTAGAGCATTGGCCCTTTTTAGGCAATGTTCAATAAACATTCTTTTAAAAGACCCAAGAAGGGACCAGACTAGACTAGGCCAGACAGGACAGGACAGCACAGGATCAGACTAGTCTGACCAGACCCAAACCCAGACTAGACTCAGACTAGACCCAGACTCAGACTAAACCAGACGCAAACCAAATTAAATCCAGACCAGACTAGACCCAGATCCTGACTAGACCTAGACCCAGACCAGACCCAGAGTAGACCCACATCCAGACTGGACTGGGCTTGGCCAGGCCTGACCAGATTGGATCTCAGTGGGGAAACACTAGTGCCCCACTAATTCTGGCAAGTAGAAACGAAGGCCTGAACTTCTGATCTAAATGGAAGAACAAGATGATTCATATGCTCCCTAAGAAAACAAGAAGTCTAGTGGCCAGGGCTGGATGAACGGAATACGGTTTGAATTTAAAGTGAATGCTTTTCAAATTCTTGGCATATTGGCTAGTGTTTCCTCTTTTCTTCTACCATCCACACTAAGTATATATTCTTTTTCCTGTTGAAGGAAAGTTGAATTAGAAAAGCCAGAATTTATAATAACTAGGAAATATGTAATAGTACAAATACATTTTAACAGCAAATGGTAGGCTATGGGTGGAGAGCTTGCTTGGCAGTTTAAGTCACTTGTGCCCCTTGAGCAGGAGTCAAGTTCAGTTCCCAGCACCCATGTCAGGTGACTCACAACCACCTTTAACTCCAACACCCTCTTCTGGCCTTTTCGGGCACCTTGCACATGGCACGCGCGCACACACACACAGAGAGTGAGAGTGAGAGAGTGAGAGAGAGAGAGACAGAGAGAGAGAGAGACAGAGAGAGAGAGAGAGAGAGAGAGACAGGCAGACAGACAGACAGACATATATACACATAAATAAAAATAAAGCTAAGGAAAAAAAAGAAGAAGCGATAGTTGCCTTATGAACCACTTTGGACCATACCTGTAAACCCCACATTCAAAAGGCTGAAGCAGGAGGATTTTGAGTTTGAGGCTAGCCTGGTCTACATAGTAAGACCCTATTTCAAATCGAAACAAAAACTGAGCTTAACTTCTGAAGGCAGTCAGTCTTCCATTTACACTACTCCACTTAAAACTGTTTAAAAATAGATTTACTTGTTAAGTGGGAAATAATTTTTCAAAACTGCATTCACTATGTCATTGTTCTTATTCATTCATTCAAGAAATTGGGAGGAGGGCTGGTGTCGGCTCCTTCGATACGTCACTGAGCAGTTGAAATTTCTGCTCAGCGGAGTCGACGTCCCACGTCTACAGAACTGTGCAACTGACTGTGGGGGAAAGTGAGATTTAAAATAATAACAATAACAAACACTTCAGGGCTGTAACGTGGAAATTCTACAGATCTGTTACACAACAATTTAAATATAACCACCACTACTGAACTATACACTTAAAAAGAGAATGCATATTGTGTTTATTTAACCAGAGTTTTAAAAAACTAAAATAAATGGTAAACATAAAAGTTTCCAATACACACTGAGAATTTACCATGTATTGGCTTTAGTCCAAGCTAATCCTCAGAACACCTTAGGAGGCCGGCATAACTTTTATTCCAGTTTCACAAATGTGAGCACAACGACCAGCAAGGCAAACAACTTAGCCAGGATCATGGGCTGGAGTAACACACCTAAGATATAATCGTGGTTGCTTATTGGATTCCTGGGCTGACAGGACTATATAAAGAGACCCTGTCTCAAAACAAACAAACAAACAAATAAACAAAACCCACAAATACTGAACAGTAGCAGTCACTGAGTAGTGGTCTAGCTGCAATCACCTACTTTGTTTTGCTCCTCACATGTTGATGACTTACAATCCAGCCAATGCCCTTTCGATGGTGATGTCTTAAAACACAAGCACTGAGAAACCACTTTCCATCACGGCCAAAGCCATGATATTCTTTTCCTACGAATGGAAGGGGATTACAGAAGATGGTTTCTTTTAAAACAGACATTACAGAAACTCTTAAGTATTTTTAGCCCTTTGTACTTTTTTATCCAGCAGCCTGGCTGAGAATAATATAGTCTTAAAATAGCCGTTTAGTTGTATGAAAATCATGAAATAGCTTTGCACATACCCATCTTAATCAATCAATAAGATTTCAAATAAGATAATCAAATCAATAAGATTTGACACATCTTAATCAATGCAAACTTTGCTAGTCATACAAAAAGAGAGAACCTTTAAGGTTTAGAAGTGGTCCTCCCTTAGAACCAAATGCCCTGGGGAGCCAAGGCACACAGCTCAGCTCACCTCTCTCTCCAGAACTTGGAAGGCACACGGGGCTCAGTACCAAGTAGCTAAGGAAGCTGCAACTTTTCCCTCCATTGTCTGCTCGTGTGATGTGAGGAACCTCGTTATGCAAGAGCCTTTAGAAGACAGGTAACTTGGTTCTGTACGCTGTGGGTTTCTCTGGAATGGCCTGGGAATAAACACTGGGAAATGGTCAAATAATTTCATTGCTACTGCAATGTTCTATTGTTATGTATTATAATAAATATCTGATATGCAAACTCTCTGATACACAGGCCCTGTGTAAGTCACTACCCACAGGTGGGGAACCAGTGGAGGGAACAGTCAACTTGAGTAAGATACACATTCAAAATATAACATGCAGATATGAAGTGTTAGGTAATACCGTTTGTTCTGTCTTGTACTCTTCACTTTTTGGATGAAATCATCAGTTCAGATGACAAAGCTACATTCCTTAAATCAAAAGCAGTTTTTCCCTAGTTGTTTATTCTCAGTCCCCTTGATTCCCGTAGAAGACTCCCTTACTCATTCCGATAGCCCTCCTCTCTGCTCTGTCCCATTTAATTGAAGGAGCAGCAAGAGATGGCATTGCTCTCCATGAGCTTTGGACTAAAGCCACACATGGTGAGACTTTGACTAGCTTGGCCTTGAGAAAATGATGTGGTGAGTCTTTAGTAGTACTTAGCTTATATTGAATTTGTAGGCTGTTGAAGCATGATCAGCACACTGACTAGAGCCTCACAGCTAATGTTTGAGCCCATTCTTGATCCTGTAAAAACTATCAGAAGTTGTTTCCAGCATCCAGAGTATTTGTTTTATAACCTTTGTTTTCTGGATCATTATTTTAATCACTGTGACTACAGACCTGTAGGGTTACATTCTCTGGCTCTTGCATTATAGAGTCTGACTGTTTGCCTATGGAAGATGAATGACCCCGCAGAAAAGCAGCCTGTTTTTTGATTGCTGCAAATTTTATTTTTAAGGAAAGAAATAAAAGAAAAATAAGATGAGTGGAAAGTTTAGATTTTAGTGATATCTTATAAATCCCTCCACTTTCTGAGGAATTTTGGTCTAGAGCCTCCATCGGGTTGGTTACGAAGGAAGAGCTGTCCAAAACCATGCTGTATGACTCTTTGTATCCGTAAATAAAATGAGCACACCTGTGCAGTCTCAGGTTGGTGCCTCGTGTTTTGGTGACATATGGATATGTTCACGTGTGTTCAGGCCTGTTTTAGTTTTGCCGCTAGGACTTCAGGTGGAAGCTTCATGCTCAGCCAGAGCACTTGAGCATAGTGGATTCTAAGTAACTTAATTCCTCCATTCCCATTCTCACCTCTCCCTCCCTCCCTTCTTCCCCCCTTTCTTTCTTTCCTGCTCCATCCTTCTTTCCTCCATCCTTTAGTTCATTTCCTTATGGACTGGACTTCCCCAACCCGTGAAACCACTCAGTGGCTGTCCTGTGTCTCTATCTTTATGGTTGAGGGTCACCACAACATGAGAAACTGTATTAAAGGGTCACAGTATTGGGCAGGTTGAGAACCACTGCTTTATGTGAAATGCCTGAATAATCAGGTATATGGTTTTATTTGTTGTTGTTGTTGTGTATATGATTTACTTTTATTGATGTGTCTAAGTGTGCAGGTGCTGCATGCGTGTGGGTGCCCGAGGAGGCCAGAAGAAGACATTGAACTCGCAAGCATTTGTGAGTCACCCAACATGGATGCTGGGATCCCAACTCAGGTCCTCTGCAAGAGCAGTATTTTTTCTTAACTGCTGAGCTAATTCTCTAGCCCCCATCACAGTATTTTGGATTTGAGATCTTTTAAATTGGGGGAGAAAGAGTTATTTGCCTGCCTATCTCTCTGTCTGTCTGTCTGTCTATCTATCTATCTATCTATCTCTATCTCTATCTCTGTATCTTAAAAAAGGACCTAGGTGAAGCAACAAAAGAAAATTGATTCTCGTTTCATGCATATCTTATACCCACAACCTGAAGATCAATTTTATGCAGTATTTCTGGCTTAATTGCATTTTGACTGTAACCTGACACATGGTGTCAAGTGTGGAACTTCCCACCTGCGGCATTATGCCAGTTTCAAATGCTGGAATATTTAAAGGTTTTGGAAGAAAGGTGCTCATCCCGTATTTTAGAACTATGTTCTCATAGAATTTTGTTGAACAATAAACAGCTACAAACACAAATGTAATAATAATAATAATAATAATAATAATAATAATAAATGGTGCCCCCAAGCCCAACATTCTAGAAGTTTTACAGGCAGGCGAGAACAATCCAACAGTCTTGCTGTGTGCAAAGCCTCCTGTCAGTTCATTATCTTTCATTTACATGTATTTTGCATACATTTTTAGAAAACCTAAGGAGCTATTACAGTTCAATCTCAAAGTAGTCTCCTGAGGATTTATATAACGTATACTCCATATAACCAACCAGTGTTTCCATTTGACTCCATTAATATGTCAAGACTGCAAAGATGGGGGATCTCACACTGTTGATTTTTCTAACATCAGAGGAGGCGACACTCCAGCTTCCAGAATATCCTCCTGTATATTTCCCCATATATAGGACAAACTATTTCTCTAGGATAGTGGGAGATGCAACAAGTCACTCCGGGCATTTTGTACCTTCTTAGGTTTTTGTTATTTTATATTCTTTCACATAGTCTGTGGCCACACAAGGCTTTCTTTTCAAACTGAATTTCATTCTATCTGCTATTGCCTCTCCACGGCCATGAGGATTTATTCATTTGCATTTAGCATTTATTCATTTGAAATATTCGGTGTGAGCAGTTCACACAGCAGCCCAGTCTGGCGAGTCCCTCAGAAGTTCACACACCTGTACTGTCCTCAGACACCTAGATTCAGCTAAGTTTGCCAATCTTATGCACTTGCCCTATCTAGAGAACCCCTCAGAACTTTACCTGACCACACCATCAACACACTCCCAGGCCTAGCTGGGCTAAGATAACTTGTATACTCACCCAGCCAGCAGACAACCTTAGATTCACACTGCCCAATATCATCCCGGACTCAGGAACTCAGCTCAGCCTGTGCATCAGCCTAGCCTAGTGATGGAATCAGAGCCAAACTTCCACTCAACACAGCCAGACTAAAATCTCACATGAGGCAACCAAAGAAAAAAGTCATATCACGTGACCGGGTCATGTCACGAAACACAAACAGTAAGATAGGACAAGACCATATGACCTTTAGTCAATCCATTGGTGCTATAGATTTGTTTTCTAATGATAATTATTTAAATAACTAAAGAAAATCAATCTGAAATGAAGATAGAATTGTAAACAACTCAAATAGAGAATCTGGGTGCAAGCCTTACAAAAGAATGGATTAAGTACGATCAAAGTATTATGTCTTAAAAATAGAGAAAACACTCGACCAAGGATTATGAAAAAAAATCTAATCATATGCAGGGAACATGGGACACCATAAAAAATCCATAAATTATGGATACAGAGGAAGAAGACTTCCAGGGCAATGGCAGAAACTATATCTTCAGATCCACAGAAGAAAACTACCCCCAGTTGAGGAAAGACACATCTGTACAAAACCAGCAAGCACATAGAACATCTAACATATAGGACCAGAAAAGAAGCCCTCCTCCCCCCTCCACAGCACTAGAGCACAGAATATACAGAATGAAGAGAGACCACAGAAAGCTGCAAGAGAAAAGCATATACAGGAAAACCCATCAGCACAGCAGCTGACTTCTTAATGGAAACTAAAAGCCAGAAGATCCTGGAGCCATAAGACTCCAAGTTCTAAATGACTACACACGCCAACCCAGACGACTTTGTCCAGAAAAACTTTCTGCTATAATAAAAGATGAACAAAAAACTTCCAGTGATATAAATAGGCTAGAAGAATCCATGTTCACCAAGCCATCCCTTCAGAGAACACTGAAGGTACTACTTCAGACTGGAGAAGAATAAGCCAAGAGTCCACAGATAGTAAACAAGTAAGTCCATGATTAAAGAAACACAAACTAGGACTAAGAACACAAACAGAAAAGTATTACATTAATTGAGGTGACTTTAATCAATGGCTGAAATCCTACATCAAAAGACACAGATTAGCTGAGTGAATCAAGAAATAAAATCAAACTTTTAGGGACTGTAAGGAACTCATCATAGGCTGGAGAGACGGTCAGTCATTAGAGGCTCAGCTCACTACCAAAACAACCACAAACTCACCTTAGGTACCACCTTAGAGAGAAAAGATGGGGAAAAGGATCCAAGCAAACGGAACCAGGAATGAAACAGGCATTTCTATCCTATTATCTGACAAATCATATTCCAAACTAAACTTGTCAGAAGTGAGGAGCGATGAAGGAATCTAATGAAGGGAACGGTTAATCAAGAAGACACTGCATACTAGAAATACATGCACAAACGTCTCATAAGAAGTGTGCCACTAGATTTCATGATGCAAACCAGCCCCAACTCAGCACTAGTAGGCGATTTTAATACTCCACTTTCCCTAATACACATGCTGTCTGAACAAAAACAAAATAAGGAAACAACAGAATTAAATGGCATCGTACATCAAATGGACCCAACAGATTCTCTATAAACTATTCCATCCAAATACCAGAGAATGTACATTTTATTATTCACTCCATGGAAGTCTCTCTAAAATATACCAGATGCAGGGAAACAAAACAAATAAAGAAACGGTGAAATAATTCTGTGTATCCTATTAGGCCACAATGAAATAAAATTTTAAAGCAAGAGAAGACCTCTAGCAATTATACAAACTCACGGATCTTAAATGACACACTACTGTATGATGAATAGGTCAAAGAAGAATAAAAAAGGAAGTAAAAATTCCTGGAATTAAATAGAATTAAAAGCAAAACACAAGAAAACCGCTGGGACACATTAAAGGCAGTTGTATGGGGGAAATTTATAGCTCTAAGCGCCTACATTAAAAAAAAAAAGTCAGAAAGAGCACAAATGAATGACTTAATGATACAACTCAAGAATTTGGAAAAACAAGAACAAACCAAATCCAAACCCAGTAGACAACAAGAAATAATAAAAATCAGAGCAGAGATTAATTAAATAAAAACAAGGAGAACAATACAGAGGCTCAATGGCTCTAAGAGCTGGCTCTTCCAACAGTAAGCAGGATCAACAGACAGACCATTAGGCCAACTAAACAACAGAAAAAAAGAGAAGGCCCAAATTAAGCAGAGTCTGAGATAAACAGGAGAAAATTACACTAGACGCCAAAGAAATTCAGAATATTAGAAGGGAGTATTTTTAAAAACATATATCCCATTGAGTTGGAAAACCTAAAAGAAATTTGTAACTTTCTAAATTCATTCAAACTACCAAAATTAAACTAAGAAGAGATTAACAACTTAAAAAGCCCTATAACAAGGTGACTGAACAGTTAAAACATCCTCCCCCTCCTCCCTCTCCCCTCCTCCCTCTCCCCTCCTTCCCTTCTTCCCTCTCTCCTCCCCGCTTACCCCCCTCCTCCTCCCCCTCCTAGTAATTGTAATGAACAGTCCAGGCCCAGATGGAATCACAGCAGAATTCTACTAAACTTTCAAAGAAAACCTACAACCAATTCTTAAAGATTCTTCTTAAAATTGTATTTTCAAATAACAGAACAAGATGGAAGGAGCACGGCTGGACTCCTACGAAGCTGGTATTACTCTAGATTCCAAACACCTGGTAGACACAACAAAAGAAACTGGAGGCCACTATCCTTAATGAAACAGACGCACAGAGTCTCAATAAAAAAAATGCTTGCAACCCAAATACAGGATACGACAAAAAGATCATCCACCAGGATCATGTGGGCTTCATCCCAGAGATACAGGAGTGATTTAATATACATAAGTCAATAAATGCAGTAAATCACATAAATGGCCTTAATGACAAAACCTGTGCAGCCAACTTAATAGATACAGAAAAGTCCTTTAACAAAATTCAAAATTCTTTTATGATCACAGTCCCGGAGAGAACAGGACTAGAAGGTACACAGCATGATATAGCAAAGGCTACATTTGACATAACCACAGCCAGCATCATCTGAAATCAGTGGCCCTCAGTCTTCCTAATGCTATGATCCTTTAATACAGTTCCTCATGTTGTGGTGACCCCCAACCATACAATTACTTCACTGCTACTTCATAGTTATGAATCATAATGTAAATATCTGATATGTAAGATATCTGACATCGGGTCACAACCCACAGATTGAGAACCACTATCTTAAATAGAGAAAATCTCAAAATAATCCTACTGTAACAGGAATGAGACAGGAATGTGCTCTACCCCCACTCCTTTTCCATACTGAGTCTGAAGCTCTAGCTAGAACTATAAGACCAGAGAAGTAAATTAAGGGGATATAAATAGAACAAGTCAACTTATCTCTATTTGTGGGTGATAGGTTATACATAAGAGACCTAAGACTTCCACCAAGAAAACGTCTAGAAATGACCAAAACTTTCAGCAATGTGGCAGGATACAAAATCAACTGTTTGGTTTCTGATCCTGCCATAAAACACTGACCAAAACCCATCACTGAGGGAAGTCAGGGAAGGATCTCCAGCAGAGGCAGATGCAGGAATCATGGGGGAAAGCTGCCCATGGCCTGCTTGGCCCCTTCTCTTATGCAATCCAGGTCCACCTGCAGAGAGCTGGCCCTCCTTCATCAACATGCAATTAAGAAAATGCCTCCACAGACATGTCTACCAGCCAGCAGGAAGGCGATTCCACAGCTAAGATTTCCTCATCTCAGGATGTAACTTCTTGACTACTCTGTGGGTTCTTTTTTCTTCCACCCTCTCCATTCCTTTTTTCCACACTTTCAATCCCTAATACTAGTCAGGAGAGAAAGAAAGGGTAGAGGGGAAGGGGGCGACATCATTGTTGGACTACTTCCTGCTGACTATAGGCATCCAGTTCCTTGGGGCAAGTTTGATCTTCTCCATCAAGATCGAATTTATCCCTAAGTGTTTTCTAGTTCTTAATGCTACTATAACCGCAGTAGTTTTCTTGAGTTTTACTAGCTAGGTTGTTATTTGTATATAAAATGGTACTGGCTTTTACATGTTGGCTATTGTGTCCTGCAACTTTATTGTCCTCATTTGTTAATCCTAACAGTATTTTGTTTATCTTTGAGGGTTATATATATATATATATATATATATATATGAATGATTATGTCCTCTGCAAACCCTTAACCCTTTTCAGTGCATCCAACACTGTCGAACAGAAGTTCCAGAGCGGCCATTTTGCTCTGTACTAGATCTTATCATAAAGCTGCCAGTTTCCCCTGGGATTATGATGCTAACGATGGATCTGACAGTTGATGTTGTCACACTGGGTCTCCTCACACACTGGTCCTGAGAATGGTTACTAAGAAAGGTTGCTGGCTGAGAAACTGGGGTTGGACTTTCTCTACTTCCTTCTGGAAGAACACAACCAGCACTGCTTTGATTCCTTTTAGAATGTGATATAACAAACCTGTGACCTTATCTGGCCTTGGCTGTTCTTTGCTGGGAGATCTTTAATTATTTTTTCAGTCTCGTTCTCTACTAGTCTGCTCAAGCTTCCTCACTTAATTCTGGAACTGGTATATTCTAGAAACAAGCTTCCTCACTTAATTCTGGAACTGGTATATTCTAGAAACAAGCTTCCTCACTTAATTCTGGAACTGGTATATTCTAGAAACGTACCCATTTCTTCTACGTTATCTCGACTGTTGGCACACAAAGGCTTACAATAGTACGATGAGTCCTCTGACTTTTGGGGTATCGTTTGCAATTTACCCACTTTCGTTGTTTTCTTCTTCCTCGTTTTTGTTATGTATATGTGCATATGTGTGCTTGTGTGTGTGCATGTAGGTTCATGTGTGTACGTGCGGAGGTCCCCGAGGCTGACACCTGGCGTCTTCTTAATTGTTCTCTACCTTATATACTGAGGCAGGGCCTCTCACTGAAGCCAGAGTTTGCAGTTTTTACTACCCTCGCTTAGCCAGCTTGCTCTGAAATCCATCTCTGTTCCCTGGGCTGCAACTGCAGGTGGGCTGCCACACCCACTCAGATTTTAATGTGGGTCCTAAGAACTTGAACTTCAGTCCTTCAAACAAGTACTTAACATGCTGAGCCATCTCTCCAGTCTCTACTTTCATTTTAAAAATTTGAATATTCCCTCTTCTTTTTTTTTCTTACATTAGATAAGGATTGGTCCATTTAATTTTTTTTTTTTTTTTATAAAATTCTTGGTATGGTTACTTTTATGGGTTTCCTGGCTTTTATTTCATTCTGATTATTATTTCCTCCCACTTATTTTTGGGTTTCATTTTTCTTTCTCTTATTCTTTTAGCTGAAATTTCAGATTGTTTATTTGAAATATTTCTCTGTCTTGAACGCAGGCCTGTGTTGGTGTAATCTTTCCTTGTGGAACAACTTGCATGCAGTTTTGGTGAAATCTACATTTCTGCACTTCCCTCTCAAGATATTCTCAAGTTTCCTTTTTGAGTTCTTTTCTCCCAGTTGGCTGTTTGGGGAGCATGCTGTTTATTTTCTAAGATTCTTTCCATTATTAATTCCCAGTTTCATACCCGTGTACTCCGAAATAATCCTATGTCTGATTTTTATTTTCTTAAGTATATTAATTCTTGTTTTGTGACTTAACATATAGCCTCTACCAGAAATAGCTCTGTACGAACTACCAGGGATATGAATTCTGCTGCTGAAAACAGAAAACTCTGTATATGCTCACCAGGTATACTTTGTCAAAGAGTAACTGAAGCTCAATATTGTTCTCTTTGTTTTCTGTAGAGACTGAATGGTTATCTTTATAGCAGCTAGCATTCTCTTACTAATACACACATTTTGACCATGTTCTTCATGTTAGGTTAGATCCATAAATATGCAGGCACTAAGAAAAGGTTGTAAGTGTAAAATTTCTCAAGGATGAAAGCTAGAGAATGCAGGAGGCCCTTCACCCTGTTCCTAAGAGCACAAAAGAAAGGAAATGGGTTTCAGCATTGTTCCAAGAATGATCTGGTTGGGCCACGGGGAGGTCTTGAGCCAACACATCCCACTGGAGCAAGTCTGCAATAAAAGCTCCTATTGTGTTCCATTATCAACTTGGAGAGTCTAGAGGCTGAGTGTGGTCTTAAAACCCAGTGCAGTGTAGCTGCCGTGGAGCAACAGCTTCATCCTTGACTGTGCTTCTGAGCACGGCCTGAATGCATCTGTTGACTATGCTTCCGAGCGAGTGCAGACCTAAATGTATCAGTTAAATGTATCCATTGACTATGCTTGGGAGCTCAGACCTGAATGTACATTTCATGGATCGCTCACCCCTCACATATCCAGATTTCAAGTCCCACATCCCTTCTCCTCTTCTCATCTTTGCAAATCTAGATAGATCCTTTCTTCCTCTGATTCGCCTTGTGAGTATTCCAACTAATATGCCCTCAGATTTTATTTATTAGAGAGATCATTCCACCATTTGTCTTCCTCTTCCTCATTGGTAGCCCCTCTCCTTTACAATGTAATGTATACATGCTCAAGAGTTCAACCTCAAAAAGTAACATTAAAAAGAAAAAAAGCCTGCCCATTTTGCTTTCTTTTCCCTCATGGTATGGATGACCGTCCTTCTTATTTCTTACTCCTCATCAACTGTTCATGACAGTTCTACCCAACTTATCAACTTGACAAATCCAGGAGGGAATGCTTGGCCTCCACTGCACAAGCCTTTTCAAGTGCCCCCTTCTCTAGACTCCTACCATGAATGTTGGCATACCCCACCCCACGTTTTCCCCTTCCCTTCACACCACTCCCTCGAAGGCTTCTCTGTATCTGCCTTGTCACTAAACGTCCACTTCCTAATGCTTTTATCACTAATCTCTGTTCCGCCACCCACATTAATCTCACACCCCAATCTCATGACCTACTGCACACCCATATCCTGATGACATCACCCATGAAGTTGCCCCAGAGACCTGGACACTTCCTCTTTGTCGATGTCTGTGTTGGGCCAATCACACTTGGAGATTCTGTTCATCTAGTCCTTGGAACCAGTTTCATGTGACTTCATCCCCATGGCCAGTGACCACTGCTTCTCTATGGACTTGTAAAGGAGCAGAGTGCTACTGCTCTGGACTCTAGCTCCTCTTCCTGACATCACCATACTGTTGCAACCATACTATTTCTAAGCACAAATGTAACCATGGAACTTCTTTTTAAAAGGTCCTGAAATAAAAATAAATAAATAAAAACAAACAAACAACAAACTAAACCAAACCCCAGTTCTGTCTCCTGCTTATCAAACTTTCAGAGATGGGAAGAGTTTTTTTTTTCTTAACTTGCAATATGATTTTTCCATCACACATTTAATGTTAATGCTGTGTCTACATATAGAGGACCTGATGATGACCAACAGATAAATAGCTAAATGCTTTATTAAAAGAAGGATCCTGAAACAGCATAAAGGACGTCTCTGGAATGACACGTAAAGTTCTAGGCTCATGCCCCTCACTATCCTGTAATCCCAAGTTCTAGTCTATCACACAGACTATCAGAAATTCACACATTGTAATGTGCTTGTTTTCTGCTTCTGTGGCTTGGTGTGTGCCTTTTGTCCCAGATGCTTTTTCTATCAGCCTTGCCCTACTGGATGAGCCTTCTATACATCCTTTCACTGTTCAGATGAAATTCATTTTCGTTCAGTAATGTCTTACTGACCCTCTCACCTCTGAGGGAGAATCCCATCCTCTCACATCACTACCCTAGGATAGTCAAAGGTTTGTTTTTTTTTTTTTTTTTCTATCTGTGCCTGTTCATGGATTCTACCACACCATTCCAGAGTAGCAGTCTTCTCCTGTCACTCTCTGAATAGCACTGACACAAAGTAGGCACTTAATGTTTACTTACTGAAAGGGGGAATAATGAAGGAGCCCAACCACCCACCTTGAGTTTAACATGGGAAATTTTGTTTCTTAAAATCAGAATGTCAGGTGTGGGCTGTAGCTCTCAGTAAGAGCACTGTTGTCTTGAATGTGCTAGGCTCTGGGTCTCAATCCCTAGCACTGAAACAAACCAACAGAGGAGATGGGGAGAGATTCTCATGGAGTAGCCAAAAACTATTATGCTGCCAACAGATATTATATGCACACAATGGTGGCCAAATTCGAATAGTGACATCTGCAATTTCCATGTGGGAAGCACTTGGCATTGCTGGAGGATGACCCCAGAACTCAACAGAGGCTTGCCCCAAAGGCAGCTCGAGGGCTGCTATCCCCACACACTTGCGCTCACTCTTAGGACTTGCATAAACTAGAGTTCATATTTCACACAGAGCTCTAACACAAATTGGAAACAGGAGCCCATTAAGCCAGGGAGAGGAAAAGCCTTTGATTCACAAGAAACTGCACGTGTATTTTACATTCAACGCTTTTTAAGTCTGTTTACGGGACAAAGTACAAAAAAAAAAAATCCTAAAAGTCATAGTTTATAAATTTGATATGCAAAACAGCAATTTAAAATTAGAAATGTCCATGGCCACTGAATTCTAAAAGAGGAAAAAATGGAAAGGAAAGAAAAAAATAAAATAGAGTTTCAAACTCTGGGATACACCTCACTACTGATGAGTACCTGGCCAGCCAGCCCACTTTAATGCACTGGCAAACACAACCATCGACTGGAAGGAACCTTCTCATTTGGGCCAATGGGATGAAAAGCATTTTCTGCTTCTTGACATGATGGAAGATGTGCTTGTTATAGTGGTACCTTTTGTGGCTGCCATCACAAAGGTTAGTGAAAATGGCCTTTTCCCAGTTTTGAAACCAGGTTTCTCTGTGTGGCTCTGGCTGTCCCAGAACTCACTCTGTAGTAATTCATCCAGTAGTTCATTGATAGATACCAAATTTATCCTACATGTAATTGAATGGAGGACTAATGACCTTGCCATAATCCCCACACTTTTTTTTCGTTTAATTACAGCACTTTCAACTTTTTTTCCAACTTGAAACTATTTCATAATAGCATTATGGTTATATAGGAAATGTCTTTAAGGATACTTAACATATCTGCAACTTAGTTTCAGATAGTGCCTTAAGCATTCTTCTGCTGCCAAGGTATCCATCCAAACCTTTGCAGAACAGCAAGAAATACCAAATGTTGACACCTGCTGAACATACAGAAGCAGGCATGCAAGTGGTCTTATATGAATGAACCATGTTCCCTCTTAAGTTGGAGTTTTTTTTTTTTAAGAATGAAAAAGAAAGCATTTTAAAAGAATGACTTTCTCTTTTTTGTTGTTGTTGGTTGTTTGGTTGGTTGGGTTTTTTTGTTTGGTTGGTTGGTTTTGGTTTTCGGTTTTTGGAGACAGGGTTTCTCTGTGTAGCCCTGGCTATCCTGGAACTCACTGTGTAGACCAGACTGGCCTCAAACTTAGAAATCTGCCTGCCCCTGCCTCCCAAGTGCTGGGATTAAAGGCGTGTGCCACCACTGCCCGGCTAAGAATGACTTTTTAAATAAGCATCAGGCTTTCAAATCGTAAATGCATTTCTCTAGCACTGAAAATCTAAAATTTGAGCTCCTGCATCACCACCACCAAATACATATCCAGACCAACAAAAGCAACCTTGTCATCTCCAGACAGGATGCTCACTTTGTTCTCACATCCTGGAGTGGCTGTTTTAAGAGGCCTGATAACACACTCAGAATTTACATACTTCTTTTCAAAAGCCCCAGAGATCTGTCTCTTGGTGTTTCCTGGTCCCTGCCTGGTCAGACCCTGGCTTAATTGCTGTCTCCCCAATGGCTCACCAGTTGCTCATGGGTGACCAGCTAGGGGAAGGGTTCCATTTTAAATGGCACTCATGGAACTAACTTACCAAATAAACAACTATGTGTTTCACCTATATATTTAAATTTTACGGCCTACAAACATTCTTCAATGCTTTCATAACTCAGCTGATGAAAATGCTTTACTGAACATTCATGCCCAAACGTTACACAAGCATCCTGCTGTTGTTTTCAGGATGTACGGACAGACTCGGGCTGAGAGTTGAAGACTAGACACGTTCATACTCCTCCGTTTCTGACAAAACCCATGTTTCCCATCGTGTGCTTGGGCACCCTCAACAAGCACACCTTCTAAGCCTTTCCTCAAAGGGGGCGATGAGAGGCCCACTTCAGTCTCACAGTGTAGACACTGCACAGTGGAGAAGAGAGCTGTTTCTTTCCCACCTTCCTGCGATCTCTTCCCAGCTCCTCAATACAGGAACTCCAAAGAACAGCACTCAGAAGCATGCAGAAGAGACACCAAAGGATCACTTCTGACAGCCAGACAGATGTCTGTGCCAGCTTCACAGAAAGGGCTTTATGTTACATGCACACTCTCCTGGGGATGCAACCTCCTGATATCCATGTCAGGAACTTAGCTACACGCTACTTTTAACTACTGGGATGTGTCTACATTGATAAATACAAGGCGTGAGCACAAACACAATATACTAGGAATCTTTACTACCTAAAGCAGTTTAGCTTGTGGACAACTGTACAACATCTTCCCAATGAGAAGTGGTAATACTGCAGAGTAAGAGGTCTTCCTGTCTCTAGAGAGTGCTACGGCCCCTTACGCACAGCACCTCATTTTATTTACTGTAACTCTAACACTCTGGAGTAGGCAGCTACACGGAGGAAAACTTTAGTCCCCAGAGCCTGCTGCTGGCAAGCTCTTCTTGGTGCCTGTTGTCTTTTTTCTCAGATGTCATCTATACAACTAACCTGGGGTCTAAATATACATACACAATTACTTGCAATAGGTCAAAAGCAGAAACAATACAAATATCCATTAACTGGAAATAGGCAAAGCAATACACTATGGAGTATCAGCTAGCAATACAAAGAACTGATGTACTTGGTGTGGGTGAACTTCAAAAATACTAAGCTAGAGCCAGGCATACTGACACATGCCCATAATCCAAAGTTCAAGGCCGGCCTTGGCCATACACTGAGTGTCTGAGGGCAGCATAGAGGCTGAGGGCAGCATGGGCTATATGAGACCCTGTCTTTAAAAAAAAAAAAAAAAAAAAAACATAGTAAAGGAAAAAAGTCAGACCCATAAAGTCACTCACTCTAAGATTCCATTTATATGAAATATCCAGAAAAGGTCAAAGCACAGGAGCAGAAAGCATGCTAGCAGTTTTCAGAAGTTGAAACATGAGGGAAGTTGGGGGTTGGGGAAAAAAGGCTTGCCAGTATGGGGTTTTCACTGGTATGGTAAAAATGTTTTGAAACTAGATAAAGATGATAATTGCCCCAAATTGTAAATGTACTAAATGCCACTGAATCACACATTCAAAGAAGGTCACTTTCATGTCACATGGCTTCACCCCAATTTTAAAAAGACGAACCAAACATGTACCAGTGGGAGCACACAGCTTTTTATCAGGGTTGAGTGTTACAGAACATTTTGTACCAGCCATGCAGAGGGCTCACATTCAGTGTTCTCTACATTACACACAAGAGGCAGATTTCCTGTAAGCAAGTGGGGAAGGAGGGAGGGGGGGAGGGAGGGAGGGAGGGAGGGAGAGAGAGAGAGAGAACCATCTCACCACTATCTCCATCCTCTCCAGTCTCCCTTATCCCACTAAGAGCTAAAATCGATCACATGCTCTGATCACTAAGCATACCATACAGGAAGTCCTGTGCTAATGAAGTCAGACCCTTCATGGTTTGCCCCTCAACATTAGACTGAAAGACACAAAGACCTGCAAGGCAATGAAGGCATGCAACAGAGTGGACAGGCTAAGAAATTCTCATCCTAATAATGGGACCACTCTGACTCTCAGGCTGGGAAGTTTTCCAAAGACTTCCAACACCTCATACTGCATTATCTTTGGCTCAGATTTATGGAGTGTGTGTGTGCGTGTGCATGTGCGTCTGTGTGCACGCCCGTGCATGTGTATGTAAATATGTATCCTTAAAATAGCAAGAAATGGAATAGGTAGGAATGACAGCAGTGCTGTTAGGAATGCCCCTCAGCCCATACACTGGGAACAGACATTAAATTATGACAACTGTAATGCAGGATGTTGTGCAGCTCTTGCAACAGATTCGTATCTGCTGAAGAAGAAAAATGTGGCAAAGAGTAAGCAAAAATTTTATTGTTTAAAGTGGCATCGCAGAAGAAAAAATGACCTCCTGCCCATATCCATAACTACCAAGAATGGAAAAGATACAGCAGGGAAGCAGAGAGAAGGCAGCTCTCCATAGCACACTGTGCTGCTCCAACACTACAGCAAGTACACACTCACCTTGCCATCTAAATACCAACTGTAAGTACGCGGGATTTGGTTCTGCACTTGTACATATGTAAGAAACAGAAAGGCAAGAGTTCACTCGAAACCAGCTATGCAGGTAGATCCTGAGGTAGACACGGCTCACCTTTAGGCTCCAGGATGGCCTCTTTTTCTTTTCTCCAAGACAAGGCTCCTAACACACACGGAGTGTATAGACCCACTCCACCCTACAAGCACTGGGCCTGGAGACCAACATTCTGATGTCATTATGGCAGATTCCTAGAAGTACTTGGTGTCTGCTCAATACAGTAATAAAAACCTAATTTGATTTAACGAAACTGTATGTATGTATGCATATGCATATGGATGTGTGTGTGGGAAGACCAAAAGTCAACATTTTTAATCTTTGTGATGACTCTCCAACTCATTTTTCCAAATTTTTATTACATGCTATGCTTTTATTTTATGTGCAGGGGGAAGAAGGTGTACACATGCCACTTTCTGGAGTCTGATTTTGCTGTGTCTTGTTCTGTTCCCCCCCCAACCCCCATCATGTAGGTTCCCGAGACCAAACACAGGTCATCAACTTGGCAGCAGGCATCTTTACCCACAGAGACACTCACTGGCTCTCATTCACCTGGATTGGCTGGCCAGTCTCCACCTCCCAGGTGTTGGATTCTAAGCATACACATCTCAGATTTCTGCATCTGGCTTCTTAACATGGATGGCAAGGAGTCAAACCCACCTCCTCACATTTATGTAGCAAGCACTTTTCCAACCAACCATCTCTTTGGATCCTTAAAGTCTTTTCAAGTTCATATTACTAGTATTTCACTGTTACACTTTGTAAAATCATTACGTCTGTGACAGTGTTGGAAATATAAAACAAAATGGCTGGCTCTCTCACCTAGACAGAGCAGTATAACTCTAAAGGACGCAAGTCAGCATTGATGATGACAGTGCCTAGAAGCTTTTAGAATAAGTGACTACAATCTGTTAAATGCATTTGGAGTATGTTTAAAGAGTTGTTTTTAAAGATACTAAGCAGATTAGAGAGCAGATCCTGGTAATCCGTAAAGATTACTAGCCATTTGAGGTAAATGGCTAAGCTGTGAGGACCAAGAAACATTATATTTACAACTGAAGAGTGGAATAGGAGCTTCTGTGCCTAAACCCCAGACACCTCTGAGAGGGGCTGCCAACCAAACGACCAAGGGTTGTTGGAACTGCAGAAGCAAATCATTTCAGATTTTCTTCCCCATAATCCTTCTGGGCAAGAGGCTAAGAAGGACACGTGGCAAGAACAGCATGAGAGGCTCTGTGAGTCAGGGAGAGAACCAGACTGTGAGCTTCTTCGATGCTCAAGAAAGGCACTGGCACTCTCCCAAGTCCTCTGATATTTCTAGGTGGAGACATGACTCCTAGAAGCAGGACATGACAAGCTTGTTACCAAGAAAAACTGGCTAGGAAACTGAAGCAAATAAGCCTGTAGTCAGTCCGAAGGTAAGGTGGGGGTGTAGCTCAGATGCAGGGAGGGTGCTGGCCCAGCATACATGAGGCCCAGGGTTTGTGCTCTGACACTGCATGAACCCAGGGCGGTGGCACATGCCTATAGTCCTAGTGTTTCAGAGGTAGAGGTAGAAAGATAGGAAGTTCAACACCATCTTAGACTGTGTACTGAGTCTGAAGCCAGCCCCAAGTATTCTAGATGAGACCGTCTCTTTAAGAAAAAAAAAAGTCTGGTAATTGCACAAGTAGTTGTATTCAAGAGAGCACGGAGCTGAGATTTTATGGGTGCAGCTTCCCTGTCCTATGTAAAAGACAGTATTCCAGCTGAGGCCCCACCGCTAGATGATGAGTTAAAGGTAATTAATGGCTGCTTGAGGGAGACTCAGTATTCTCCAGGGACAGGCCCCTGATAGGCTAGACAATCCCAAGTGGTCGGCTCTAAACACATATACATTTGAGACACCCCAAACGGTCTCAGCATTCTGTATTTGTGTGTGTGTGTGTGTGTGTGTGTGTGTGCACGCGCGCGCGCATGTGTGTAAGAATTATTAAAGAAGTCATGAATTGGGGTCACACTGAAGGTAAGAAAGGGTGAAAATGATATAATACAGTATTCATTTATGAAATTCTTTCCCTCAAAATTAAAGCCCTGAAATCAGACATATAAGTAACATTATAGAGATTAAACAGGATGTATTTATATATTTACAAACACACATACATACATACATACACACATATAACAACAATTAATAAAATAAAGAGGCCTTGATTTTTAAAAAAGAGCAAGGAGCAGCATATGAGAGGGTTTGGAGGGAAAAAGGGAAAGGAGAAATAATGTAATTATACTAACCTAAAATAAATTTAAAATAATTTATAAAAAAACAATACAAAAGGGAACAACTTTTTAAAAACCCCCTTTTTTTGTAACCATAGACGGCACATAAACTGTAAGCAATAAGAAAGTGAGGTGGATTTCCAGGTCTGGCAGACCCTATATGATAGTCTGGAACGCTTTACCAGTCAGCTGTGACGCTAAAGCAAGGAAAAACCCCACTCTAACAACAGCAGGGCTCGGGAAGATCTGCAACATAGTTCATTTGTGTATGAGAAATGGACCCTCAGAGGAAAAGGGGACCCCATGGGGGAGTAGGTCAATACAGACTGTGTGTTCCTAACACACATATGACCAAGTAGGGTCACCCAGTGGGTATGTGGGGAACCTGTGAGCATAGTTTCCCCAGGATGGTGTGGCCTTCACCTGTTTTACTTCACCTACATCGATATCAACGTGACTGCAAAATGATGTCTTCAGTAGGTAGCAGTAATGTAAACACTTCCACAGTGTTTTAAGGTTTCTGACCAAAAGCAACCTGGGGAGGTAAGGGTTTATTACATCTTACAGCTTGATCTACCATCCAGGGAAGGCAGGACAGGAAATAATGGCAGGAACCTGGAAGTAGAAACAGGCACAGAGACCATGGAGGAATGCTGCTTACTGACTTGCTCCTCACGGCTTGCTCAGCCTGCTTCTTAGAGCACTTAGGACCACTAGCGCAGGGATGGCACCATCCTCAGTAAGCTAGGCCTGCCTGTATTAATAATCACCATTCAAGAAAACTCGCCACAAGCTGGTCTTTTCTCAATTGAAATTCCCTCTTTCAAACTGACTCTAGCTTGTGCCAAGCTGACATAAAACTAGCCAGCAACACAGTCAAGAAGCCAGGAACCGCCTAAGTAGTTCATACAGTTCAACTATGTGCTGAAAGATAAATTGGGTCAGTGGAACAAACTGTTGGACCAGGCAAGAAACAGTGTGCACCAAGATCCTTACTGTGACCTTGAACTACTTGTAAGGCTAGCACCTAGAAAGGGCCCAGTTACACCAAGGAGGAACTTACCGATATTCTAGTCTCTCCAGAGCATTCCCCACGGTCAAATCCCAAGCCCTGTACACCCTCTTCTTAACGGCATCTTTTCTGTAGCTGGAAATACATATATTCTCATTTTCTTCCTACTCTCACCCCATGTCATTTGTTCTTGGACCATCCATCCTGGCTTCATAGCCCCCAAAACATCTGTATCCTCACCCTCAAACCCCTTAGCTTTAATTTCAATCCTCAGCAAAGCATTCTTGCATTCAATATCTCGTCTTCATACTTAATGCATTCAAAAGTTTGCATTTCCTGCCCAAGTGCTACCATCCCGGGGGGTGGGGGAGAGCTTCTCTATAGGCTGTGTTCATTTTTATAGCACCATAATTTGCCCAGGCACTTGGGCATCAAATCCAAGATATTTTTGTGCGGTCGGTCTGTCTGTCTGTCTGTCTGTCTGTCTGTCATCTTTATGTTCAATCCCAATCATTCAACAAGACCTGCTGATACTTTATATCTCATCCCTGGCTCTCACTACCTACCTTCTCTAACTACTGCCCTACTGCCCTCTTTTCTTTGATGTTTCCTCTTCTTCGGCTATCCAGTGTGCTTTTGACCGCACTGCCCTTCCAATCTTCCCAATATCCCCAGCTCTGAGCCTCAGTACCACCCAAGAAGCAACTCACGAGGCTTAGCAGCTAGAAGAGGGACAGCAGAGTAGCTATGAACTCGGGCTTTGGAACCTAATGGTTCTGCTTTGAACCACAGAACCAGCACTAACTTCTGTGTCTCTCAGTCTCTTCGTTCCTACAGTGGACTCTGAGGAAGAGATTAGTGAAAGTGTGTGGACCATGCTAGTATGGCGAGCACTGAGTGCTACACTTGGAGAGCTCCAGCAAGGCCGGCCTCTTGAACCTTTGTGCCTATCCTGTCTTTGTTATTAGGCCTCCCTAGGTAGCCTTCCTGGTACAGAAATCCTTCTTTGGTAGCTGTACTCAAATTCTAACCATTGTCACAGCTCCATCCAATCCACACTAGCCTGTGGCTCTCTGATGATTCCAGCCACACTGGCTTTCTCTGAATTCCCTTAAAACGCTAACTGCCTATACCTGACTCAAGGTGATTTTAGATTTTCAAGTGTGACCAAGGTGTTCAAAAGAGCAAGGGTATGAGGGCTGGAGCAGAAGCAAGCACCACTGGGTGTGTGGCTGCTTTTTCAGGGTCCTCAGAGAGCAAGTCCCAGCCCAGCCCGCAAGGCTCCAATCACAGGAGGAGACCTAAACTTGCAAGCCCTTCAAGGTAGCTGTAAACCCTTCCAGGCAGCCAGTTTACATGTCTCCTGCCCTCCAGGCAGAACCACGTGGAAATGAGAGACTAGGCTATGGTTTGCAGGCTGCATAGGAATCCTTTCCAAGACCAACGACTGTTGAGTGTTCTGAAATAGGCTTTGCCACATCTATTCTAAATAATGGCTTATAGTTCCATCACTAAAGGCATTATCACACGAAGTCTGCCCAGAACTTGCCCTGACTTTGCTCCTGTTCTAATGAAAGTATATATTATCCACCTAACCTTTACCTAACTTTTATATTATACTGAGGCTTTTGTTTAAGATTTGTTTTTGAAAAATCCAAAAAGTCCACCCAAAAGAAGAACAAAAGAGGGGAGGGGGGGCTTGCCACACAGAGAATTTGTTAAGATTTTTTTTCATACCTAAAAAGGGAATTTTTAACCACAACCTTAGTCATAGACCTGCAACAGGCAGATCAGAAGCAGTGAAAGATACCGTGGCAATAGACAGTCTGGTGGATGCGCCCGGGTTCAGGCACCGGTGCCAGGGCTCACAGGACTGGCTGGCGGAAGTGGGCGCTGTACCCTTATCCCGCCCCCGCCTGACCACCTGCGGCAGCCGGGGAGGAAGCAGGCAACCCCCGCACATCTCCAGCTGCCTCTCACCAGCCACAAACTACGCAGGCATCGTCTGATAGAGCCAAGGTTCTATCAGAAGCATCGGTGTGAAGTGGGGAAAATCTTCAAGTCGTGATGAGTAACCTGTGTTATTCAGATTCTATCACCGAGCTCTGAAGCTGGGCTAAAGGGTGACCCCTCTACATGGCCACGCAAAGGCCGGGTCTGGCATCAGTTTCTTAAAGGCTGAGGTGAGGTAGCCAATGCTTAGGGAGAGGGCAAAGAAGGCCAAGTGGCATCCCTGGGAGCTTCCAGTATTACCTGACATGCTCACTGACGAATGGAAATGTCTGCATCTCCAAAAGCAGGGGGTACCCTTCCTAACCCTCCACTCAGTATCGGCCAAGATAAGCCCAGAAGTCTTGTGTCAGCACAGCGCCCAGGCTAGATGCACACAGCTGGCGTTTGGAGCACAGTCATCTGAGGAAGTGGCTGCAGAAACTCAGGAGTCATGCAGGTGAAGAGAGGGCAGGAAAGGGGCTAGATTACAGGTCAGCTTTTAAGAGTGTTTTTGCTCTACTTGGATAATTTGTATCTTCCTTTACAACAGCTAAATTAAAATGCACCTGCACTGTAAATGGTGGAAAGAGTACACCTGCTCTTCAAATGTGACTTGAAAACTGTTTTTTTTTTTTTTTTTTTTCTCTCAGGGTGCTCTCACTCTATATTAAAAATAAGAAAGTTAAAGTTTTTACCACAACTTAGAATTCTTTAAAATAGAAAAAAAATCAGCAATGAACATTAAAAATGTGATCCAAACTTGTACCCAGTATCTCCAGTGTCTAAAACCATGACTGAGACATCACCTCCAGCACGGGGACCTGTACCAAAAAGTACAAGCATATAGTTGGGAAAGGGAATGTCCTGAGCTAATGTCACATTCTCTACAATTAGTTTAACTTGCCACTACTGATAGGTATGGTGTCCCTGTCCAGTAAGGCCACAGACTATACTTCAAGTGACTATCTTTTTGACATTTATCAAACTCAACTCCAACCTCATAAGGCTGCCCAATATTCAATGTGACTTAGTCATCTAAATCTAGAAAGATGCTGTAGTTTCCAAAAATAAATCCATACATTGTAAACTCATATCAGAGTCAACGTCACCTAGGTAGCCAGCCATAAAGCTACAAACCTCGAGGCAACTAGGATTGTGTTTGTTACTCTAAGTCCTTCCCAGGGTTCTCAGCTGAGAACTCAGCCTACAGAATGAACAAAACGAGCAAGCATAAAATCTGACAAAGCCTAGCCTTGCATTTTGTAGCCGGTTATTAGTATGGTAGGCTGTGGTCAAACTTAGAAATCAATACTGAAGAATCTTGTTAATGTAGAAATCAGATTTTAGGAATTTAAAAAATGTATTCTTTGACAATTTCATACATCTATCTGTTCAAGGTGTCTGGATCATCTATACATCCAGGCCCTCCCTCTCTATCAACAAAATTTAGTTATTCTTTAAATTCAATCACCTGAAGAGGAAGAGAACCTTGCTGAATATTAAATGTAACTGTTTGTAAGGGCCAGAGGTGATCATATGAATCCAAGGAAATTGTGTCTTCCAGACACAACAGGACTGACACACATATAAACTTCAGAAACTGTGGCATTGTGCATAGGGCCTGCATAGGTTCAAGCCAGACAGGGTCCCAGCACTGAGAGGGGGAAGTTGACATGGGATCCCACCCCTAACCAAGAAGCTGTCTGCAACTGATACCTACTGGCAAAGGGAAAATTCCTTTTCCTCCAATGGAGTCTCACTGGGTATATTAACCACACCACAGGCCAGGCCCTATCCCTAGGAGTAAATGGTCAACTCATCAAAAATATAACTCAATGGTATTTTTTGTAGACTCTCTTTGTCTCATTTTGCTTTGTTTGAGCTTTTTTTTTTTTTTTTTTTTTTTTTTTTTTTTTTTTTTTTGTCTGATAGGTTTTTTTGTTTTTGTTTTGTTTTTTTTTTTACTTGATTTTCACTTTGTGGATTTGTGTTATGTGTGTTTCTTGTTTTTGATTTTTTTTAAGAGCAGGAAAGAAGAACATAGAGGTGGGTGGGTAGGGAGGTAAGATAGATCTGGGAGGAACTGGGGAAGGGTAAAACATGATCAGAATACATTGTATGGAAAAAAATCACAATTAAAATGATTCTAAAACATAATTACACTTCATGAAGATTATTAAAATGTCTGCAGCTCCTTTCCACCTCACAGAAAAACCCTTTATCTACTTTGTCTCATCCCCGTGTATACACAAAACATTACCTAAGCCAACTTCCAAGGTATAAAATGGATGTGTAAATGTGTTTAAACAAACAGCTCTGTGGCTCTGCAGCCTCAAAGCACATGCATGCACGCATGAGACATCACCTCTGTGGTCACCATGCTCACCATGCAGTAGAGCACACTTTAGATACGTTCTATTTTGGAATTTTATGACTGTTGCATTAAGCTTGAGCTTTGCTGTGGTCATCAAGGGACTGAGTGACTAATCACACAAAGGGGAAAGAGTCAATGAGTCACGGATTCCAGCTGAGCGTCGCCGGCCCAAAGGAGAGCTGGCAAAGAATTTAAGGGAAGATGGTCTTCTGAAGGGGAACAAATAGCTATTCTATCTGCCCACTCTGCAACCTGATGAATAGGAAGTATTTGAATAACTACTATAAAACACTCAGACTCCAGATCTCCCTGTACATCCAGAGCTATAACGTCCATGTAGCATGAGATTTGTTTGTTGTTTGGTTGTTTGGTGTTTGTTTGAAGCAGTGCACTCACTCCATAGCTCAAGCTAACTTTGAACTTAAAAGCAATCCACCTGCCTCAGCCTTCCAAGTCCCAGGACTGAGCGTGTACCATCATACACAACTGAGATGTTTTATTATTTACATGTTTTTCTTCAGTAGTTTAAAAAGATGGAATACTGGTCTACTTTGGAATTTCTCATACATACAGGAAAACACATTTGAAGACAGTAACAGAGACCCGTAAAGCAAAAATTCAGTCCTAAATAGTAAAAAGAAGAAAGCACAGTGGCATCATATGCATTCTTACATGCATTCCAAGGGCTGCCCATATACACAAGCAACCTAACTTTACATGGGGGAAGGGGAAGAAATCCACACAGAAGTAATTCAGCAACACTAATACTAAAATGATACTGTCGCCATGGGAACTGGTATTTTCAGTTACATATGTGGCTTAATAAATACAAGCATGAAGAGTGAGTAGGGACCCTAGACACATTCAGTCTCTCCAGTGCTAACAAAGATGTGATCACCATGGAAATCAAATGTAGACTGTGGGGCGGAGGCAGCATGTCTGAGAGTACCAGGTAGACCAATGGAGGGCAGCTGGGTCTGGGAACACTTGAGATTTCACTCTAAATGAGACAGCACTCTTAATGTGGCCCTAAGGGGACATCACCTTAAGTAAAAGCTAGGTTCCACTGATACTCTCTGAGGCTGTGGGAGAAACCATCGGAATGTCCCTAATCTGTACTTGAATCTCAATATTCATAACCCAAATATAAGAGTTACAGTCATCCCTGCTGATGTCATCTCGCTGTTCAGGATCTGGCAATTGTCATGTACAAGTTATAAATGACAGACCAGACCTGAACTAATTTCAGAAAATAACCATGCACAAATACTTCAAAATTTTTATTATCTAAAAAGTTACACATATACAAAAATAGACACATTTAAAAAATAACACCCTTGATAAGACCTCTCTGCATCCTGACCCTTCTATCGCCTCTGGCACGTGTGTGTGTGTGTGTGTGTGTGTGTGTGTGTGTGTGTGTGTGTGTGTCTGAGACTGTGTGGATCTGAGAGTGTGTGTGTTCATGAGTGTGTGTGAATGTGTTTGAGTATGTGTATCTGAGAGTGTGTGAAGGAATGTATGTATGAGTGTATGTCAGTGTATGACTTTGTGTGTGTGTGTACTGATGACAATATTGATTCCTGTCAGTTTTGCCCGCTGTGTGTATCTATAAGTGATGTGTTTAGTTTCCCGTGCTGCTGAACTCTCCATGGATACACTTATCCTATACATATTATTCTACGTCTCATTCTTTTCATTCAACAGTGTGTTCCTGAGATTCACCCACTCATGTATTTTATTGGGTTCAGTAAACAGAGACCTCAGTACATGCCTCTGCAGCACAACACAAACTGCTCCATCATCCCACCAGACGAGGGGCTGCCATTTTCCTGACCTCCAGATGAGGAGACTGCACTTAAGGAAGGAGGAGGAAAAAAGGTCTGACCTTTACTGCCACCACAGGGGATGCTGTTCATCCACAGCCTCCCAGATCCACCAGCTCATCGCCCTCTCCAAACAGTACCCAGTACACAAGCAGAGCAACTGTGTCAACCCAGTCTAATCTTAGTACTCGTGAGAAGGTTTATTCAACACGCCTGTCAATGCTTCCTGAGGCACACGGGTTAAGAGTTTTTCTTTGCTGTACACTTAGAACAAGGCTGCTGAGTTCTAACTTATTTGCCTGTTGAATTTGATTAGGAGAATATAAACTTCTCCAGTATAACTGTGCCAAGTTACACCCTGACCAACCACATTCAAGACCCCCACCAACACATGGAATCATCTGATTTTTAAATGTCTGCCATTCCAGACAGCATGTAATGATATGCTATTATGTATTTCATCTGCATGTGCTTGACTGTCAATAAGGCCTAGACTCTCTTGATGCATCTGCTAGTTAATTAGGTTTCTTATTTTGTGAAATGATATTGGATTATCTGTGTGTTTCTTTATTGATTCATGTGTTTGCTTTTTACATATGCTAGGCCTATCCAATATATGGGGAACCATTTTGGGTTTGTTGTCTCAGTCTTTGTGTTGTCACTCGTGAGCATTCAGCTTGGTTTTTCTGAAATAATAATGCTGAAAGGCTCCTTGTATGTCTTTAACTTTTTGTATTATTGTAAGAATTACCAGCCAGGAAATGGTGGTACATTTTTAATCCCAGCACTAGGGAGGCAAAGATAGGTAGATATCTGAGTTTGAAGCCAGCCTGGTCTACAGAGCTACTTCCAGGACAGCCAGGGCTACACAGAGAAACCCTGTCTTGAGAAATCACAAAATAAAATTTTTAAAAATTAAAAGAAAAAAAAAAAAGAAAAAAATTGCCTAGGTCTACAACTAAAAACCTCCATATCTTTCTAAGCAGTGTATTCTAAGAAGATCTAATGTGTGAATAGTCAAGAAAGAAACTTGCTGGGCATGGTGCTCCATGCCTTTAACCCACTACTCAGAAGGCAGAAGCAGGAAGATCTCTGTACCTTCTAGGTCAAGTCAGTCTACATAGCGAGTTTCAAGCAAGCCAGAGCTACAGGATGAGCCCTTTTCTTAAGGAGGGAGACACGGGATGCTGCTAACAGTCAGCATGGAATAGTAAGGTGGTGACCCTGAAGCTGCACGATAAAGAGCGACAGGAATGAAGCACCCTCAGCAAACCATCTTGAGGACTCGTAGTTCCAGCTCCACTCTTCACAGTGTTCCTTCCCTTCAGCCCTTGCTGTCCTGTCTGTCTGTCCAGCTCACACCACACTGATCTCTACTGTCCACTCTAGCCCCTGGGCACACAGGACTGTCATGAAACAGACACGTCATCTTCAACATCAACCCCAGCCTGTCTCTAGATCACCTGTCATTTACACAGAGTGCTGTAACAGAGGTCTGGAAGAAGAACAGGCCTGCAATGTGTCAGTATACATTCATTCAAAATGTAGTTTTAGAATAAACTTTAAAAATTTCAGAACCGAAATATAACTCACAATTTGGGAAGCTGTGCGGAATAAAAATACACCTGAAGTCCCAGGGTGGGGACAGGTTTGAAGAGCTTTAAATATCTTGCAGGAGTCTGTGCTCTTTCTGTGGGCAGAAAAACACAGCAGGTGGGATTTAGAACTGGAGACCCACGATGAGGCCATCCATTCCCTCCCTCCCTTTTTTCCTGAGTGGCCGGCCCTGTTAGTGCAACCTAGAGAAGCACCAGGAATAAAAGATGCAGAAAGCAACAGAGAGGCATCACATTAAACCCCAAAGTACCAACAGGGCTGTGTAAAACAAAGATCCATTGTAAAAGAAGTCTCTAAGAGGCAAGACTGACATAAAACGTCATTTAATTAAAACAAAAAAAAACCCCACAAAAAACAAAACAACAAACAAACAAACAAACAAACAAACAAACCTCTGGTGAAAAGCTGGCAAGAGGCTCAGTGCTTAGAAGCAGGACTATAGAGGACAGTTCCCAGCAGCACCCGAGTCAGCTGGGCAGTTCACACCCACCTCACATGCATACATACGTTCATTTATTTATAAAATTTTACTGTAAGTGCTATATTTATATTTATTTATTCATCATCTTCTCTTCCCTGCTCCCCAACCTCTCTCAAGTCCTACTGTGAGTATTGTGTGAAGGATTCACTTCCCTGGCCAGGCAGAGAAGGTGTGAAGGCCTGCTCAGCAGCTCAGGACAAAGGGTGGCCGCACATTAAAAGGAGAAATGGTTAGAGAGCAAAACAGTGCAGGAATGTGAACAGGCATGCTCCTCCTGAGCCTAGAGACTCCCTTGTTCTAACTCCAGAGTCTTTGTGGCAAAGCGCTGACAGAACAGCCTGCAGGAAAACTAACCAAACTAGCAGGAAAACAAGAAGGCCCCACATAATGACTGGAGCAGGCTGGTGCTCAAGACAGTGGCAGCCCTGGCCATGGAAATAGGCACCATGCTTCCTCTCTGCCATGGCTGACTCTCATTTTCTGTGAACCCCCTTGTTGGAATCCTTTGACTGTGACTCACAGGGCAATGGGCTACTCAGCAAGCCCACAGCCCTTCACAATAGACTGTGTAGGAGGCGCCCAGCTCCCGGCGGCCTGTGGTCTGTTCAGTTTTTTCCTTTCTGCATTCTGGGAGGGTCTGCTTTTCAGCCACATTTCCCTCAAAACACAGCCCTGGAGGCAACGCTTAGTGCACAGATTTCTGAGCAATGAAATAATCCACTTTGGTTTCTTAGTCATAGCGAAACTAAAAACAGTAAGACGAAAAAACAATGGGGTCACCATCACACCTACAAAAACACAATTTCATACTCCAGTGACATAAAGAGGTCAGGGGGAAAAAAGCTCAAACTAACATTTTCCAACCTTTCACTGAGAGCAGGGGCTAAAACCACATGTTTTGAAGGGCTCGCACTGTGTTATTATTAGAAGTCACAATTCTATTGATACTGATGAGTCACCCCTTATCGGCGGAAACCAAGAACGTCCATCAGCATATGCTACAGTCACTGTGGCTTTCTCTTTATTACTGGTCAGAGAGCCCTCGGGAAAGCTTCTCTGGGCTACCAAGAGGCTCTGTTTCAACCCCTGCACAGCTTTCCCTGTGCCAGCTCAGCTCGTTTGCATCATCGGCTGGGAGTCTAGGATGATCTGATCAACTCCTGTCCACAAAAGGAAGTTTATGTAGCGACTTCAGAAAAACAGCATTTCACACTTTCCGATGAGATACCCAAACCGAGCTACGTAAACAAAACAGGCAAAGGGAGTCAGCTAAGTCAGGTGGCATCTTCCCGACCCAAAGCTGGGCGCTTTGTTTTTGTTTTTACATCAATAGCCAGCAACAGATGCAAACAAAGGCCATGGTCACCCAGGGCTTGCTAGTCACACCCTATTACTGCCCTGCCTCCTGTCTCTGCTACCTACAGAGAGAAGTGGGTCAGATCTCTGTAATGCCAAGAAAGCCCACTCCAAGTTTGTACAAAGTCCTTGGGGTGCTAAGCCATTAACAGTATGATCTCTCCTTACCCATTTGTCTGGGTTTGAAGATTCCCAAAACAATAAAGTGAAAGTCAATTTTCCTCTGGCATTTCCAGAAAGGCTGTTGTGCCCTATGTTATCCCTGCAAAGGCAGACATGTGCCTACTTTTTTACCTGTCATAGGCTGTGCTGGGCAGAGGGAAAAAGAACCCAGCCAGTTCATAGTGAACAAAAACCCAAAGACATCGACCTCCCGCCCTTCCCAGGCCATGCTGGCCCTGAGCACAGGAGAGCCGCCAAGAGAGCCCCACAGCCCCAGCCCATGAGTCAGCAAGCCACTGGTGGGAACTGCTGACTGCTCAATAATCTGGCATGTAGAGGTACACTGTAGGGCGAAACAAAACTGGGACACACAAGAATCTGTGCACCATCACCAGCCCCGCTACCGCCCAGTTATTATTTTCCTCTGTTAGACCAAAACATGCAGATAATCTATACCCTGGCTCAAAAGAAGAAGTAATGACCAATAATAATCAGTAGTGGTAATAAAAAAAAATAAACAACTCACTCTCCGTGTTTCAGTGTGTGGAACAGCTGCATTCAAATCTCTTGAGCCAGTTAATTTTAACTGGCTTTAATTTTAACTAGATTTAACTGCTTTTCCTCTCCTCTGACAAATCAAAATAGCTGCCATATCGACCACAAGAACTGGTAACCGAAGCACAGTTCCTGTTTTTCGGAAGAGTCTTGCATTCAAAGCCACATATGAGGTGTTTAACATACGTGGGAATTGAAGTGTTGAATGAGGGAGACTGAAACTCAGACACTAACTCAGGCCCCATGGCAGCTGTTACATGGCCGTCTCAAGCCAGACTCTGACCTACATGCCTTCAGTTCTGCTCTCTCATTTAACACAGAATCCCAAAGTCCATGTGGAAGGTCTGGTGTTTGGAACTCAGAACGTATTCCCCCAAAGCCAAGTGCAATGTGCCTATGACGGAGCTCTGTAGGGCCGTTTTTTAAGAACACTCCAGCTTAAAGCGTGCGGTCCAGGTTGTGTAACTTACAAGTGGGAAATACTACAGCAATGACAACGACAGCACCAAAATAATGAAGACAGCCCCCACCCCACTCCCAACCGACTGAGTCTGGGAAAATGTCTAATTAGCAGAGAATGAAGGACCAAGTCTTCCAAGAGACTTCTGCACAAAGGGGAAAGACTGATAGTCATCATCTACTGGGCTGGATAGGAAGCTTCTCAAACAATTTTAGTCCCAGGAGGAAGAGGATGAAGGAAGGAGGAGAACAAAGAGGAGAAAATCTGGTGACTAGGAAGGAGGTTGAAGAAAGGGGAAGGGAGGGAGAGGAGGAGGAGGAGATCAGGAGGAAGGGGAGTGAGGAGGACTCAGCAAAAGTTGAAAAAGAAAGAGAAGGAAAGGATGCAGAGAGCTGAGGAGTCTCAGGAAAGGACACCATGGAGGTATATTTATACTCAAGAACTACGTACTCTCTACTGGACTACCCTTCTACAGAAAAACCACTCCACACCAACTACCAAGAGTTCTACATGAAGGATGAGGAAGACGGAGTCCAGCACAGTTCCAGAGGCTGGCACTAGATGGCGCCACCAACCCAACATAGCATGGTTGCTGGAGGGGTGGAAAGCAGCTCTGACTGCAACCCCCAGGAGTTGTTTACCAGGCAAGGACTTTATCTAAAACAAGCACTGCTCCCTTAACGCATCAGCCTCTCTTCATGTCCAGAGAGCAACACTGTGCTAACAGAAGAGGTCAAACTAATTCTAAAATAATTTCCTCAGCTCATTTTTATCAATGAAACTGGGGGGAGGGGAGAGGATAGGATAGTGGAAGAGGTTGGATGCCCAGCCTCCCCACACCATCATATTCACAAATTCAAGGATAATTTCAGAGGATTTTTGCCGTTAACTAACAAGAATCTCAAATCCTTGGCCACGTTGTTTCCCCCTAGAAGACTGATTTAAATGTCACATGACATACCTGTGACAGGCTGAAGTGTTCACCTTCAGCATCTCACAGGTGAAGAAGCTCCCAGACAATTGTATCATGAAAAATCAGCTGTGTTTTATGTCTTCATTTTACTGTGGCTTGTGTCCTCTGACCAGCGTGTCTCCACTTCCTGCCAGTGCTGGGCTCATGAGGAGACCCCTGGCTAACCTTGGCAATCCATCAGCAAGGTCACCAGAGTGGGATGTTCCAGGCTTCCTCTCTTGCATACTTCTTTGCCTGTCTCCTGTTCAAATGCTGACATCTCACAAGAGTAATGCACTGGGTGTTCTGGGCTACAGATTTCCTCATAAAACTCGATTTATACAATCCCTTTCTGATATCAGCTTGAGGTCAGAAGGGCAGGAACTGGCTATCACACCAGGTGATCAAAAGGCAACAGAGTGTGACATGGAAGTGGCTGCCAGAGGATTCTGGGAACTGATGGCAACATGCCTGGCTAGCTTCCTTACAATTCTGATAAGGATGGTTGTCCCCAGTGCTAGTCATCCCAGGGGATGTGTGCAAAGGAAGGGTTAATTTGAAATGTGTCTACATTTTTCTCTCACTGAATGGTAATAATATCTTTCAGAGATAATTTCTTTTTTTTCCCCTTCAGTTTGACTCTTCAGGATTTACTCATTTGCATAATATGGAATCTTGAACCCATATAGATATTCTACAAATCAATGCAAGTAATTCTCCACTAAATCAGCAGCTTTAATCTAAGCTCATCATTGTTTGCATAGAAATCTTCACGCACGCATCTGCTTGATTTTTTTAATCACTTAAAACCTCCAACACTGACACACTAAGTATCTCCACATTTAGCTATCTCCAAGTTTTGAACCTGCTGCTAAAAGAAATGAGCCATAGTGCATTCATACACTTCATTATTTCCCAAACTGAGCCTTTTCCTGTGCACTTAATGTTCAGTCAGCCCCAAGAATGCCCCTTGACTGAAGTGTCAATTTGGTGTCCAGCCCAGGCAAAGTGGAGCTGAGTAAGCACTCTGAGCCATGACCCTCGCAAACCCCAGGTAATCGGGCCACTTGCCAAGCAGAGGCCTTCAGACCCATTCAGATCTCCAGTTGAAAGTTGCAACATGCTAACCTGGCGAGATAATCTCTTCCTGAAACTGCCCAGAATGGGGACAAAGGTTACTACTTTTTCTGTCACTGCTTGCTAACGCTCCCAATTAGGAACACTAATGGAATTGGTCATGAATGCCATTCTTCCTCCAGGGTAGAGTGTTCCCAGGATTAGAGGAATCATTGCTTTTAATTTTTTTCCTTCCCTCACCAAAAACCTCAAATGGCAAAGTCTTCACCCATCAAGAGAATGCAAGGGTGAAGAATGGAGATAAACCCTGAGGATGGAGAAACGGGATACCTCTTTATCTTTGGCTTTCCCGTGTTATCACTTTTACTTTCTGATCCTTACTACGTCAGATCTGAGGAGCACAGTTATTAGAAAGTGAATCACGAGGCTGACTGGAGATACACATTCAATTCATGTTCCCAGGGAAATTGTTTTTCAAGTTTATCTTTTGGATAGATGTCAAGAAAACAGCCAGTATTTCAGAGTGAGTTGCCTAAATGTCTACTCCTGGTATCAGCAATGGAGATCCCACTGCAGATAAAGAAGTAAAGAGGGGAAAACACAGCACAGTGGCCCATGATTGTCCCAGGTATCTCCTGTCCAGTCCCTGCTCTCCCAATCACTGCCTGCTGCCATTTATGATTCTGCTCCAGGTTACTAGGATGATTGAGTTCATGCAAGCAACATATATACAGACAGGGAAGACCAGGCGTTTGAGCCCGCATTCTAGTAGACCTGTCTTAAGTAGGTACTATCACTCCTTTTAGGTTAAACTTCCAAGAAAGGAGCAAAATCACTCTTGGTTGCAAATCCTACTCTCCCTCCTTCTCCACCAATCTGGAGAGGTCGGGGCTTCTAGAAGCTAGACTCACATCTTCATGAACAATCTTTGCATAGGTCTAACACATGGCATTTGACCAAAGGAGATGTCCGTGTGGCTTCTGGTCATTCAAATATGTTGTCAAACAACGTTAAAATGCTCATGGTAACAATGTGAACTTGGATGTTATCTTGCACTTTTTTTTCCCAAGTATGAACACGAGTGTACTTTGGGCAATTAGCAATTCTGTTTTCATCCAGTTCTAAAGGCAGTGGCAAATAAATCAATTCTGGACTCTGTAGACAAGCCTGTCATTTGCCAAAGCGGCCCTAGGGGTTATATCGTGGGTTATACAATACTCCAAAGGGCCAAAGATAGTTGTGAATTAATAAGATTAGGAGGCTGAAGGAAAACAGCAAGCCCCAAGTTTTAGAATAGCCTTGCTTGAAACTCATACCTGGGCGTGGGGAGCATCCCTAAGCATCTAACCAAGTCAAACTGGCACTCTGTAGCCTATGGAGGATGACAGGCCTCCCCTTTACACAAGTTAAAATGTGCTATCTGTACCAACTCCAACTACATCGTGTGCTTCTTAAGGGCCAGGGCCAGGACTGGGTCACGAGCCACAGTAAGAGACACTCACTACATGTCTGTGATGAATGCAGGTGACATTTGCCTTTAAAGATTACAGTTTCTGGTCACATGACCTACTTGGTAGCATCCATAAATAGTACTGTTTGGAATGAAAATTAAAACTGCTAACAATCTGTGGCTTCTGGGCCAGGTTGGTGGTGCACGCATTTAATCCCAGCACTTGGGAGGAAGAGGCAGGAGGATCTCTGAGCTTGAGGACAGCCTGGTCTACAGAATGATTTCCAAGATAACCAGAACTGCACAGTTGAAACTCTGTCTCAAAAAACTAAAGGGGGAGGGGGAAATCTATGGCTCCTGGAACACTTTCCAAGTTAGTGAGCACACACGCTCATCTGTTCATTTGCTCATATTGGTAGAATGGAGTCACCATGGAAGTCCACAGGTTAGACTCTGCAGAGTCCCCAGAAAATTTCTGAAGTATCTGCCTAAAGTGACCGGGGAGAGAGAAGGCACAGGGGACAGAGACCACAGTGATAGGGACTTGCACATGCCAACACCTTCTTCTGAAATGAACCGAAGCCTGCCTATATCAGCTACAGGCTCTGGAAGGACCAGAAGAACAATGAGAATTAGAGGGCTGGGCTAACGCTTGGGAAAAGAAGATGAAGGCTGAGGAAGGGCCATACGGAGCTGGCCAGGAGCAATGGCTCCCTGTACAAAGGTAATGTGTCCTGAAGCCCTCAGGAAGAAAACAGAAAGACAGGAGGAAAATGACACATCTTGACACCAAAAGACAATTCGTGATCAGGCTAAGGAACAAAGGAGATGCTAACCAGGGGGATATGCTGGGAACGCTGTGATTATGAAGTCACTGGGGAAGACTGAGCGGCGTCTTGGCTGTAATTCCAGAGACTAGAATGAACTAGTACGTGAAATGCTTTCTGATTGGGGACATTCATTATTTTGGTGAAAGAAAAAAAAAACTCAAGGAAAGACAAAGACGAGTTTGCTAGAGTTCTGAAGTGGGGCCACTCATGGGATCAAGCTACATATTCTTTCGGAATGAAGTAGCCCTTGAAAAGGCAGTGAAATAAAGACCCTGAGACTAGGTCCCTCTTTAAAGGAGCAGCATGTTGACTATAAGGTTAACTTTGAACTTTAAGGAGACTCATGCCTGAACTGAACAAGAAAGGAAAAAAAATTTTAAATCTTGAAGGAAAATCTTGACAAATAACTTCTCTTGTTAAATATTTCCTGGACCAAACTAAACAGAAAAAAATAAGCAAGTAACATTTTGAACAACATTGCTGAATTTATAAGATGTTTACTTCACGTTGTTTCTAATTTTTTGTAAATATTTACATAGGATTTTAATACGTATTAAATATACTGTCACGTATTGTCACTGATAAGACAGAGATTTCACTCTCGGCACCATGACTGGTACTGCTTTTTCCTAATGCAGCTCCAGCTCTGCCAAAAGCTCCCTCACAGACGTTCCAGTGTTTGCCATCAGCCCTGACTTCTGAACTTTGCGTGCCTCTGGGAGGGACTGATGTCACTGCCGTCTCTGCAATGCCCAGATAGAAAGCAGAGCACAGAGAAGCACAGAGAGGGCTGGCTGCCTGAACTGCAGAAGTTGACAAACAAGTTACATCTTGCACTGTTCCCTGCTGCATGGACATGGGGGCTGAGGTTATGTTCTCTCTGGGCTGCAGATCTTGCCACATTGCAATCCAGTCATTGACTTGGGGCAGGATTATGTATTTTAGATGGGAAAATAACCTCTAGGCAAGTCCAACCTTTTTTGACATTCCAACATGACACCGTAAATTGTTGAGAACCTCACAATGGAGTTCCTACGGTTTGTGGTTTCGTGTGGAGCTGCCTTCACAGCTACTCTTAGCATAGTGCTGGCCATGTGCGGCAGGCTGGCTCTATCAGCAGACAGTCAAAAGTTCAGATTGCAACTTGCCAATTCTAAAGAACCAGCACAACACCTACTTCACAGGTTGTTCTAGGAGTCAGTGAGACACTCGGAGGTAAAGAACTTAGTACTGTCTAGCATAACATGAACAACCAAGAAATCAAACCTATTGTTTTAATCAGTGTTCTCAAGTGCAAACATATGGAAGTCCTTCAGGCATTAAATAAGAAGTTACTCTACTTTGGTCAGCAATAACCCAAAGAAGCTGGACAGTTCACAAACAAAGGGTTATCTACCTGCAGAGTAACACTGTGCCCAAGGAACTCAGTACTTAACCTTTCAGACTGGATTTTCCATTTAAAAAGGAAGGTAGCAATTCCTGAGTGAGATGTTAATTTGGACCTTCATTGTCCTCAAGCCTTTCTGGTTTCTTGACCATTATATGACTCATCATCTGGTACATGTGTACAAATTACCTACTATGTGTCAGGTTTCAGAGAATAGAGAAGCCTGAAAATATTAAACAATAAGACGTTTTAGTATACCAAGTAGCACTCAGTATAGGCCATCTGCAGTTTTAAAAATGATGTTTGATTATTTAACGTACACAGGTACACACACACATACACACACACACATGGGGGCTAGGGGGGAGAAGAGAGAGAGAGAGAGAAAACAACTTTCAGATATTGGTACTCTCCAAACTCAAGTGCTCAGGCTAATCGGACTTGGCGGCCTAACGCCTTTATCCACTGAGCCATCTCTCTGACCCAGCCCAAGTTCTTACAGACATTCCCATCAACGCTTTAGAAGTGGGGATTCCACAGGACAATCTGGAACAGGCAAGGGACCTGGCAGCACAAAGCCTGCATTCACACTCACCCTGCCTGGCAACAGCAGACAAGGGCTTAGAAGTGGCTGGCCCCCAGTCCCATACTATGCCCTCTCCTCATCAGGACCAGATGCACAGTGTGAGGGATGCAGTGCAAAGTGGAAATGAGACCCCTTTCTTTGTTATGATTTAAGATCTCAAGGAGGCAAAAACATAATTTTAAAGCAGGTGTGAGATGTCTGAGCAGGAGACAGCAATGTGCAGATGCCCTGGTCCTGGCCTCTAAGGCTGTTCTTCACTCCACCCCACCATTCTACTCCCCCCCACACACACACACACCCAGAGAAACAGCAAGGTGCTAATTTACCTAAGCACTGGCTCATTCATTCAACAGTCAGGCCAGTCTTTGAAGCAAACCAGATGCTATGTCCCTGAAATCCTGGGTTTAAAACCCAGAGCAGTGTAGCTCCACAGCAGAGATTGAGAGACCAAGGGTCTCTTTCTTCCTTGTTAAGACTAGATCCCTACCAGCTAGACAAGAGCTAATCCAAGTGAAATTACTCTGCTCCCAACAAAACTGACTGGCCTGGGTCCTTCTGTTGGCATCACAGGAGGCTCCATTACAGATTCTGAGAAATTGAGTTCACAATCACTAATGAATGACTCCGTCCCATCCGCTGAGCTGACAGTGGGCACAGAAGTGCAGGGCTGGCTTGAGAGAGATTTGAACGTGAACCTGACCATCTGGCTCTCTGTAACTCACTTTGATCACAAAATGAATTGCAACAAATTGAAGAGCACATGGCTCGAGTTAATTGTCTCGTCTGTAATCTGAACCTACTTTTAAGCACTTATTATTACCCTCTATCAGGTGGAAACATTTCCTCCCATCCCGGCAAAGTGCATTTTCCTGATGAACTGTAATGGATCATTAAATTCCGTATCTGAATAACAATACTTTGCACTTATTCGGTGCCTTTCATCCTGGGATTTCAAGGCAGTTTGCAAATAATTAAGCCCCTCGCACAGCAGCCAGAGGTGAGTGGCTGGAAGGGAATTGCCTGAAGATTCTGAGTCAAAGGGCATAATTCAATAGAAAGAGAATACACGGCAGCCTCCCAGGCACTGGTAGCACTGAAGTAAATTAGGGGCTATTTGATTCCCTCCAAGCCTTTCTGCCTCACTCCTGCTCCATGACAGATTCTGACACACAATACACAAAGCACCAAGAACTAACTGACATTTCAACCCACTTGAGGAATGAACAGATATCAGAAGAATTTATTCAAACATTTAGATTACCATGTGGCAAACCTGAAGCCTTTAAAAATATGAAATGTAAATATTAACCAAACTATTTTATGTTTGCAGATCTCATTTCTGGTACCTGCCCACCCTCATTTGAATGACTCTGTGTTTTCAAAAATAGCAATTACTGGCAGAGTGGGTGATCAATAGTTTTAAAGCACAGAACACTAGAAGCCATACAAAGTTTTGTGGTGATTATAAGCTCCTGGAGAACTGAACTACATACAATAGAGACGCTGACAGATCTTTCACTGGAGCAGTTTGGCTGCAACACTGTGAATTGGCAAGACTAATTCTAACAAGATGTCTTTTTTTTTTTTCATCACGTTTATTACCTGCAAGAATGAAAAGGGCGATCCACTGGAAAGCTGCTGAAGGCTCAGGATGGAATGACCTCACATATGAAGCAAGTCGCCCGCTGCCTTGCGGAAATAGCCATCCCTATAAGAGGAGTGGCACAAGGCGGCTCGAGCTTAGCTTTTCTAGTCAGCCTGAGCTTTAGCGGCGCGACAATTTCCTACATGTTACATTTTAATGATCTGAGAAAACCGTTATCAGAGTTAACATCTCTAATTTTACTCTTAAACAGACAAAAGCAAAAAAAAAAAAAAAGGAAAAAAATCTCATTAGGCAGTATCTCCGCCAAGGTTCCCACTAGGCTAAGAATTTTTATCTAAAGTAATTACCCTTTTTAGTTAAATACACTCAGCAGATGAAATTAACAGAGTGAGAGACTACGACACTAGACAGTGGAGGTGAAAAATCCAGGAACGCGTCGCCTGGCCGCCCACGAGCCCGCTGTAAGTCGCAGCTGGGTCTCCGGGGTGGGACGATCCAGCCCCCTCTCATTCCAGGAGGCAGTGACAGCAACGGCTGGACCGGCGGAATGCGAGGAGCACCTCGTAGGGTCATACACAAAACCACCCGGCCCACAGCCTGGCAGGAACTTCGCCCAAGTTGCCAAACTTGCATGTGTGCAAGAGCAGGCTGGGGAGACTCAATGTGCCCACGACGCTGAGGGCCAGGGGTGTGCGGCCCTTCAGACACGCCCCGTCCTGCAGGCTCCCTCTAAAGTTCCTGCAAATCCTTGCCCAGCTCCAGGTCGCCCAGATGCTGGATCAAGTCCCCTCTCGCGGGCACCTGGGGTAGTCCGTGAGCGCCGCCCGCCGCCCTCTCGGTGCCGCTCGGCTCCCGAACACCCAGTGGATGGGTGAACTGCGAGGGCCGCGGTGCGGGGAGGTGCAGCGAGCTGTCCCTTCCTTAAACTCGACCCTTGGGTGGAGCCCTGGGGGATTCAGAGACTGGCGTCCAGGTGTGGATGTGTGTTCTAGGACCTCGGGGAGAAGGCGGTTGCAAGGTGTCCCTCTGGGAAGCCTTGAGATCCCCTGGGCACGTCTGCGCCCGAGGACCCGGGCTGCCTCGTTCTAGCGCCCGGCGCGGTCAACCGAGCCACCGTGCGGGGGCTGACAGCTGAGCGCAGAGCCGCAGAACCGCGGTCGTCGCGGAACGGCCGCGCGCGCGGGTGCGGTGGCCGGGGAGGGACCGGGCCACCCGGGCTGGCCGGAGCGCGGGCTGGGGCCGGAGGCAGGGCCGTGGGTCTGACAGCTGCTGCGGCTCCGGCGACGCTCGTCTCCCCACCCGCCCTCCCGCCTCACCACTGACTTATTACCCTCGGCTCCTCCTCCCCCTGCTGTTCCAAAACACCCGGCGACGCGAGCAAAATACAATGCCGCCTCGCCCGCCGTAAACAGGCAGGCGGGAGAGCGCGCCCCGCCGCCGCGTCCTCCGCTCACTCAGCTCCCACCCCTTTCCCGTTCCTAGAAAATGCCATAAGGCGGCCGTGGGCTGGGAGCGGCCGTTCGCCCTCCGGACTCGCTGCCCGCCGCGGCCCCACGCCGCCCGCTGCCCCGCTCGCCCGCTCCCCCTTGCAAACTTGCCCCGCTGCTTCGCCTCGGCCCCGCGGCCCGGTCGGGCACTCACCTTCCCGGGAACTTTCGTCCTCCTGCGCCGGTCCTGCCCGCGTCTTCCCAGCCCGCAGCCCCCTCCCGGCCGCCGGCGTGGTGGGCGGTCCTGGGGTCACCGAGAGCAGGCGGAGGGGATGCGCATCACATGGCAGCTCGCTCGCAGCCCCCCGAGTCCGGGAAGGGGGAGGGGAGCGGCGCGCGCTGCTGGAGCGACGGGGGGTTGGGGGGGGGAGGCGGGCCGCGAGGGAGGGGCGGCGGGCGAAGCGGGGCGCAGGGGCGACCGCAGCCCGGTGCGCGGCCGCGGGGCTGCTGCTGAGGCGGCGGCGGGGCTGCTGGCTGCGCCGCGCGGCTCGCGCTCTCCCGGAACGCCCACACTCTCAATCGCTACATTGTTGACATTCGGCGCTGACGTCACCCGCTCCCCATTCACAATAACTTTACGGGAGCGGGGCAGCGCACCTCCCCGGCCGCTGGGGCGCCGTACGCCGGGTGACTGGCGTAAGCTTCTCCACGAATGGCGCTCCCGGGGCTCGGGCCCGGGCGGGCGCGCGCTTCGCCGACTGGCTCGGGGAGGGGGCGCGCCTCTAGCCGCCGCGGACGCCGGTCTCCAGGCTTTGTGCCGGCCGCGCCGCCCGAAGAGCCCTGTCTTCCCCGCCCGTTGGCTGTTTAGCTCCGCCTATCTTTGCCCGGGCCTTGAAAGTCAGGGGTTGTGGGGCTAGTGAGGTTAGGAGAGCTGCGAAGGCCAGTGTGGCACGTGGGGAGGTCGCCAGAACCATGGGCACTTCATCAAAGGGAGAAGCCGACTTGGAACCTGACATTCCGGGGCTGACTGAGGCTTCCCTGAAGGAGCTGGACAAGATGAGCCATGAACTCCTGGAAAACTGAATGGGCCTTGAGAACAGCTCCCTACCCAAGTGGGTTCTTTAAAGACCTTCCCCATTGAGGGAAATCGCCAACCTCCAGGAGCTATATATTTTCTAGTGTAAAAGAAGAGCCTCTTTCCATCCTTAACCTCACATTCCACTGAGTTTCACCAGCTGTCCCTTGCTTGTTCCTCTGAATGCTGTCAGGGTGCTGTTGCCCTACTAAGCCATCATGGGCTTGGTGGTAGCTGAAAATTTAAAGACAGTAATTAGGACTTAGATGGACCGTCAATTTGCAATAAAGTAAGGCTGTGTTAGTTGTGCTGGTGCCTGCAACTTTACCCCTTGCCACGGCCAGGAAACAGCCATGTTTCCCTAAGCACCTATAACTCCCCCCCCCACCCCCACCCCGGTGTAGGGCAGTGTTTCATATTATTACACGTGGTGCTGGTTTTTAATGAAGATTATAAAACTTGGGCTGGCTCTACTGAGAGAAGGATCATAAATCCCCCTGTAAAATGGGCATTGGCATATGCCGAGGAAGCCAGGAAGTATCGCTCTGGGAGTCTTGCGATACCATCCAAAGTGTTGCTCCAGCCGCCCGCACTTGAGGACTTAGTTTTTGAAAGGCTCCAGTTGCAATGTCTGTGTGTAAAACTAAACAAGAACCCCATGCAGGAGGACGGTGCATTTTTCTAACTTTTGTCCTGCTTTCATGGGTACCCAACTCTGCTTTCAGGTGAGACAAAGACGGGAGGTTTTGGTCTTATTATCCAGTCTTGTCCCCTTTGAAACAAATATTGTGCATGGCAAATTCCTGCCCAAACTTTCAGCAAGGACAGAATACTGATCTTGGCCTGCACTGCTAGGTCATTTCTTACAGCCATGGGTGCTTCTTATGGTGGTCCTCGGACTTTCAAACACGTATTGGTTAAAAGCTTTATGCATTTTTAAATTGAATCAATTAACTTATTTATTTGGTTTTTAGAGACGGGGTTTCTATGAGTAGCCTTGGCTGTCCTGGGACTCACTCTGTAGATGAGGCTGGCCTGGAACTCAGAGACCCACCTGCCTCTGTCACCTGAGTGCTGGTATTAAAGGCCTGCACTACCACACACGGGGCCAAACTTTATGCATTTTAATAGCATCAATAAATGTTTTCTTATATGAAGCCAGGCTGGAGAACCTTTGTGACCAGGTTCTTAGAGAACTGATGAGACTGTTTATAGGCATAGTTTAGCAGGCGGACTGTGCCTGCTAGGTTTTGTAGAACAGCTGGGACACTGATGTAAGGAAGGCCAGCAAGGGATTATTGCTACAAACTGATCTTATCCCTCTCCTTTCTAGATTCAGAGAGTTTCAACAATCGCCAATAGGTGCTCTTCTTTAGTCAACCTGCCTAAAGAGAGAAACTACATTAAAACAAACAAACAAACAAACAAACAAACCCAAAACCTCGTTTTCAGAAGTTCCATCCAGCTCTGCAATCTCATCTTTTATGCCTGTGTAGAAGACAAAACCTTTGTGTTTCCAGAGGTTGAAGACAAAAAGGGAGTTAGTTGTTCTATTTTAATTTTCAGTAATTGGAAGTAAGTTCTTTGAAATTAAACCCCAGAAGCCACACTCAGAAATAGCCACAAAATAGTAATGACAAGCCGAGTTCTGGACAGGCTTTGCCTGGGACTGCCATGGAGGTCAGGCGGTGAGCAGCCGCAACACCTTCATCCTGCTTGCGGGCCAGTCTCTAGGTTGTGCCCTTTAGGCGTGTACAATGGGAAACAGATGCAGCATTTTTCTCCCTGTGTATTTCTGCCAGTAACCTGAGTAGAGGTCAATTTCAGTCCCATGCCTGCAACATTCAGCCGTTTTGGATAAACGTCTCTTCTCCCTCCACAATTACCTGCGTGTCTGACCCTGAAAATGAACATTTTTTTTTCTAAGCATGATATGGTTTTTAAAAGATAAAGTAAGATACACACAGAGTGAAGGACTGAGGAAAGCACTCTGTAGGGGTTGATGGCGTTAAGACAATATGGTGGTTTTTCTTTAGGCAATACAGGAGGCAGAATTTTAAATGTGATACCTTGACAGAGAGGCACAGCAGGGAAATCTGTCAACACAGAACGAAGTGGGAGACTAAGAACAAGACACCAAACCTGAAGCCAGGAGGAGTCAAGGCACCTAAGGAAGTTCTGCTGAGAGGGAGCTCCGTTGCCACTTGAGTCGAGCTCCTGGAACTATGGCCGTCACTCATTCTTTCCAAGCCAGATGGTAGGACATACATCTAAGCTGCAAAGCCCTGCCTCAGCAGTGCACAGGTGACACTGGAGACAACAACGGCTTTGAGGGGATGAGAATGTGGATTTATTTGTTCAGCAGTTGTTTAAGTTATGTGATAAGATTGGGATGGGGACAGAGACAAAGAGCCAAACTCCATGCTATGTAATTGGGTTGTATGATACAATGGCCAGTTGGTGTGTATGTATGTGTAGCAAACAGGAGTGATGGTGTTGGCACTGCTCTTATGTTAGTTGATTGGGTCAGATAAGTCTCTTAACTGAAGGAAATTTCAAGTAGAGATGTGAACAGCCCCTACAGCTGTCTTCAGGAGGAAGGTTCTCAGATTTCAAGACTGATGAAAAGGTCTTTGGGTAAAGTAGACTTAGCACACGTTTGTAGAATAAAAGCACCCAATGAGCCACAGTGCCTGAAAACAGAAAGGAGAGTAGCAGGCATGAGAGCCCAGGGGTGGAGTGGAGGGTACCAACAGGCTTTCAGATGAGGCAGTCTTGGAGCCTGGACCAACCTTTGGTCTCTTATAAAGATCTCATTCCCCTAGGGGCAAACACTTTTGAAGGAAGTTCCTGCCCAACCTCCTGGCAAGGACAGAATATGGATCCTGGCATGCAACAAAATGGAAAGACATTTACAGGCGCTTCTGCAGAGAGCAAACATAACCTGGCCTCACCTCTGCAGGGTCATTCTGGTCACCAGGCAGAGGGAAGTCAAGAATGGAAGCAGAGAGAGCAGGTAGGAGGGGGTTGAGGTGGGAGAGGGACCAAAACAATGGCCACAGTTTGGATCTAGATACATTTACAAAGGAACCGAGATGGACTTACTAAGGATCCCATTGTGGAGTGTGAAAGAAAAGAACTCAAAATATTCTGGATTTGGACCTGAGCAGCTTAGTCAATGGAGATTCTATTTAGTGAGGTAAGCTACAGGAAAAGTGAGTGGGTGCAGGAGGGAAACTCCCGCAGTTGGTTTGGGGTGCCTACCAGACAGCTCAGTGACAAAGGTGAGCAAATAAGATACAGGCATTAACCATTAAAACTGAGGAAATATGTCCCGTGTGTGTGTGTGTGTGTGTGTGTGTGTGTGTGTGTGACAGAGAGAGAGAGAGAGACAGAGAAACAGAGACAGAGAGAGAGAGCAGACAGACACACACACAAAGAGAGAGAGAGAGAGAGAGAGAGAGAGAGAGAGAGAGAGAGAGAGGTGAAGGGAGCTTGAGAACTTGAGGATTAGATTAGGATCTGGAGCAATCTAACATTTAGAGGTCAAAGGTTAGAAAGATGGAACCAATGAGACTGAGGAGAAGCAGCCATAGAGGAAGAGGAGAGTACCACATGCTAGAAGCCAAGTGAAAGAGTACATTTTGGAAAGCAGAGCATAATCAGCTGAGGCGCTGCTGCTGCTGCTGGGGTGTGTGTCTATGTGGAGTCCTTCTGTCTTTGACAGAGGAATTGGTGGTAGACTCTGGCTTGAATGCTACAGTGTTAAGATGAGTTTTGTTGTGAATGGAGATGGGAAAACCTGGACATGGCCAGAGGAGGATCAGAGCTTATTGTGGGTCAGTAAACGCTTGAGGGGGAAAACGGTGACTATCAAGACAGGGGGATAATTTCCAGGGAGAAACTCATGAGTCAGAGTGGACCTCACATAAATGTAAGGACAGTACATCCCTGGCAAGGTGGGAAGGCAGTGCATTTGTCTAGGAAGAAGTGTGGAATGCGGTTCGGAAAAGTCTGGTGAGCCCTTGTCTGAGTGGATCTGTTTCCACGGGGTACAGGATGTGGGCTTTGTCAGCAGGCTGGAGGAAGGTAGGCTGTGAGAGTTAAGGGAAAGAAAATGTAGTGCCAAGAGATGCAGCAGATTGTCTGAGCTTGACGGGTCCTTGATAGGTCTGTATGGGCACACTGCTGCCCAAGAGGGTGATTTCTTTGCACTGTTCTATTTCTCTTGCATTGAAAACAATACGGAGTGCTCACCGAGTTAGAGAGCACTGTGTTTTCTGCTGTAATTAGAGTCAAGAGAAAACTTTGACTTACAGTTATTGTGAGATTTGGCTGGTAGCCTCTTCTCTCTTGAGCTGTCCAGGTCTCACGGATCAGTGGAAAGACAGACAGATGATCGGCACACCATGCTAAGGTCTGAATGGGGCAAAGGCAGCTGTTTACTGACTTGGCTTTGGAGAGTTTGGGTGGCTTCCTGGAGGTGGTGATAGCAGAGATGGATTTTTAAAGAGGAGTAAGATTTGTCAAAGATGTCAGAAGGCCGTTCCCATTAGAACTGAAGAACTGAGTTGAGATTATTATGAGCGATATCAATATCAGAATGCAGAATCACAAAGGCAGACATGGGCCAGCAGTTTGAAGAATTACTTTTTAAAAAAGCATAGTACAAAGTTCTCCTTATAATTTTCCAATGAAATATTTATAATGTCGAAGATTTGGAAGCAGCTGGAGATGGCAGCTGGAACCCCAGAGCCTAAACCAAAGTAGTTAGCAGGGTAAAGGACCGACCAGGACAGGCAGATGGGAGAGGGTCATGGTTTAGAGGACACTTGCATATGGAAGATGACAGGCAGGATAGGAGTCTTAAGTAGAAGACTCTCAACCAGGATGCAGGAGGAGGGAAAAGGCAGTTCATCAGAGAGGAAGGTGGACCAGGAACAGAAGTGGGACTTTGGCTGGTGAAAAGGCTCACTGTGCAAACGTAATTGGTGTGCAAGCCAGACGACCTGGACTTGATCCATAGAAGTCACATTTTTTAAAAGGCACACCTCTATAATCCCAGCTCTCCTTAAATGAGAGGGAGGTAGAGACAGGACGATGGATCAACCAGAAGATCCAGAACCAGTTAGCCTGGAGTATAAATCACGGCCAAGAGAGAGTGCCACAGACCTGCCTTAAAGTGTGAGAGAACTAACTCCTGGCAGCTGTCCTCTGACCTGCAGACACTATGGCATGTGTGCACTCATGTATATACACACATATACCCTACACATACATATAAAATGATAATAAAGAAACCCTGTTCAGAGTTCAAATCTGGAACACTACGGAGCATCTGAACGTGAAGGAACAGGTAAAAGACACAAAGTTCATGCCACTGGTGAGAGCAGAGCAAGCAGGAAGGTAGAACTAGAGAAGGGAGGGGGGCCTGGAGGAGGATGTTTCAATGTCGGGCCTGGAAGAACACCCATGACAAAAGAAGCTGCTCAGTAAGATGTCCTTGTGTGGAGACCCACTGTAGGGGAGTCGGGCTACGTGGGAGAAGAGACTAGAAGAGCTGAGGACTGGGACTGAGGGTGGCCCCTGAGCAGGGGAAGAGGGGGCATTGAGAGACTAGAACTCACAGCAGCAAAGCAGCAGGAAGAGGAAGATGTAGGGAACAAGTGGAGAACCAGAAGTAGTTCAGGGTCGGGGGCAGGGCTTGAAGAGTGTGAACACTGAATTACTTTGTAGGGTGCAGCAGAGTCATCCAACTCACTACTGTGCAGAGTGGGGCTTGAACACTGACTGGGTTACCACAGAAACCAAGAAATGGAGGGTGTGAGAGACAGGGAGAGAGCTGGCTATCTTTCTCCCCCCCTTCCCCAATGGGGAAGGAGGTGCTGAGTTCAAATTAAGACAAACAAAATAACAACATCCACAGGTCACTTACCTTTGTTCCATCTTAAGAGCAGTGACGATATTGTTCCTCTTCCGCTTGTGATACCCGGGTCTCTCACATTAGTAAGTTAACTGTCTATCTCGTCATGCTCCCACCTTAGAATATGTTTTCCACCAACTGGCTGATTTCAAGGCTCACTACATCATTGCTTTAAAGAAACTTGTAAAGGTTTGGCCATAGACAGAAATGCCCGACAATTTTCAAGCCTTACTGATAAAAATGCACTTGAAACTGAACTATTTTCCCAACCTGACTTAGGACTTCTTACAGGATACAGAAAGTTGAATTCACTAGCCCGATAGCAATTTCCCCCAAAAGAATCAAGTGAGACCATACTTACAGTTTCTAATCTATTTTTAAGAATTGTTTATGTGATATAATTACACAAGGGCATCCAACCCGAACAGTGCTAACAACCACGTGCCAGGCAACACAGCTGACATGTGACCACCTGTAGCTTTCAGCCCACTGTGAATAGAAGACCAGGGTATCATCATGAAGCCCAGGATCAAAATAGTGATCCTCCTGCCTGTAACTCTCCAGGGTGTGTCTTACTATGTTCCCAAGGTAGGCCCACCCACTCCCACACTCCAAAAGAGGACCGCCTTTGGTTTCATGTTTCACACACAGGAGAGACCAATGACCTTGTGGCTTGACCGGAAGCAAATATTGGTGGCCTTGGTTGAAGCACATTGTGTCTACAGTACCCTTCCTCCACGTTGGCGGCCTGGGTTCTGTAGCTTCCCCAGGTCTTGTCAACAGCAGGATCCGGTTGGCAGGTTTTCTCTATCGCTATCCTTAATTTTTTGAAGCTGGAAAGTCTGGTGTTGCGAAATGTGGATTGATCTGTGATGGCTCTCAGGATTAGTTCTGGGCTGTGGTCCAGAGAAGGAACCCCAGTTCCCAAGTTCAGTATCCTGCTTGCTAACCATACAGAAGGCGATGAAGTCCAAGAATGTTGTGCATTAATTCACTGTAATCCCACACAGCTATTTGCAGAAAAGCTGACGTCATTCTGGAAAACTAAGCAAACAATATATTATTTTAAATTTCAACCTTGACTGTTTCCAAGTTCAATGGCAGATGAAATGTTGATTTCATGTCTATCCCCGTTACCTGTTGCTTGGCCTGTGAATTCATCTCAGTAATGGGATTGCCAGATACTGTGATTACTAACATTTTAAAACATTTTCTAGCTGCTTTAATATTTGCTTCTGTTATTTCTAATTATTTACAAGGGGAGTATGTGCACCCCAATCAGTACAGTGCCTCTGGGATCTGAAAAGGCAGTTGATCCTCTAGAGCTGGAGTCAGGTGACTGTGAGCCACCAGATGCAGGTGCTGGGAACCAAACAGGGGCCTTCTGCAAGAGCTGCACATGCTCCGAACCATCTCTAAGGATCTGCTATCTGTCTCTTTTTAATATGTGCACCCATTGACATCATTCTTTTCCTGAACGTTTTTATTTCATTTATTGTTTAGCTAATGTCTTAGGTTAGCATACAGAGTCAGGGGGTTCAGTGTGGCATTTTCATACGTGTGCCACTGGGCTTTGTTCTTATTTTTCCCTCCTTTCTGAATGTTGTCAGCATGATTCCACCAAACCCAAAACACAGCAGTTCACGTTTTCTCAAGCAACAACATTACATCACCACCTGATAAATCAAGCCGTTGACATTGCTATGCCGCTAACATCCAGTTCAGACACCCTATTAATTTCCACCAACTGCCCAAACTGTCCCTTACTGGAACAAGATCAAAATACGGGGCTACGATGTAGTTTAGTTGGTAGAATGATTTCCTAGCATGCATGAAACCCTGGGCCTAAAGAAGTAAAAAAGAAACAAATCCAGACCATGGGTTGCAATTAGTTGTCATATTCTCTAGTCTGCAGCTCACAATCCTACTGTGCCCCTAGAGGAATGCAGTGTGTGTGTGTGTGTGTGTGTGTGTGTGTGTGTGTGTGTGTGTGTGTGATATTAGCCACCCTATGGTTATATGATAGTGTGATGTTTAGCTTTAATTGTCAATTTGACACAACCTTGAGTCATCTATAAAAGCCTTAATGAGTAATAGTCTAATTCAAGTTGGCCTGTGGACATGTCCAGGGTAGGGGTGGGTGACTTAAGTTAAATGATGTGGGAAGCCCCAGACCACTGTGGATGGCACCATTCCTGAGGCAGGGCATCCTGAACTGTGTAAGAGTAGAGAAACTGATTGAGCATAGGCAAGCAATCAAGCAAGCAGGCATGCATCCATTCCTCTCTGCTCTTGATTGTGATGTCATGCAGCCAACAGCCCCAAGCTCTGACACTTGCTGCTCCCCTCTAACTGTGGTCTATAATCTGGAATTGTAAGCTGAAGCCAGACCTTGGTCTTCTAATTTGCTTTTTGTCCGAACATTTCATTGCAGCAACAGAAATGAAACTAGAACAGGTTGCATTTCACTGTGGCTTTGATTTGCATTTCCTGGTCTTGGTGATAGTGAGCATCTTTTTTGAACTTGCCGAGAGCTTCTATATTTTCTTTGGAGAAATGCCTACCCGAGCCCTTTTCTCGTGTATTGATTAGGCTGCTGTGTTAGTGAACTGCAGAAGTTCTTTACGTTCTAGACGTTAATCTTTTCACACGACTTGCCGATGTGTCTGCCGCCCTATAGCTTCCCTTTTCACTATGTTGACTGCGTCCTTAAATGGAAGTTTGAGATTTCGATGTAACCTCGCTTATCTATTTCATGTGTCTATTTTTACTGTGGTTTTGGTGTTGCACCCAAGAAATCACTGCCTACTTCTACACCAAGGACTTTTGCTTTTGTTTGAGTGTTAGTGCTTAGGTTTTTCGTTTTTAATTTTAGGTTGTATTTTGTGTGTGTGTGTGTGCATTCTGTAAGGTAATACTTCCACTTCATTCTTTTATATGTGTTTTCTCAGCGGTATTTGTTGAGAAGACTGTTCTGCCCATATTGAACAGCCACACCAAGCTGGTTAAGAAATATTTGACACTATTTGTGAAAGCTGATTCCCAGGCAGCCCTGGTTTAGACAGCACAATTCTGTTTGGGTTACTCTAGTTCTGCAATAAATTTGGAATCAGAAAGATTGGGGCCTCCAAATTTGTCTTTCTTTGCAAGATTTTTATTGGCTACACAGTGTGCCTTGAAATACCATATGAATTTTAGCATGGATTTTTTTTTATTTCTCACAAAAAATGCCTTTGGGATTTTAATAGAGATTATATAAAGTCTATAAACCAGCCTAGATTCAACCATTATTAAGTCTTCAAAAAATCCATGAATGTTAGGGTCATTGAGGTGGCTTGGTGGGTAAGAACAGTGGTCACAAAAGCCTGGAAACCCGAGTTCAACATCCAGGTCGCACAGGGGGAGGCTGAGAACATTTGCACAGCGACATCAGGAGCAGGCTCACTCACTAGCGAACGCGCTGAGCTCATTCTTCTAAGTGCTTTATGTGCAGTTTCCCTTGCTGCGGCTGCCTGTGCTCCCCCTGTTTGATTGGGTGGTTGTGGCTCTCAGCACCTAGGCTCATACTGCATGAGATGCTTCTGGGAAATCTTCCCTGACTCTGTGCTGCTTTTACAGAACACCTGAGCCGTTTGTTAAAAGCAGAAACTCACCTCACACTGTTCTGGAGGCTGGAAAAATCAAGATCAGGGCTGGGGCCTGGTGACAGACAGTCTTACTGCTACATCACCCCTTGGTGGAATGTGGAAAGGCAAAAAAAAAAAAAAAAAAGTAAGTAGGTGGGGGCAGGGATGGGGGGGAGAGCAAAAGCAAGGAAGGGCCAAATCCATTTCCCTGATAACAAAGCCACTCCCATCTTAGTTTCCTTAATCACAAATCACTTCCTTCCTCTAGGGCTTACCTCCCCAAACCGAATAGCACTGGAATGTGAAAAACCCTTTCAAATCCTGGCAAGAGGCAAACCAAGAGGCAGAGTCACTCTAGTCAGCCTGAGGAGCAGGAACGTTGGTGTCACAGAGCGAAATGGTTTCCTAAAGGTTCCCCGTCAAATATCAGAAGCAAGGTTTGAACTCACACAGTCTGGCTCCAGATACCATGCTCATAACCCGTAGGCAATGCTGTCCAGAGCAGTAAAGGCATCCTCTGCCCACCAACACCTGGGTCTGGTCCATATACCAAATGGACGCAGCCGGCATTGGTGGCTTCGGGGAAGATAGTAAATTGTGCACTGTGAAGTTTCCTGAAATGAAAACCAGAAACTTTGATTGTATGCTGATGTAGTGCCAAGTCTCATTCTAGAGTTGACTGTCAGATTTGGTGCCTCGTTTCTTTCTGATTTGGACTGTTTTTTTTTTTGTTTTTGTTTTTTTTTTTAATCACAGTGTACGGTGTGTTGGTAAATAAGGACCAGAGTGGCTTCCTTAGCAAAGAGCACCAGGCAAGGAGGCGACTTTTGTTCTCTGCAGGCTCACAGCCATTGCCTTGGCATTGCTCCTTCACCCATGGCTCCCTCTGCTCTGTGTGCAGTCTCTTTTTGCCTTTGGATGTGTGGCATGGTGGGGTGGAGGAAACAATGGGGGTCAGACTCAGACCCGGGCCTCTAGAATGCTGGGTTGGTCCTCTACTCACTGAGGCATGGCTCCAATCCTTTAACCCTCACATCTTTTCTCTTCCAGTTCCAGGATCGTTACCTTGGTGTTGTTGCTTACAGTTTACCACAGTCAAGTGCAAGGCCAAGATGATTAACTCAGATTCCTTCTCTCCTGAGTTGGGGGTAGCCGGTGGCCGGGTGTAGCTCACAGCAGCCATGGACTCATTAAAAACCCACGTTCCAATCTCTGTCTACAGTTTCTGATGAATGTCATTTCACTTCTCTGAGCTCCAGTTTCTTCATTGATAAAATTGCCATTAAAACCCCATGACGGGGAAGTCATTCATAAGTGAGCCAATGAGTCGACAAGTACAACAGCAACCAGCAAAGCCTCCGGAGCATTGTAGATGTTTAATTACATCGACTTTTCTTAGTCCGTGACCCATTCATAAACTTGTTGTCGACCAGAGGTGAGCAGTCTAGCACACACCATTCCCGGAGTAATGGAAGCCTTTCGGTTTACCAGGACAGGCTCAAGGGCAGGCCTGGAGGAGGGGACACAAAATAGGAAACTCTGTTAGCTTGTTAGCTTGCTGGTGTTTAATTAGATTGTGTTTCTGCTGCAAGGAGACACATATTCAAGGCATTGCTAGAAGCGGGCAGTGAGGTTACTGCAAAGAAACCAGTGGGCTCTGCTGGAAACGGATTTGAAAGCTGTCCCTAATCCTAATCTGTCTCCTGGGGACAGTGTGGCCTTTGCTTATCTCTGGGTGTCTCTGTTGCACTCTTCTCATAGAGTCTGGCTTGTCTGTCTACTCAGGAAGTTCTGGTGTCGCTTGCTTTACTAGCTGGCTCTCCTGGGAAGTCTCCATGTGTGATTTGTCCCCCATCAGTAGATTAGCAGCCTCTACCTGCCACACTTAACCTCAGCTCCACCTCAGGGAGTATGGAGGGTCAGTCTTCCATGTCTGTGGTTCTGACAGCTGTGGTACTGGCTGTCACCCCAGTCCTTAGTGACATTTGCAAAGGCTACCCCTTTGTGGGTCTTAAGAGCCTCAACCTCTGATGTACCCCCAGGCCACCTGGTCACCCCCAATATATCTGACTCTGAAGGAGATAGCTATGCCAAGAGAAGTGCTCTTTGCAAGTGTCCCCCTCCTCCCCAGGAGTGATAACTACAAAAGAAAGCTCATGACTTCCAGGTGCAATTCAAACTGTCCCAAAACACTTTCTCTCCTAACCTCTGAGCTCATGTGGTTTCCTCCAAGTTTCCTTCTTGGCTGTCATCTCTGCTTATGACTGTTACCCCTCAGCACTGCCCCCCCCCGTGTGTGTGTGTGTGTGTGTGTGTGTGTGTGTGACAGGTGTGTCTGTCCTCTGGAGCACCAGGGAAACTAGGTGTGTTCTGGGAGTGTGACAGTCCCATGTGCTCCATCTCACTTCTAAGTTAATCTGAAGCATCTTCTAGAGACAGAATATCAAGAAATTTCGATAATTTTTGTTTCCTAAAAACCCCAGAGGTGACCATGGTTCTTTTTAAGGCTGAGTTGTCACATTGGCTCCATTATACCTTTTCAGCTTCGGTGTCTGTTGTTCATTGGCTATATCTAATTCAATATATCATCCCTGTTCGCTCTGCAGAAGAATGATTCTGACAGCCAGTTGCACAGCATATCTGGCTAGTCAGGCAGGCACAGGCCACCTCTGCTGTGTTAGTGCAATCAACTGTCACCAAGTTGCAGGTGGTATTGATGGTGGGAGCACCTCATGGCCATGCAGACCTTTCCCATTAGCACATACTGTGTGAGGTATTTTCTCTTTGGGAGTGCTATAATAGGTAAATGCAATGATATTTCATATCCATCCATACTTTACAGATGAGGTAGTCTGTGAGATATCAACTTGGAATCCCCCCCAACACACCCACCATGACAAATTTCTCAGCTTTTCTTTTTTGTATCTCAGAGTATGGAAGGTAGAGAAGGTAGAGAGCCATTTGCATTGTCTTCTCAGTGTGTGTCTGTTGCTTGGACAGTGTGCTGGCAGACTTAGGCACGGTCACGTTTCATCACTTCAGCGATCCACAGCTTCCGTACTGCGGTGTTCTCCACTGCTGTCCTTCATAATAAGACTTCTGCTGCTCTTAGAACATTGCCCCCAATCTTATTAGCATCAGCTCTAGCATATTGATAGGAAATCGGTCTGAAAAAAGAGTGACATTTTGTGATTAAAATATATATTTGTTTAACTGGTTCAGTTGTCTCCATTTGAATATTGCCCACTGTCTCCATAATAATAGAAGTTTCCACTGATGTTTTTAATGGCTAATCCCTGCTATAGCTGCAGTGGCAGCATAAAGCCTGGTATAATATGGCTTGATTTGATATGTGCTAATTGCTTATCAAAAATTACTCAGTTGTAGCCCATCGCTGCTGAAATTACTTCCAAGGGAAAAACTGGGCACTTTTGAAAGGTACATTAATGCCAATAGGCCAGAAGTGTCATGTTTAGTATTCTAAAACAGTAACAATAACGGCACAAGAGAGGCACTGTATCCAAAGGCATCCTGTGTTCTCTCAAGGAAGGCTCCGAGAGAAGCTGCCCAGATGCAGAGTGGAATATAACACAAATCATTCAGTCTATTATTAGTTTATTCAAAACCATGAGCAACTCAGAGCAGTTCACAGCTCTCATGATGAATAGATATTCTTTGTTATTCCGCTGTAGGAATATCAGACAATCCAACCGTTACTAATTCAGACCTCTCAGAGTGCTGCCCATGAAGTGCAAGGTCCCTGCTTTGGATCTGAATAAATGAGGTGACACTTTATACCCTTTGTATCCACCTCTGTGGTACAATGTTGTCACATTTTGGGTTGATAAAGTTTCAAAATAATTATATGGAGGTTGGAAAGTTAGTTCAGTCACTAAAATATTTGCCACACAGCTTGAGGATCTGGGCTTGATCCCCAGTACCCCTATACTGGTGTGACTGCATATGCTTATAATCTCAGTACTGGGGAGCCGGAGACAGGGGCATACCTGGAAGTTCCTGGCCAGCTGGCCTACTGCAATCCAGATCCTCTAGTCCCAGTGAGAGATTCTACATACAGGAAAAAAAAGTCGATGCCTCCTGATATACAGCTCCTGACCTGACCTCTCTCTCTCTCTCTCTCTCTCTCTCTCTCTCTCTCTCTCTCACACACACACACACACACACTCACTACTCATATCCACACAACATACAACACCCCAAACACCACACACACACAACACCCCCACACTCTCATACACACCACATACAAACCATATATGCACCACACCTCCCACTACACACACACCACTCATACACACCACACTCACCATATCATACACACACACATACACACACGACAATCCCACACTCCCATACACACCACACCACATACACCACATATACACACATCACACCTCCCCCTACACACATACACACATACCACCACCAGCAGCACATACACACACAACTCATACACACCACACTCACACACCATACAATGCTCCACACACCACACATACCATACCACACATACACACACAACACCCCCACACAAACTTCCACACACACCACATATACACACACCACATGCCCCACACACTACACATTCAAACACACCCTACACCAAATGTACATCATGCCACACATATATTACACACGCACACCACACAATAACACACACAATACACACCACACTCACATACCACAGAACACCCCCCACACCACATATACACACACTGCACCTCCCACTACACAACACACAGATATACACACACCCATACAACACATACCACACCCACAACACACACACCACACACAGCAACACACACCATACATACCACACAAACACACACACCACACACATCACACACAACAACACACACCATACATACCACACAAACACACACACCACACTCACATACCACAGAACATCCCCCCACACCACATATACACACACCACACCTCCCACTACACAACACACAGATACACACCCACACACACACCACATGCACAACACACACGCACATGCACACATACAACACACTTTCTACAGATAGTTCTACACAGGAAAGAAGGAACCCACTGGGAAACTGGGTGGCAGTGTGACTGTAAGGGCAGAGATAGTGACATTGTCGTGGTTCTTTCCAGAGCTCATGGCACAGACAAAAGCCAAGATTCCACAACCCTCTCTGAGGAGCAGGTATAAGCAAGCCACAGCAGTCCTCCCTGGCTTGAGTAGAGGCATGGGGCTAGACTGGACAGCACTGGGCCCAGAATGCTTCTTGAACAAGTGGCAGGTTTGGGTGAAATGTAGCATTGGCACACAGTGATAAGGACGGTGAGCCTCTTCCCATGGGCTATGAACATCAATGCCCAGAGCTATGTGTTGATGTTGTTCATTTTCCTTTGTGTTGCTATTGTTCCCAAGGAGATGCTTGATATGATCAAACAAGGTGGCTTCAGTCACCTATGGGTCCACAGGCTCTCCATATCCTCTGGGGAGATGCCACTTTCTTCCCCAGGGCTCATAGCTGAAAGCCCTGGGGAGGTCTCTGTGTGGTATCACTGGATTATGTGCCATGGCATGGGCATCACTGGGAAAGGGGAGTTCAGGACTGACATAGTCTCATCTTAAAGGGAAGGGGGCCCTAAAGCAGGAAAACATCCCATGTTCACCACCTAGCCGTATCCTGGATCCACTCCTGACAGGATGTCAATTCTGGAGAAGATCTTCATGTGGCCTAGGGACAGCCCTGCCTTCCTGAATTCAGTGTCCTCACATCCAACCAGTATCTTTTCCCTTCCTGCTGCCTCTCCCATGTGATTAAGGCATCTTGTGTCTTCTGTAGACTGCACTCCTCAATCGGGCCAGTGTTTAGAGACAGACAACCTTGAATGCTAGACATCATGTTTGCCTTCGCTGTCTTCATCAATGAGGAAAGCATTGATAGCTCTTGAACGCTGGTGTGAAATGCAGGGATTTCTCACTTCAGGAGAATGAATCTGGAAGTGGGCACAGGATGGATGGAGAGAGCAGGAAACTAGATAGGAGATGCCAGCAATGTCTGACCAGGTGGGGCCACAGCTGGGAAAAACTGACCACTCTCCGGTCCGTGCTAACCTTCAGGACTTGGGAGATGATTCGATGATGAGGCTCAAACAGAGAAACCTTTACAACCCCTTCAACGTCAGAGCTGACCAAGAAGGAGGAAGACCGGGTCAGCATGTTACAAGACTTTAAAATGAGGGCTCTAGAACCCAGGTGGTGGAGCAGACAGAGCCAAAGAGAGAGAACTGTGAACAAAGCTACCATGAAAACATTACAATAGAGGATTCCACCCTGTCAGGAAATACCGGAAGACACATCACACTAAAGCTTAAGCGTGAACCCCGATTCTCCCCTCCACGCCTCCCCTGCGTTTCATCTTTCAGTCTTAACTACTGTTTCTACCTCAGATGTTAGCTTGAACCTGGCCACTACCACCATTTCCCCAGTCCTTACCTTACTGCACACTGTGCACTGCCTTTCCGAATGTCACAGTCTGTGCCTCCATTCCTGCCACCCAGATCTGTCCTCATCTGGCAAGAGGAAGGTTTTCTTCAAGTGTTTACATTTCTTTAAAACTCTCTTGATGGCTTGTGCTCAGATTAAACTAAGACCCCAACACCATCTTCCCATTAGTAAGGCCTCACAGACTCTTGCCTTGTCTCTATTTCAGGTCTCAGCTGTTTGTCACTATCCTCATTCACCACGAGTCCTTCAGTCTTCCTTAAGCACCGTGGCCATGCCAGGTTCTGCATCATTCCTGCTGAACTTCCTTCCTGAGCTCTTCTTCCTCTCCAGCCTCCTATCTCTCCAGCTTAGGCTTCTGGTCTTCATTCTCCTGCCCACCCCCAACCTGCAACAACATAGGGTGATTTTAATGTCTCAAGAATCATCCTGCAACAGCTCAGGCCTGTTTGCCCTCTCTCACTCTCCTACACTGAAGCAAGACATTGAACAGTGAACTAAGAGCAAGACTCATGAAACATCTGTGGGACTAACTTACACTGAGATTTTGTCCTGCCAGGAGAGACGGGGAAGGGAGAGAAGCGCTCTCATCACGTTGAAGCTTGGGAGTGGACCTCAATTCAACATCCCCTTTAAAACACGCCCCAATTAAAAAGGATAGACTCTCATTAGCTGCTGTTTTCGGTGCTGTGATAGGATACCTGAGAAGGGTAACCTTAGGAAGGGAGGGTTGCCTCATGATCTGAGAGAGACAGTACCTCATGGCATCAGAACAGGGCCTCAGATGCTCACATCTGACGCCAGGAGGTGGAGAGAGATGAAGGCTGGTGCACAGCCAACTTTTTCCTTTTTGTGCGGTCCAGCAGGGTGATGCTATCCGTGCTCAGGGTGGTTCTTCCTGCTTCGGTTAAACCCCTCTGGAAACCCTCTCACGGCCACACTTGGAGGTGTGACTTCTAGATAGTTTCAAATCTTGTCAATCTGACAACATTTACTGTCATAATAATACTAAAAACTAGACTTACTTTTTAAGATTTATTTTTAGTTTTAATTCTGTGCGTGTGCTCATGCTCTCGCGTGTGTGAGTCCCTGCTTGGAGGCCAGAAGATGGTGTTCCCTAAAGGTTAAGTTACAGATAGTTGTGAGCTACCTGACCTGGAATTTGTGAACTGAATTCTGGTTTTCTGTAAGAGCAGTATGAACTCCTAACACTGAGCCCTGAAAATTTATTTTTTTAAGTTAATATATACAGAATTATTCCGTTGACAAAAAGATTCATCTGGAAATTTCCGAAAATACTCTTCTAATATATGCAAAGTTTGTGATTTTACTTTCCAACATTGGTTCACACAGCCTTCAAGGATACATCAGCTGTGGGAAACAAAGAATGCCTGTGTTACTCCTGTGTCCTGACAGTGAAACTGAGGCACAAAGCCTTCCCAGAGATGAAAATGAACATCCACAATAGAGTCAATGTTGGAAGCCAGAAAATGTTAGCATCCAGTCGGAGTCAAAGACTAATGCAGCTTCCCAAGGATTTCCTCTTTAAAATGGAGACAAAATTCCTCCCAGTCTACTCCAGCTCTGAAGCAGACTGGTGTGTAGGCACCAGGGGCTTTCTTCAGCACTGGGTAAGGGAGTTCCAGGTGGTTCCTTCTGAGAGCCCTCCTTGGGCAGTTCTAATAGTCAGGCTGGGCACCTGTACCAGGCCACTTTCAATAAAACCTTGTGCTTTATTCTGTGCAAACAGGTAGAGTCGGCAGCGAACTTACATTTTAGTGTAATTTAGGAAAGTAAATAACAAAAAAATTTTTCAATAAAAAAGGAAATGAAATTAAAAACAAGACCAGTTTCATCTACCAGACTTGCCATGACAAGCTTGGCTGTGGTGAATTTGGTTCCAGTTCAACAGCCTCAGCAATGAAAGCACCTGGAGACGGTTGCGGTGGCACCACTCTCTGAGATTCGCTGGACTCCAGGTTATTTTAAAAGGGGTTTATATGAATAGGTTTCTGTTTATGTTAACAAAGCTTTCTGTAGATACAGATCTAATTGATGCTAACCAAGACGTATAGTAGGGTATACCTCAATACTTAGACATCCTGAAGCCAAAATCTAGACCCAAACTCCATCTGAATACAACCTGATCATTGCATTTTGATTTGGGTGGGAAAGCATAGCTACTGCTTGCTCAGAAACATTTTTCAAGTGAAAGCAGTCTGCCCGGTGGGCTGCTATGTTTGCCTGTTCTATCCCCCAGGTCAAGGGTGATAAATCTTACTTAGGCAACTGTGTAAAGGAAAGTAAAGGCCCAGTATGTGGGAGTATAGGGAGTATAGGGAGGTGTTGTGTTAACTACTTAACGTTTACACATCAACGCACAGCGCCACTTAGGAGCTCTCTATCTCATGCTTCCCAGTCTACTAAAACCATAAGGCACGACCCTCACGGTCTCTCACATACATCGGTTACTGCTCCTGATGTAAAAACACCACCAGGAGCAACCTGCAGAAAAAAATAAAAGCTTGACCAAAACATTCAATTTTGCTTTTAAATAATTTAAGTGATTCCAAATGAAAACACACACACACACACACACACAAACACACACACAAACACACACACGCACACACAAACACACACACAAACACACACATGCACACACACACACACAAACACACACACAAACACACACACACACAAACACACACATGCACACACAAACACACACACAAACACACACACACACAAACACACACACGCACACACAAACACACACACACAAACACACACACACACAAACACACACATGCACACACAAACACACACACAAACACACACACACAAACACACACGCACACACAAACACACACACAAACACACACACACAAACACACACACACAAACACACACACAAACACACACACACAAACACACACACGCACACACAAACACACAAACACGCACACACAAACACACACACACGCACACACAAACACACAAACACACACACACAAACACACACACATGCACACACAAACACACACACACAAACACACACACACACACACACACTTCTCATATTTTGGAATGATAATAATTGCTGCTCTCAGCATTGATCTGGGCAGTAGCCTGGAACGTCAGAAGTGTGTTGTTTGCTTAATTTTCATAGCAACTCCACAGGGTAGGTCTTATTGTCTCTCTTGTACAGATGAACAAATTAAGGGTCAGATAGGTTAATATGCCCAGTGCTATGTAGCTAAGATTGGCCTGTTCAGTATTTAAATCCTGGCATTTATGACTTTACACTACCTCCTTCAGCAGTAAAGAGCCAGTCATTGAGAAAAAAAAATTACATTGCTTCATGTCATGAATCCAATCTGTCTTCTTTTAGAAAGAGACTAATTATTTTAATAGTCAGTTCTGACATTACCCTAAAAATGGCGTCACCAGATGGTCACAGTATTTTATGGACAAAGCAGTTCATTGCACCCTGGCTTAGTTCTTCATTCCTACTTCATGGTGGGTCTCATTCTTGAGATTTCAAAAGTAGGCTCTGTACTGTTCCTTTGTCTCTCCTTCACCTCAGTTTTACAACATGTCATCAAAAGACAGCTTAACATTTACAAAAATTTGTAAACACATTAGATTATAAATCGAGTGAGTATTTATGTAGGCCTTTTCCCCCTCTCAAATACAACATACATAAAGGTTACAGGTCAGAAGTTCACAGTGTAGTGAGTGTTCTCAAAGTGAATACACTCAACAGTCAGACCAAGAGTAAGGGCATCAATAGCAGAGCCAATTTCATCCCGGATGTGGCTGGAATATTACTTCAAAGTCTATTTATATAAGTGATCTTTTGAAAGGTGAGAACATCTTTAAAACATAGTCCATTAGCTCCACTTCAAGCTTCTGCATCCTGATTTGTTTGCCTGTTCTCTTAACTCATGACACGTGTTTATATAAAGGCATGGTTGAACAATCCACCGTATTGAATCCCACTCCCACTTGAATGAAACTCAGTATCCTACAGTCATTGCACTATCTTCTCCTGATAATAAATTAAGATCTGGAAATTCTGTCATTAAGAAGCAATGCCTCAATGATGTCTTTTTTATTTGCTTATCTGTAGATCTGAGCTCATTTTCACCAAAGAAGGAGGGTCTGGGCCAAAGACCAACAGGCTTGGTCTTTTTCTTTGACTTGTCAACACATGGGATGATAACTTTGTGTGTGTGTGTGTGTGTGTGTGTGTCTGTGTGCATGAGAGAGAGACGGGGGAGGTGAAAAAGGGGAGAGGGGAGAAGGAAGAGGGGAGAGGGGAGGTGGGAGGGGAGAGGAGAGGGTCCACACTGACATACTGTGACCCTTCTACTTCAGCCTTTCGAGGGCTAAGATCACAGACATGTACCACATCTGCCTAGGAGTGTTGACTTTTGAATATGACTGCTAAATATGATAATTCAGGAATGGCTCTTTGTCTTCCAGTTTCAGTGATAGCTTTCCTATCTTTGGAGGAAGATCTGTCACGGTTGCGTACGCCAAAGCACGCATCGCTTCTGTCAGGGAATGAGAGGCACGCCTCCAGCGCGATGGGCAACATTCACATTCTGAGGATCAGGCTGCGCGCGCATGTGAGGGAAGTCAGTTATGCTTCAGAGATGAGTCATGTAGGGTGGCACAGATGGTGCGGAACGACGTCTCAGAGATGTGAAAACTATGGATGCAACCCAGGCCACAAATTAGCATAACAAGGTGAGCCGTGTAAGGCGAGGAAGGTAAATACTATGTGACCAAGACTGTCCAAATTCCAATTTTACCACTCGGCTCTGGGTAATCTTGGTGAAGGCTCCTCATCTTGTGCTAAATGCTTCCTAAGACACCAATACTTGGACATAGAATGTGACATCTCCGGAGCTTGAAAAATACAGACGCGTGGGTAGCAGCTTAAACACCTCTGCTGAGCAAAGTCTCCTGTGACCCACACCTTTTGCATTAATAATATCATATTTTCATTGATTCGTTGAGGGTTTTATACAATGTATCTTGATCACTTTATTTCCTCACTCCTTCCCCCAAAACTTCCCATATCCACCCTTTCCTTGCCGCCTCCACCCACTTCTTGACCTCTTTCATCTTTTTTTAAAGAAGAGGCTGTCTGAAAGCTGACTTCCTAGTCCTCTGACTCTTACAGACTTTCCACCTGCTCTTCTGTGTGTGATGTTACCTGAGCCTTTAAGTGTAGGCCTTCCAGGCACCTGATTTTGAAAAGTTCACGTAGTGATTTTTTCTTCTTATGTTTTTCAGTGGTTGACTTCAATGTTGCATCAATACTTTGCATATGATAACGGGGACTTAAATGTACAAGATTATGGAATGTTATAGTTTAAAACAAATTTAGATTTCACTTTTTCGTGGGAAGAGCTATGACCCAGTGGGTAAGTATTTGGAACTTGGAGAGAAAGGTCTGAAGCTGGCACTGGACCTACAAAGGCTCTCACACCCAGACCTGACTTTTCTGCCCATCTCCCCCCACTTGGTGTCTGCAGTCTAGTGTTCTCTTTTATTACACAGTCAATTACAAAACAAAAATTTGGAAAACATAGATGCAAAGAAGGTAAGCTAGTTTTAAATTGTTTCTTTGAGGTCTTTTTGTTTTATTCATAGGTTATTATTACCCAGTTTTCATAATTTATGTGATGTGATTTTATATCCAGCTTAGGACTTTCGATTTTTATTCCTATGATGGTAGCAATAAGCTCTTACTGAGGTAGTTTCGTGTTGAAACCAAGTTTATCAATGTTGTAAATGCTTCAGCGGTTCCTAAGAGAAACTGATACTTTGTTCCCATAGGAACTGTTGTCTTAAAATGAGAAACATAGATTCTTTAGTTTCAATGAATGAAAAACTAGTTTGAAGTAGGAAGCATTTTGCTCTCTCTGTAAGAAAATGTAAAATTACTATCATCAGATTATAAAGATGTGGTTGCATGGATACAGTTGCCTTAAGGGGTTAAAAACAATTCCAGGTGTCTTTGGGGGGGGGGGTTGGCGGCACTGGGGATGGACCCCACCATCTGGCTTGCTAAGCAAGCACTTTACCACAGTGGTCTTATAGGTCTCTTCTCTCTTTAAAGAACTACTTCCTTGTAACAGACAGAGGTCTCTACAGAAAACCATAACTAATCAAAAGGCAAAGAACAAGTGGCTAGTGTCCAGCTCCACCTGCTGATACATCTACAACAGGACTGCTGTACCTGAGGCTCAGGAATCCTAGTGGAAGAGAGAGCGTAGGAGCCAGAGGAGCAAGAACGTGGCTGCGAGACTGAGTCTCCTAGAAATGTCAGAAAAATGACACCCCTGAAGTCTCATCAGCTTCCCAAACAAGCTCTGAAGAAGGACAACACCAATAGACATGCTAACATGGAAGGGGAAAGCTCATGGGACCTCAGCCCTAGATGAAGAACCACAGGCAACTAAGGATGCCCAGGGTAGAAGAAATAGTTTTCCTGAGGGAAGAGCCTCCAGTGGGTCTCCAATAGCAAGTGGCCAGCCCAATAGTTATATACACACAAGTAGCATTATACAGACTGAGCAGGCTATATTTATATATTTAGGAATTATATTTACATATAGTACATATATAATTTAAATATATATAGTATATATACAATTTAAAGATGGGGTCATGAATCTGAGAGAGGGTACATGGAAAAGGTTTGAAGGAGGAATAGAAACGGGGAAACCAATGTACTTATACTTGAATTTCAAAAAAATATAAATAAGCTAACAAGGTTTTAATGCAGATATATTCCATTACAAATATATAACATTTTCCTCTTTCCCCCTTATGCAAAGGTTAGCAAATGTACCTACAGCTATTACATCCTGAGGATCGTTCCACATCAGTGGACCAAAATCTCCTCCATCTGCTTTCCCATGGCTAAGTACTATTCATTGTGGGCATATTGTGTTTATTTAATCAGCTCGCTGTCAGAGTTCTTGAGACACAAAGTCAATGGGATGAACAGGCATAAGAAGATCCTTAAGATAAGGTGACGGTGGAGCCTTACTGCTTCTAAGATGTGCTCAGCCAGAGACCTCGGAGAGTAGAAGGTACAGCTCTGTTCTGGAGGCCAGTATGATTGAAACCTAGGAAGACACAGTGATTTAGGTCAGATCAGAAGGCAGGAAAAAAACCCCTAGTGCCCTAGTTTAGTTCATCAAGCAAGAGAAAGTCTTTGCTTTTGGGGAGTCTGTCTCTATTCAGACCTTCAACTGACTAGATGTAGCCCCACTACACCGCCTAGCCCCACTACAGATGTCAGCTTGATTTCTTTAACTGTTGACCTATTTAAATGCTGACCTCTGCAAACATCCAGAATAACGTTCAGCCAAATATTCATGACTTAGTTGAGTAGTCACATGACATTAAACTTTATACCTATTAATAGGTTCCTCAGTGGTATTCAAACTTCTGCTATTATGCATAGCTCCGCTGTGGGTAACCTTTCATCACTGTGACAATTGCCTGAGACAACAACTCACAGGAAGTAAGGGTTCAGAGGTCTCAGGGCAAGGTTGGCTGGCTTCATCTCTGTGGGCCTGTGGAAGGCCCAGCACCTTAACATAGGCTGTAGGTGTTGTTCTCATGCTGGAGCCAAAAGAGGCCGGGGACAAGATTTGCCTTAATGTTTCTACTACCTCAGATACAACCACTAACTGGGGACCAAGCTGTCAGTATGGCATGCATGGACATGTCATAGTCTCACAACAAGATTGTGCACAGGCATTTCCAAGAAATGGTGTTACAGGTCAAAGCATTAACGTAGATAAGGAGTGTCTTATTGCCATCCATGGGATAGAGATCAGTTCTCACCAGTAGCCCTGCTAGAATATTCAAGGGATAGTTCCCCCACAACCCTGTTCCCCTTCCCCCTGCCAGTGTGATATGTGGGTACCTGACTGATCCTTAATTTGAATTGTTCTCGTCTGAGTGAGATGACATGATGTCTTTTCCTGTTTGGGGTCTGTTTCCATTGCCTCACGAACTTTCCACACACATTCTTCTATTAGGTTGTCAGACTTCTCTCAATTTTTATGCCAAATGTTAAGGAGTTCGGCCCTTTGCGATAGAGGCTGCGATGTTTATTTGGTTTGTCACCTTTAATTTGTGTGGCTTTTGGTTACTTTCAATCGGCCTTCCCACTCTGGCTCTCCCGTTTTAAGCTGTCTAGTACGGCTTCTAAAGGACAGCGCCAGTGAGGGAGCTGGGGAAGCTTGCTCCAAGTCTTTGCTTGTGCGCTGGGCAGACATTGTTGGGAGAGGCTCTGAGCATACTGGAGTAGACATGGTGGAAAATCAGAATACATGGTGCTGAGCCTGAATTAGAAAGGTCACTAAAAATAGATATTTGATCCAGTGTAAATATTAAGAGTGAGATAAAGCAAACAGAGAGTCTCACAGAATGAAAAGAATTGCATGGATTTCTGAGTTTGAAAACAATAATCTCCTTGAGGGAAAAAGTTATGGCTTGTCATAGTTCCTGTTCCCGAAGTAGGCTAGGAGTGCAAAGATTTAATATAAGTTTTGATAAATACTTCACAATTTGAGATCGATTTGAAAACCATGCTCTTTCAGCCTCCTGAATTGAGAAACATATTTGCTTATACTGGTAGCTTTTTATGGTAGTTGAATCACGGTCTGACTACTTTTAGAAATGAATAATGGATTAAAAGTACACTTTGCAGCTTACATTAGTTACTTTTGTAATGCAAAAGAGAAGCATGATAATGTACTATTCAGCATGCTTTAATATGATTTATACATACACTACACGGCATAAGTAATTCATTACGCCCTTCACAGTACATTTCCTGGGCCCAGAAGCTCATGGCTGCTACTATTTCATCTCCTAATCAGGCTGCCTAATGGAGGGAGTCTGGGACCAGGAGTGTCAATCTCTCAGCCCACACTGATCCAACAACTCAAGGCAAATGCTGTTCTAGAGTGGGACGTGTGCTCACAAGAGCAGGTAGAGAACACCTTTCACATCCAACCTTGAAGAAGGGGCCTGGACAGCTACTTTAAAGCTGTAAATGGCTTTGAAGTCTGGGACTATACAGTCATGGTAATTGTCATTTCAGAATTTATCTGTCTTTGGAAACAGCACCCTGGAAAGGCCATTTCTACACTGCAATGGTCCACTGCTGAGCATCTGGGCATGAGTCTTTGCTGCTTTTATGAACAGAACCCAGCTCAAAAACTACCACATGCTACATGTTTCTGTTTTCCCGCTGGTCTTTTGATTTTATGTCATTTTCAGAAGAAATGTCCCATTGACACTTGTGAGTCAAGAGTGGGGCATGCTTCCAAGGAGTAGACTTAACTTCAGTGAGGCCCAGGGCATTGTGCAAATGGAGTCTCGCATAGCTTATGTTTAAATATTTAGATGGTATAGATCAAGCTAACAGACTGTTAAATAAAATATGTCCTAGCCTCTTACCTTGACAAATGTATCGTCATAATAACCTCGAAGGCTGGGTTTGAAGTTTGGTTTCCCTCTGAAGATCTCCAAGTTTAAGTCACGTTTCTCTCCCTGGCAATTTGATAGTGGCCGGTGATGATATACAGAATCTGAGCATGCTTTTCAAGGTGTGTTTCAAACTCTGAACTTAGGCTCAGATAGTGGAAGCCTTTGAAACAGTTTTGGCATGCTTTGATTCCCCGGCAATCCACATTTTAACCTGGTATCAAGTCTGCAAGGAAAACAATATTGTCTGAGAAGCAAAATGTGCAGATTTTGTACACACATTTTATTTGTTTGCTTAACACATAAACCATCATTTGGGGTTCAAAGGATTTAACACATAAACCATTATTTGGGGTTCAAAGGATTCCCATTGGTCAATCGGATCGAATAATGAGAATGGTGACAGAGAACAATGTCTATCGTAGACTGTACATAGCTTAGGCAGTCTATTTTATAGCTGTTTTTTTTTTTTTTTTAATTTTTGCTTGGGTATAGGATTCTTGTTCATCGAGACTCCACTTTCTTTGTTAAAATGTAGAATGCATATTGGGCAAATGCTGCAGGGCAATTTGCATAAAAAGTGATGACAAAGAGCAATTAGTACTTGGTTATTATGCAGTGAAATGCTGCTCTGCTCAGAAGTGGCTCCAGCCCTCCTCCCATAAACCTGGTACAGCATTGTTCTAAAAATAGTCCTAAAGAAACCTCTGTTTGTAAATCAGCATCTTTGACTTTCTACCAGCAATCCAGGAGGAAAAAAAAAATCAAAGCACTAAATAAAGTTGTTACCCTAGCTCTTTATACCAGGGAATTAGCCCGAGAACGCTGGTTAGATAGGGCGGTCAGAAGATTTTAGTGTCTCATTAAATTAGAGCCATATCTTATTTTATCCTTCGGGATCAGCTTTGAAAGTATGCTGATGCTAACATTCCTTCCTCCCAACACATGTGGTCACACACACTCAGAAACAGGTCGTGGCTACACACACAGCTACACGACACAGAAGAGTCCCGAGGTAGCTCTACTTAGGAAGGCTTGATTTGTGAGTACAGATTTCATTACCATGAAAACCCTTTAGGGTTAAAATAAGCTACATCAAAGAAGCCAAGAAGGGAAGCAGACTGGATATGTTTGCTCCATCACCTGTGTTATCAGGCTTGTCCTTGCCAGGAAATGATCTTTTTCTATTTTTGTTTCTCTTGTGAAACCAACATATATATAACATATATATAAAAATTAAGCCATGAGTGTGTCAGCTGTGTGTTTGACTGTGTGTGTGTGTGCGCGTGCGTGCGTGTGTGTGTGTGTGTGTGTGTGTGTGTATGTATGTACCTTAAAGAGTCTATTTTATAGCTGATGTTTTCTATTTTTGCTTGGTTTTTCATTTTATTATTTTTTGATAACCAAGTCATGAGATATTTATAGGACGAGAAGGAAAACCCAGGAAACTACCAACTCTTTGGAAATAACCAGACCTTTGGGAGTGCAGAGATGGATGGGGTACAAACTTTCTCTTTGACTATCTAAAGCAAGCTTGGTGGGGAAAATGAGGGCAGGGTGGTGGCGGAGGCTGGGTAAACACTACATTATTCTTGATCCCTAAACCCATTTGATCCTCTGTGAGAATCCTCCAGGGAAGCTGGGTTGGTCCAAGGCTTAGAGTCACATCCACATCCTGAGGACAAAGCAGTAAAAGCAGCCCCCTCGCACAGTGCTTTCTCAGCAAAAGCATCAGGACAACTCAGAGTCCTTCACTTGGCCCAAGTTAGATATGTTGTCTCTCAGTTTTGTTCTCCGTGAGAAGACTAAAGTAGCATAGCCTGTAGTACCCTCTCAGCAATGCATTCTCTCACCTGGGGTTTAGTGTATGGTTGCTTTGCACACCGCCACAGATGCATTATTCATATACTTTTCTATTAACTTTTAATGCCGCTAAGTTCCTACTTGATGTACAATGCCATCAGCAGGATGTCTCTATAAAAGATGTCTTCATGACTCAAAGTATCCATCCCCAGTATCCTTCCTTACCAACCAGCTGGCAAGAGCTTATGATGCCTAAACCATGAGCAAGACCTTTTGCTCTGCAGCATCCCACATTTTAGATGATTTTCTGACTTGCTTCTCCATTTTCTATAAGATTGAAGTAGTGAGGCCACTGGGGTAATCACTCACCCTATGAGCTGTGACTAAGTCACCAGAGGAATCCTGGAGAAGCTTGGACAATGCACTCCCCGGAGATTGGAAGGAGAGGGTGGACTGGGTTCAGAGCTTGAATGTCGGAGGCTTCTGACCTTCATGGGAAAGTGTGCAGCTTGAAAGAGAGAGCTGCCTGGGTAAGACTCCTCCAGAATCATCTCAGCAAAGCCCCTGACCGCTTTTGAAGAACTGGTACACGATCGGATCAGCTCTCAGCTTCACATTTTAATCTACAAGTGTGCACAGATAGATAGGCCCAATCCCCAGGATTTATGGATTCTCACTTTCTCCAACTGCTCCTCTGTTCACTCTGTGGAAGGTTCTCCCTCTCTTAGCAGTGAATCCCTGTTTTCCATACCATCCATCCGCCCCTGAGCAAGCAACTCTCTCACCACGCTGCTAAGGAAACCCTGTCTCTAACCTCTGACATTTACCCTGTCTCTAGCCTCTCCATCCCTCTCTATTTTCTTACGGGCTCTGCTCATGAACCTGCATTTGGCTTGCTATGTTTAGCATTTTTAAATAAACTCCTGTTCTTCAGTCTGGGGTCTAAGGGGGTTTTACTCATTCTGCATTGAGAGTTCCTAGTCTTTTGTGTTGGTTGATATTTTCCCAGTGTGATTCTTGGATTTAGGATCTTACTGTTTTTCTTTTTATGTAGTAGAGACAGCTTGGCACTGAAGAATATGGTTCTGTGGCTCTGGTCCCATGTGCCTAGTCCTGTGTTCATGTCTGCTTCCCCATGTGCTGGGCAGTGTAGAGTAGGGCTTGCTAGCCAGACCATCATTCTGAAAGGTGAATTCACTCAGCATGTAACTCTTTGTTTCAGGAAATGTTTCATTCCTCAAATCTTTAGCTTTCACATCTTGAAAAGCATCATTCTTCAAATACTTAACTGCCCAGAGTGTCTTTGCAAACATACCATAATTTTAGCCACAGTGGGACTAACTGTGACAAAATCAGGCCTAGGCATAGGTAGGCATCGCTATGGCAATAGCCTTGTTCAGATTTCTGAAATTTGATATTTTATTTTTAATTGGGGGGGGTGCAGTGAACTCTATTGACTGTATTCAATATAGTAGGGCTCCCTAGGCCCCTCCTGTTGTTATGGGGATCTGGGAGGAAAACTATGAGGGAAATGCTCAGTGTTGGGGGCAGAGTTGGGACAAACACTCCTCAGCAACCAAAGGACTCTCTCTTGCTCTCAGTGTCCTTGCTGGGGTGGGTGGTTTCTTACTCCTTGGAGGCAATGTAGGCCATGAGGTCCACCACCCCGTTGCCATAGCCGTATTCATTGTCTTACCAGGAAATAATCTTTACAAAGTTGTCATTGAGGGCAATGCCAGCCCCAGCATCAAAGGTGGAAGAGTGGGAGTTGTTGTTGAAGTTGCAGGAGACAACCTGATCCTCAGTGTGGCCCAGAATGCCCTTTAGTGGGCCTTCAGATGCCTGCTTCACCACCTTCTTGGTGCTGTCATCCTTGGCTGGTTTCTCCAGGTGGCATGTCAGCTCCTCAGTGGATGCATTGGGGGTAGGAACACTGAAGGCCACGCCAGTGAGCATCCCATTCAGCTCTGGGATGACCTTACCCACAGCTTTGATAGCATCAGTGGATGCAGGGATGATGATTTGGGCAGCCCATGATCATCATGCCACAGCTTTCCAGAGGGTCCATCCATAGTCTTTTACATGGCAGTAATGACACAGAGTGTGGTCGTGAGTCTTTCCATGATGCCAAAGTTATTATGGATGACTTTGGCCAGATGGGCTAAGCAGTTGATGGTACAGGAAGCATTGCTGACAATCTTGATCAAATTGTCATACTTCTTGTGGTTCACACCCATCACAAACATGGGGGCATCGACAGAAGGGGCAGAGATGATAACCCTTTGACCCCACCCTTCAAGTGGGCCCTGGCCTTCTCCTTGGTGGTGAAGATGCCAGTGGACTCCATGACATACTCAGCACCAGCATCACCCCATTTGATGTGAGCAGAATCTTGCTCCTGGAAGATGGCGATGGGCTTCCCATTGATGACAAGCTTCCCATTCTCATCCTTGACTGTGCCATTGAATTTGCCATGGGTGGAGTCATACTGGATCATGTAGACCATGTAGTTGAGGTCAACAAAGGAGTCATTGAGACCAACAATCTTCACTTTGCCAGTTGAGCTGGCAACCTGGTAACCAGGAGCCCAATATGGCCAAATCCATTCACTCCAACCTTCACTGTCTTGTCTAAGGGATGCGGCTGGCACTGCAAGAGAAGATGGGACTGTCTCTGGAACAGGAAGGAGCAGAGAGCCAAAATTTGGCATTTTGAAAAGGACATCTTTGCACGTATCTTCAGCAACATTAGGGTGTCTGAGTTGAGGGGACCACATGGGAACAGCAAGGCATCCTTCAGCAATGGAGGTATAATACTGCCAACCCTCATCTTAGGGAAGGAAAGTTTGGGGCTAATTTTATACACCAATCTGACTGGACTATGCCATGCCCAGAAAGCTGGTAAAGCATTGTTTTGAGGGTGTGTCTCTGAGGGTATTTGCAGAAGAAATGAACACATAAATGCACAAACCAGGGAAAGAAGATGCTCCTAGGCAGAAGCGTGTGAGCATTATCCAAAGCTATAAGGTGGAGAATCGTGAAACTGCGCTGTCTGAGAATGACCACGCACCTCTTCCTACTCTCAGATGTAAATACTTCTAGTTCACAGGCCTTCAGGCTCTCTCTCTCTCTCTCTCTCTCTCTCTCTCTCTCTCTCTCTCTCTCACACACACACACACACACACACACACACACACAGATACACAGACACACACAGATACACAGACACACATGGACTCACACATATACACACATACACACAGACTCACACAGACACATGGTCACAGAGAGAGAGAGAGAGAGAGAGACAGACAGAGACAGGGAGAGATACATAGATATTTGCACAGAAAGACACAGACACACACAGACTTTCACACATACATAGACTCACACACACATACACACATCATCACACACAGACATACATACACATAGACTCACACACAGACATACACACAGACACAGTCTCTTACACACATACAAACTTCTGTGAATTCTGGAGAATTCTGACTAATAAAACATTTGATAATGGGAGTGTTTCTAAAGAAACAGAACTTGAAGAATGCTTTTTTTCTGAGTTAATACAAACTACTTTTGCAGTTTCTGGAATTGGCTCTCAAATCTAATCACATTTAAATATGCAAATGAGCATGTGTTTCCCATAGCAGATAACCTGTGGCACATGGTCTGCATCTTCACACATTCCTAATCACTGTCATATAGGAGACAGGCGTCACTAAATGAGGCAGGCAGCATCAGAGACAAACACTTGGATTAATGTGTCTTCGGACTTGTTCTTTCTGTTTCAGTTAAAACCCTTTGGAGACATTTACAAAGAACTCCCCCAGATCACCGAATTTCATCAACCCATTCTTTTAAACACTGCATGGAAAGGACCCTACAATACAGAACAGAGCATGCCAGAAGCATTCTTGCCCATCATCTTCTTCCTTCCTTTCTTTCTTTCTTTCTTTCTTTCTTTCTTTCTTTCTTTCTTTCTTTCTTTCTTCCTCTTTCTTTCTTTCTTTTAGTATAGAATAGAGTTTATTCAGGGCATGGGGAGGGGAGTTAAGAGGGTAGTAGAGGCAGAGAGAAGCGGGGAGAGAGAGAGAGAGAGAGAGAGAGAGAGAGAGAGAGAGAGAGAGAGAGAGGTGGAGAGAGAGAGGTTGAGAGAGAGAGAGAGAGAGAGAGAGAGAGAGAGAGAGAGAGAGAGAGAAGTAAAGAGTAGAGGCCATCTATGAGCATGTGGAGAGAGGGGAAGGGAAGGGAGAAGGGGCAAGGGATCAAGAGATCAAGAGTGCAAAGTGCAAGAGACAGCAAGAGAATCTTCTTTCTTCTTTTCTCGAGACAGATTTCCCTGTGTTGCCAGAGCTCATCTCACATCTGCTATCCTTCTGCCTCAGCTGCCCAGTTGTTAGGGATAGAAATATGTACTACTACTACTCTCTCAAATGACCTTAAATTGAATGCCTGAAGAATGTGTCAGCTATCTTTCTTCTTTGAAGATGTGATCTATAATCGTAAGGTGACATGTTTCTGCATGTACATGGATGTGCTTTCCTATGTGAATATCATAGGCTTTCAAATAAAATTTTAAATGTTTGCAAGTAACTCCAGTCTTTCCTTCACCTACCATAGTTAATGTGTCTCTCCAGTCTTTCAGCTCCTGCTGACTGAGCAGTCTCCCCCATCCTCTCCTGATTACGTAATCTAGGATCCTCAGTCCATGTTATGATGTCACTTACATTTAGGGTAACTCTTCCTATCTTGTGTATCCTAACCTAAATATCCCCTCACAGACATTCAGAGGCTTGTCTCCCAGTCGAGCCTAGATATGATGAAGTTGACAATTGTTTTTTTAACATAGACTCTTAGAACATTTTTAGAACTTAGAGACTATGATAATATTGGTTGGTTGTGCCTATTGTCTGTTCCTGGACAAAAAAAGCAAACAAATCCAGTTTTAGTTTTGTAGATTAAAGTGCTTCATAAAATATTTAGAAGCTTCTGCGTGTGTTCTGAAGGTGTCTCTTATCTTGCAGCTGGACGGCTTAAATGTCTGAAAAGCAAACACAGAATCTCATCCTGTGATTGGCTAGTTATAACGGAACTGAAACTCCAGGTCTCATATGTGTCTCTGATAAAAGAGAGGCCAATGGTTGGAAAATAGTGGGTCCTGCCAGTTGTGTTGGAAATATGCAGAAAATCCTTGATGAAACTGGAGACATTGGACCCCTAAATTCTGTTGAATCTTTGTGAGTTGAAGCTGCTTCTCACTTATATTGGAATTTGGTCTCCCACTTTCAGCCAACATGACCACCCATGAGCTTACAGAACAAGCATGTTAGAATATTCCATACAGCACTGCTTCTTATTAGACAGCACACTTCACAGCCAAGGAGGGGTGGCAAAAGGCCCGTGCTGTGGAATTCACCAGCCTTCCCACACTCTCCAAACTGAAGCAGCTGGCTTGATGAAATTACTGGATGGTGTTTTAAGGATTTGGTCACAGTACATGTTAGGTCTGGGGCAAGGTTCTGTGGCAGAAATTTCCCTGCCCAACCTATTTGCACCAGGAGGCCTATGATTGGACAGGAAAAAAGGAGGTGGAGCTAAGGGTGGCAGAGAGAGAGAGAGAGAGAGAGAGAGAGAGAGAGAGAGAGAGAGAGAGAGAGGTGGAGGGAGAGAGGAGAAAGGTGATATGGCATAGGACATAGACCGTGTGATTCAAGTAAATAGGAAGATATGAAATCTAAAGGTTAGAAATATTGGGATAACTTTCTAATCTGTGTGGGCATCTTGTGTATTGATAATATATATATATATATATATATATATATATATATATCTTGTGTATTGAATATATATATATATATATATATATATATATATATATATATATTCATCCATTGGTTAACTTTAAGCATCGAGAGTTTTGATTTACTGGGTTACTGAAAGATGGGTCCGCCTACAACCAGGTGGTTATGTTTATGAAGGAACTAGCAGCTCCAGGGACGAGTGAGCTGGAGCTGGAAGCACAACAACTGGTTGCAATGTGGGCTAGCTAGAGAGAGTAGCCTAGAGGACACTCAGTTGGGACCAGGAGGCCTGCTGGTAGCTGGCGTTAGTGTGGGAACATGGCTGTTAAGCTGGGAGCCAAGCCAGATGTCTCCATTCTAATACCCCCTGCTACAAGGTTCTCTATGTTCTGAATCACTGCCCTTAAATGGTACTGTTTATTAGCCAAGATCCATCCTGAAATATAAAGTAAAGATGTCTCTGTTTGCTAGCGACGACTAACAGAATTCTTGTTCGTGTTACTGATATTTTGCATTCTACTAGCCTAGAGAGGACTCTGTTCCACACTGAGGAGTAAAGAGTCAACAAAGAATCTACTGAACTGAAAGTTAAGCCTGTTCCCAGATGCCTTCGACTCTTCTTGTCTCTGTGTCAACAAATAAGGGGCTACAGCATTGCAAGAGTGTGTTAGCTGCACTACTTAAGGGGAGATTGGACTACTGTTTCACAATGGAGGAAAGAGAGTCTAAGAGATTTCTTAACTGTGGTTCTTCATATGGCCATGCCCTGTGACTAAGGCCAAACCTACAACCCAATCCAGTAATAATGTAATGGCAAAGATCCTGCACAAACGAAGATCTGACCTACTCCACCAAGTAAAGAACCAGCTGGTTAGGCATCACCAGTTAGGTAAGGAAGTACTTTCTGAAGGTAAAAGAAATACAGACCGGTTAGTAGAAGACAGTTGCATGTATTTACTATCCTGTCTCCAGTTATAGAAACGAGGATGATGATCAAGAGTATTTCCTCCGTATTTTGTTATAAATTCATGTGTATATACATACCACACGCAAATGATTTTGTTAAATTTCTTCTCTCAATGCCTTACGATGCAATATAAGATAGATTGGCTTTGCACCAATCAGCATTTAGTATTGCTAACTTTGTGTCACAGTCTGAGCTATCAAGAGGAAGCTAAGCATCATTCAAGGACCTCATCTTTTCTGTGGGAAAGATTAGGGCATTTTTTCCCCCTATAGGTAGGACAGTTAGATCATGCTAGCTGGAATTACTGTCATAATTTGGAGATTAAGTGTGGTTTAAGAAGAAACAACATATAGGTACCAAGTTGACAGAGGGTCAACCTATGATCATATCAGCTTGCTTGGGCAAGGGATAGCTAACCGGATGGTAAACCACTCTTTCTGGTGTCTGTGAGGGCGCTTTCCGGTGAGACTAGCATTTGAATTGATGGACTGAGTAAAGCCAATGGAGCTCTCCAACGTGGATAGGTGTCATCCAGTCTAGTCGGTAGCCTGAACAAAGCAGAAATGTAGAGGAATGGTGGACTCAAGCTTTCTTCTGGAGCTGACATGACCGTCTCTGTTTGCCCTGGGACATTAGCCTTGGTTATCAGGCCCATGAATATGACCTGAAGCACTGCTGATTTCCCCTGGTCTGTGGACTGCAGGGCAGAGCATGTAACTTTTGCCCTCTAGGGTTGCATGAGCCAAGTTTCTTGAATCTCTGTATGTGTTCTCTGTCTCTGTGTCTCTGTTTCTGTCTCTCTGCTTCAATCTCTGTCTTTCAGTCCTATCTCTCTCTTCTGTTCCTTCTGTATCTGTGTTTCTGTCTCCTCTGTCTCTGTCTCATCTGTCTGTCTCTGCCTCTCCTCTTCCTGTTCCTCTCCCCCTTCCCCTCTTTCTCTCCCCTTTCTTCCCTTCCCCCCTCCCCCATCTCTCTCCTGGAAAACTTTGGCTAACATAGAAAATAACTACTCTCAGGAAACCTGAAGATATGTTCCTGAGAAGAAACAGTGTTGCAAGTTGTATACTCTTCAATAAAATGCCAAGAAAGAAAGAAATACAGAGGTTCTCAGAAGATTCCCCCTAAGAGCCTGTTAAACAAAAATAAACTCAAGATAGGAGTACCAGGCTATGTAGGCTCCTCTTTCTTATCCACACCGACTTGTTCAGGGTGACTGAAGACTCTATAGGCTGACCAGGCTGAAACAGACTCACAAGTCACATACTCTCACATGCTTTCGTGCTGTGCGGCATACAGAGAGGCAATCATCTCAGGGAATCCCTGGTGGTTGGAGGAGAGGACTTGCCTACTTTGCTTGCCTTGCTCCAAGCTCTGGGAACATAATTGAAATAGAGTTCTTTGTGATGGGATATGCATAGATGTGTGATGGTTATGTTAATTGTTGACTCAGCAAAATCTAAATCTCCTAGCAGGCAGGCCTCTGAGTGGATTTGCAGGGAATTATCTTGATTACATGAATGGAGTTGTGAAGACTCAACCACTGTTGGGTAGGTAGTGTCTTTACCTGACTGGATCTTGCACGGAGGAGCTGAGCAACCGTATGCATTCATCTATCCTGATTGTGGACAAAATGTAACTAACTGCTTGTCGCTTCTATTCCTATGGCATCCCTGTCAGAAAGAGCTGTATTTGGTCCTGTGAGCCAGAATAAACCCTTCCTCTAGTCAGTTGGTTTTGTCATCATATTCTATCACACAAAAACAGGCTAAGTAACAAAGAAACAGCAACAACCTGAAGTGTTTAACCCAGAAATTTTGATGAAGATCAAAGAAGTTGTTGAAAAGCTTGAACTTGAGTCCAAAGAGAGTAGACTTTGAGGGCAGGCCACGGGAGGAGAGCTAGGTGTGCTTGTGCTGTTCGCTGTTCTTGTCCCAGACTGTTTGCTTATATGGCTGTTTGCTTTCTCGGTGCTGACAGGAGCCTGGTCTTTGCTTGCCAATGGCTCTTCTGGAGAAGGATGCTATGATCCACTGAATTCTAATTGGAATTATCTTAGAGTATAGTAGCAAAACTGCCACAGTATCTCATAATTTTTTTTTCTTGGTGATGTATCTTTTTAAAGCTTTTGGTTACCTGAAAGGAAGCTTCATGCCCAGGGTATGAAAATAAGTGCTAACAAAACCTAGAGATAAATAAAATAAAATCAGTGCTTGATCACAGCAGAGAGCAAAGTTTAGTGGGCCTCTGGGAAGAACTGTGTCTTAATCTCTCAAGCCTCCCCCCGCCCCCCCAAGCTGTCTGGAAAGATGAGGGCACAGACACATCTTAATCCTATCTGGGGCACCAGCACCCAAGCAGAGTGCTGCTTAAACTGGGCATGCTGCTATTTCTGGAGTAAGGAATGCATATTGTCACTGGCTTGGGTGTCATTGTTTTATTGCCCGTGAGTGTGACCTCGTGTACAGCAGAAGAGAGTCACTCGGCTTCCATAATGGATCCTGTGATGTCATTCAAAAGAAATGTCATGATTCAGCTTTGTAAGTGATGACTATTTTAAGTGTGTGTGTGTGTTTAAATTTAAGATAGCATACATTATCAAGCTACATGGACAGAGTATTTATATATCAGAAACCTTATAACTGAATTCTATTAGCTCACATAGCAATAATAGCACTTGCTTTTTAAATACATCTGGCATATCTTTTAAACTAGTCATTTGTAACAGCAACCCAATGAGTGACAATTCCCAGTTTATAGAGGGGGGAGGGGAACAAGGCATAGAAGTGGTGGTTTTTGTTCCCAGTGGTAAGTAGCAGAGATGAAATTTAAAGTCTCTGTGTTGTCAACATATAATTAATATGCCTTACACACTGGTGAGAATCTACAGCATTGAGGGAAGGCAGGCATTCGTCTCTTCCTCCATAAAAGGTCTATCAACAGGATTTGGCAACAATGTGACAGTGATAGTTTGGGATGGACCGGGGCATACAAGTCCCCATTAAAGTCTCTGTAAAAATAAATGAAGAGACCACTTAAAATAAGATCAAGGAGGTACAACTGAGTATCTGACAAAGAAGAACCGAGCTTGCAGGAAAGGCATACATGGCTCTTCTCATAGAAGAAAATAATCTGAACTCATTGCCCACTAAAGCTGAACTGAAATCATAGAACACAGTCTTTGAACTAACCAGCAGTTAGCTAATCTTTTGAAACAATAAATTTCTGAGCCAGGGTCATCAGCGAGAAGAGACAAGAGACATTCATGCCATCACTTGGAACTTTCTGGATGAGAGAGCATGCTCTTCCTTAAAAGTGTCGTCAGCTCTGGCCTCAGATTTTACAAAAATTCAGATACCAATTGGTCCATACTATGCGCCTGCCCCTTGACAATGAAGAGCATCTTTGTGGAATAATGAATCCAACTGACCATGGGTCGAAACTTCTGAAACCATGAACAGAATCTAGCCTTTCTTTCTTTCTTTCTTCCTTCCTTTCTTTCTTTCTTTCTTTCTTTCTTTCTTTCTTTCTTCCTTTCAGTTTTTCCCCCCTCAGGTTTTTTTTGGGGGTGGGTGTTTGTTTGTTTGTTTTTGTTTTTCTTCACTCCAACAGAAAAGTTCCCAACCTACTAGAGTCCTCTTGGTTTGTTTCTCATTTTACTCCAGTCATTAGTTCATCTTGCTTCCTTATTATTCCATGTATGGTTGTCTTTCCAATTAAAGTTATAAGCCCCTCACTTCAGACTTTATAGCTCTTTCTTTTAACACTTTCTACTGTGTCTAGCACAGTATGAAACCCTCAGTAAATACTTGTGGGATGATTTTCCAGGCCTGTGTGTGCCTGAAGTGTACAAAGGTTAAGTACTTTTCTCATGGAACCCCCTGAAGTTCCATATGTGTCAGTCTTAGGAAGGGATATCACCAATCTTTGGCTGTCAGATCGATCTAATATGATTGAACCTAGCAAGGATGAAGGCAACGACGTCGTTCATAAACTTCAGCCTTGTGTGTGATTGGCTCCAATGACCTTCTTTGCCTGGCTGCTCCGAGCCCCACTGTAGGTCTCTTCAGCATTGCACAGGTCTATGGTGAGACCTTTTTCCTCCTTGATAAACTGGGTCTCTTTACTCAGCCCTTAGAAAGGATGCTGAGCATTGTGACAACGGGTTAGCTGCTGTAGTCCATCTGTGGTTAGGAGGTCCCCTTGCTAGTAAACACCGAGCTGGATTGAAGGGCTACAGAGAGTACCATTCGATGCTAGTCATTTAAGTGCTGACATAAGTATTTTCTCTTGTATTTTGTATAAAGACTTAAGTTGAAATTGAAAACTGCTATTGGAATAGAAAGGTTATGAAAACGGAAGCGGTGACTCAGAAGATCCTGAAAAACAGGTTGGAAATTGGCGTTTGTATCGATCAACTGGGAAGTTGACATTTGCCTCTTTGTCAAAGCACATAGTGGTGCAATAGGAAAGGCTGCAGTACGGGGGTGGGCCGTGTATTTACAGACCTCAGAATGGCGCTCAGTAACATGCCTGGCAAAGACTGAACCCTGTTTTCATTCAGGTAAGCAGTCACTCCTGAGCCATGGCTGCACACTCCCTTCTGTGGTGGAGGACCACGGAGTGCCTGAGCTCCTCAGTATAAAGACTTTGTGAGTGGTTATTTCTGTTCATGGCAGTAGCTGAGAAAGGTGATGTCAGGTTGTGTTAAAAAGGAAACTACCTGGTTTGTCAGACGGTAGAAGCCACCATAGCTGATGCTGTGCTTTGGGAGGGGAAAGAAGCTGAGCTGTGATGATACCCACCTTCCTAACATCCGTTCTCCCCCGGAAATCCCCGTCTCTCTTCTACCCGACCCTCACAGCTAACTCACTCCCTCTGTTTTCAAGGTTTATATCCTTGCTGGTGCCTGGTGTTGGGACAAACTCGTCTGTTCACAGCTTTCAGCACATTATTATGATAGCCCTTCTCTGACCAAGAAGACATTTTGGGGGCTCGTCTGTATTGATGACTCCACATCAAGTGTGTGGTTCTTAAAAGATGATAATAAAATTTCGAAGGCTAGTATCTAATCAAGTGAGCAGTGTTAAGTACCTTCATGATGCTGTGCAGCCTCTCCTCTATGACCAAAAAGTATCATCGTACCTAACCGGAGCTCTGCTCATTAAACTCTGCAGCCTTTGCTTGTGGCCTGTGATCTCCAACACATCGCTGGTGCCTGTGAGTTTGCCTGTTGGTGGCATCTTTAAAGAAGCGCACCAACACAGTACTAATGTACTTGTACAGTGTTAGTGTATCCACACAGTGTTAGTGCATCCACACAGTGTTAGTGCACCCACACAGCATTAGTGTACCTGTAGAGTGTTAGTGTACCTGTTTAGTATTAATGAACTGACACAGTATTAGTGCACCCACACAGTGTTAGTAAAATCACTTAGTGTTAGTGCCCCCACACAGTGTTAGTGCACCCACACAGTGTTAGTGTACCCACACAGTATTAGTGCACTCACATAGTGTTAGTGCCCCCACACATACAATATTTGCCTCTGTGTCTGCCTTATTTTCACTTGGCAGAATCTTTAAAATCTCAACCACAATACCGCATGGATCAGAACTTCTTTTTTTTTTTTTTTTTTTTTTTTTTTTTTTTTTTTTTTGAGATGCAAAGTACACTCTCTGCTGAGTATTTCATCTCTGCCTTTAGGCTGTTGTTATCAACACTGGTCCGGAAGTCTCTTCCTCAAGCTACAAGGGAATTGCTAGCTCATGTGGTAATTAAGGGCTTGTCTTCTGGAGGACCCCAGCACATGGCTTTGACAGCCTATGCTTCCTCCTCTCAGGCTCTCTCTTCAAGGTGGCCCATCTCCCCTCTTCCCTGTGTTTCACTCAACCCAAGCACACTGCTCTGTGCCTCTGCAGACATCAACTCAAGCTCTCTTCCTGACAGCATGCCCCAGACGCAACAAAAGTAATTGCAGAGTCATACCTTGAGGCTTTGTCCCCTCCCCCACCACCAAGAAAATACACCACCATGTTCTAGGCGAACTTCATTAGCTTGCTCTACATGGCTGTCCCAGAAGCTCCTGAACTCAGCCATCTTCTCCTCTCCCCCTTCTTATTTAAGTGGTTATGGAGTTCATCTTTGATACCATAACTATCAGCTTTGCCTGTTTATTTATTTGTTTCTCCATTGTCTTTACTCTGCACAATCACTTGGCTACTCTCCCAAAGCAGTTTCTCTCTTAAGGTTAAGAACAGTCAGGGCTGGAACGATGCTAAGTGCTTAGAACTCTGGCTGCTCTTTCAGGAGACAGACTCAGGTTCAACTCCCAGCATCCACACAACAGCTCACAACAAGTCTGTATCTCCAGTTTCACAGCCTCTGATACCCTCCTCTGGCCTCCTTGTACACCAGGCAAAATGACCACCACACACAAAGGATGGACAATTTTTTTTTTTTTGGAATGTTTGTATGAATAGCTTCCTCCTCTTTTGCGCTCATCTTGGGAAACTTCTTCACGGTTTTGCAATATTTTGCAAAAAAACAATATTTTCTTCCAGATGAATATAGGTCATGCCCTAGTAGATTCGGAGTCACTTATGACTTTGCTTAGAAAACATTATTGTCACTAGTGCAAATTCTTTGCTCAAGAAGTCCAAAGTGACAGTAAGCCAGAGTCAAGCTGCCGGTCCAGCCTTATGCCCAGCACATCCCCCTTGCCTTCAGTACTCCAGGGAACAGGAAGAACATCACTCTCTGTCATCTCTGGGATTCCTGCCTCTACTCTTCCCCTTGGCTGGGTTTTTTTTTTTTTAATCCAAGCCTACCCATCTCCCAAATTCAAGGTCAGATGCTGCTTCTGTCCAAATAGATTAAATAAGATGTGTATAAAGAATCTTGCAAGTCTCAAGGATTTAATGACCACTAGATAGATATTAAATAATAGATATGTTTTTCTTTCCTGTATGGTTATTACTCTGATTTATGATGTATCATCAGTCTTTTCCTCAACGATGATTGTACTTATTGCAAGGCGTATATTAGAACACAGAAGACTCCATCCAGGCCAGCCTAAACACACACTGGGACTTGTGGAATCACATGACTGAAAAGCTTGGCTACTTTGAGCAGACTTATCCCTGTTTCCAAACTCAACCCTGCTGGCCTCTGTGGAGTCACCCTAATTAGCCTCTTGCACATGTGAGAAGGCTGCACTCCCTCTGGCCTCCCAAAGTCAAGTGGAGAAGAGATGCCTGCTCTCCAGGGAGTTTCAGTAGTGGCTTGGTGCTGACCTAGTCATGGCTTGCTGTGGTCTGCTCTGCCTGGCCCTTGCTCTCTGCAACTGCTGCTGCCTGCTTCTATCTTCAGGGATTTGGAAATTGTACACCTTTCCCTGCAGACTGCTCCATGAAGTATAAATCCAGTGTTAAGAAAGTCTCCTTGATCTTTCCAATGTTTCAAGAGATCACGTTTCATCCTTTGTCTCCCAGAGAAGGTGGAAAGCCTGCAAGCAGCTCTCTTTAAGATACCGTGTATGTTCTCGATGGTGG